>NC_041337.1:25076779-25431779 GCF_004354835.1 Perca flavescens
CCCAGACAGACACTCTGGTTGGGAGGGGGGAGTACAGGGATCAGATGAGCAGTGTGGAGAGAATGTGTGAGTGCGATTCATTAAGGAAGAGACAAATGTGCTCACCACAGTTTCCATCCAGGTCGAGTTTAAATAACGCTGACCTGAAAGAGAATTTTAAGAGAAAAGGACACAAAATGAAACTGCAAACTGGATCTTCCACAGATTAGTTTGAGCCCTGCTATACGAATAAACTATATTTTTTACATGACTCAATAAAGTAAATGTTTAACATTGTTTCGGTCCATTCTGCTCAGTCGCTGCGGTTTTCTATTTTCCTTTTCTTTTCGATTCAGCAGATCTTATGAACAAGAAAATTACCTCCCCTGCCACCAATATACTGTAGTAGTAATAATAATAATAATAATAATAATAATAAATAATGATAATTTACTGATATAATCTAATGTGATCATTTGTAGTATACAATATGTGTTAAAAAAAGTTTTTTTCTCATGTGCCACTATAATTTATGTCATTTTTTCCTGATAAGTTTTCTTACTTATCCAAATCAAAACTTGTGATTTTCGGATATCGAAATAAACTTTACTTATTATTTTGGAGCTAATGTTTTCATGCCGACTCAGGCGGAATCAGAAAACAAAGTAGCTATCTAACCTGCGGTTGGAGCAGAACCTCAGTCCGAGTCTGAAGGGTTCGTGGTACCAACCAACAAAAACCACTGACTGACTGCCGGGAGTCCACAGAGCCTGGAGGACAACACACACACACACACACACACACACACACACACACACACACACACACACACACACACACACACACACACACACACACACACACACACACACACACACACACACACACACACACACACACACTATTATTAAAGATGTCAAACAATCTGCATTGGCATTTATACTTCGGCACAAAAGCACACTTGGGACTCTGAATTCACACTGGACCTCCACACACTAACAGTCAATAATCCTGCAGTGTCAGGTGAAGTCGCTGAGTGCGCCGCTGTCCTCACCTGTCCAGGTGAGACGTCGGGCGGGACGCCCTGCAGCACAGTGACAGAGCCGCTCTGCAGATTCACAACACAAATCACCGGGACGCTCTTATTGGTCAAAGCCTCGCCCCAGTCTTCACAGTACACACTCCTGTCCTGTTTGGGCACAATAACACACACAAGCAACATAAGTGACACATGAACACTTTTCTGTGTAGTTAATGACATGAATGTCATGTTCAGTGTTATTTGGCTTAAGAATCTATTGTAGAAACTCTTTTATCTTTCTGTTGGATTTACAATCTGCTTGATAGTCTTACCTTCCTGCATGCAGATTCCCCATCTTGTGTTTCTATGGATGTGTTCTTGCTCTTCTCAGCTACATACAGCAGTTTGTTCTCACACTCTGACCATGACAAACAGCCAAACTGTGCTGCGCACACACACACAAAACACACACACACGCGCACGCGCACACACACACACACACACACACACACACACACACACACACACACACACACACACACACACACACACACACACACACACACACACACACACACACACACACACATGAACACGCAACAATGCAAGGGTGCAACCGCCCACTCACTTTACAACAGTGGAAAACACTACATCAGTTGATGTGACTGGGTCAGTGATGCTTAGCTAGTTCTTTCTTGTTTTTGCAAACAGGAAAAAACATGTGTAAAGCACAAAACATCTGTCTCACCGTCATCGTACACTCGGCCGTGTTTGTTGAGAGCAGTCAAGTTGAGGCATTTCCTGAGGCCGTGGCGGTCCCATATCTGAACAGCAACAAAGCATAAACAACAATAGTCTGTCAAGATGCTCAAACGTTGTTCTTACAGAGGATACTGCAATCTATTTTTCTCACCTCGAGGAGCTGGTGGCCACCTGTTTCCCTGACAACGGCCCTCAGAGCTCGAATGGGAGAGAGTCCGCTCAGTAACCTGAGGAGCAGAAGAGAAATAGAAACTCTCGATTAAAGCCAAACTCAACACCAGGCTGAAAAGCAATGCTTCGCTGTACTCTCGGACTAAAAGTTTAACAGTTTAACAGTCTGTTGCATCTCTGACCACACCCAGTATCACTGATGTAAACTGTAGCCACACCCACAGTGATGTCACACTTCTACTAGGGCTGGGCGATATGGAGAAAATCAAATATCACGATATTTTTGACCAAATACCTCGATATCGATACCGCAACGATATTGTAGTGTTGACTATTGGTGCTTTCACAAAATATTTACACAATGAGATTTTTGATGAATAATCACCAGTAATGTGGATATAACCACTAAGTGGGTAAAGGCAAATAATAGAACAGTTACAACAGTGTGGTAAATTCAGAAAATGACATCACGTTACTGTAATGCAGCCTTTAAAACCAGGAAAAGACACCACTTATGCCACATTACGATATTACAATATCCAAAATCTAAGACAATATCTAGTCACATATCACGATATCGATATAATATCGATATATTGCCCAGCTCTAACTTCTACATCACTGCAGCACAGTGAGAAGTTAAAGAAAAGCAAATGCATGGTTTTCAGCTGCTTTTAAGTTGCCCTTTAACCCCAAAATGGACAGTTGTTTGTTTTTTTGCCAATTATATAATTATTGACATCATTTTAAAAATTGTGATTTGTTATTAAATTACAGTTGGTCTGGAAGAATACATGGTGAAACTTTATTAATGATGTTATAAAATTCAATAAATGAAAACACGGTGTACCGAAGTATGTCCAGCCATTGTGTCGACAATGAAAAGCATAGGACCAAATGTTCATATCTTATGCTGCTCAGATCTTATATTCAGGCTGCAGCATTAATTTGCATTCAAAGTTGTAATAGAACTCAGTGAAATCTCAGAGGATTTTAGGGTGTGTGAATGTACTCACTCTCCAGACACAGGTACACAGGGTCCTGGTGGGAGGACAGTCCTGATGCACTGGTGGTCTTTGCTGTCTGTGATCAGAGTCCACTGCTGCGAGTAGCGAAGTCTGGAGCCTCGGACCAGGTCGCTCTGACTCCACTCTGGATTTGGACACGGTGAGAAGTTTTCCAAGTTGGGTTGAATAAAGAGACCCTCAATTACTTCAATTATCCACACCTGTATGATACAAACATGTAGACATGCAAGCCCAAGAGGCAAAATCTCCAACCTCATGTCTATGTATTTTATGGTCTTGGCCAGTAAATGCAAACTTCCTGGTTTAAAGGATCATAATTAGTTGATCACAGATACACAGAAATTATTTTTACAAATGTATCTTCCAGTAACATTTACTTATCAAATTGTACTATTATATTAATGTCACTCTCATCTATGATGATTGTTCAACTTTAAAATATCTTACCTTAGACATATGTTTATGGTAACTATTTAATATTGAGGATGCATGCAAAAACCTTTCATAGCAATTTTGCTTGAATCAGTGGTTATGAGGAGGACATGAGCATCCTTCCCTGAACACACAATTCAATGCAATGACAACTGACAACAGTCAGGTTGAATGGTATTTTTCCAGAGAAACAGATGGGTTCACTCAGTAAACCTTTTTAAACCCACCTTCAGGAGATTACTGGATATTACTGGAAAGAAAGAGCAGCTCACCAGCAGTCACGGTGTAGGTCCGGAGCTCTGGAAGCTGCTCTTCACTCACATGAGCAGAAACAGGCGCAGGGAGACCGCTGAGCTCTCCGTACACCCCGGTGACTTGTCTGGGGTCCATCTGTGTCCGCTGCTGCTGTGTCCACTGCCACACACACGCGCGCACGCACACACACACGCACACACACACACACACACACACACACACACACACACACACACACACACACACACACACACACACACACACCCGCGCGCGCTCACATTAAATCCCCAACCTGTCACACTCGCACGGTCAACACGAGAAGCTCAGAAAACTCATGCATCAAGCAATTAAACCGTTAGCAGCTAATACGGAGGGTTAAAGTAGTCACCAGGCTCGGTTTTAGTGCAGTTCCGTTCATTAATTTATTTATTGTATCGCCTCCCCCGGACCTGCTACAACATTTCACAGCATGTTTTACTCACTTACTTTTACCAGCGCCTCCATGTTGCATTCATGAATGGACGATACCACTTTGGTTGGTTCGGAGGGGTGTAGTAGAAAAAACGTGACCGCACGGGGGCAGCAGAGGGTCAAAAAGGTGGTCATTCTTGATGATTCTTGATTAGTAATACTATGTAATGTCATTATAGTGTACTTCAACATTTAGTTACCAGCAATTCAACAATTTGATGTACATTGCTCGTGCTCATTTTCACAAGTCTGTTTTCTCTTGTATGTTCAGGCTTAACTTTCTCTCCAGATGTAGGTAGGCAGCTCTAGCTGGTGTATTCAATTTTTGTATGGGATAAATTCACAACAATGAAGTACTCCAATTTTTAGCTTTCCTTGTCTGGCCGAGAACTGTGTAAACATGACCTTATTGTATCCTTTCACCTGGGTTTAAACATTTAATATTATCATGCATCATCATACTTAAATCTTTCAATTTTAGCGCTTTTGGTTACAAAATCTTTGTCCAAAATTTAAGAGAATTATTAAAAGGAAAAGTGGACATGCCATGTCTTTGCCTCAGGATAACATTGACCTTTTCTTCACATTACCATAGTGGTAGAAATCTCATTACTTTCCCCAAAATGTAGTCTTTCCAGGACTTAAACAACTACATCACCTTTCAGACCTCATTTTTTTACATAACAAAAGACACAAAGAACACGCTTAAATAGTCTTTATTTCATTTGATCCATCTTCTGTCCGTGTGCCCTAACACCAGAACCACTGATGAGACAGTGTAGCGAAGCTGTAATAATCATGCAGGGGGGGGTCAAACCTGGTTCAACAATAGAAACTGTGAAACTTGATGACACATTGTCACCAAGGTACTGAAATTCCCAGGCAACTGTGAAGTGTGCTTTTTAAATTTAATATAATATAATCAATAACACCGGACCATTACAAACACCACCAGCAAACTTCTGATCAGCAGCTCTGGTTAGCGGCCTGTATGTATTCACTGTTCATCAGAGGGGACATCCTTTAAATGCATCTCATGATTCAAGTACACAGCTTACCATAAATCCCTATGCACAGTCTATACATGTGTACATGCACATGGATAGATTGTATGATCCACCACCCCGAATTTAAAAATATACATGAAAAAAAATAAAAATAGAAATTCTTCTTGTTATTGGTATCCCATCATTGGGTCTGTAAACAGTTCTTAGCATTTTTAAGTTTCCTATATATAAAAAAAAAAAAAAAAAAAAAATCACACAGTACTGTTCTTTTAATAAATTAGAAGGTAAAATACAATTATCCACCAGAAATGATTAAAACATATTTTTCCTTTCCAAAAAAAATAGTAATACAAAGATGACAATATTACCTCTTTAAATTTGATTTTTAAAATTAGGCATCTTCGTGTTTTGAGTTTTATTTCATGTTGTTAAATAAAATTCAATTAAAAACACTCTCACAAAAACACCACACACATTTTCTTTTAGGTTGCATTGTTTGTAAAGTCAGTTTCTGGTTTGGCAGTTGGAAGTAGCCACTCTGGGTGGAAAAACAGACGACGGAATAACGAGGAATATTTAGTTCAGAGTGAAGAGTTTTTCCGGAATATTAATGTGGCTCTTTTTGGCTTTGTGTTACAGAAGTTGATCTAACATTAAACTTCACAGACTAACCAGGACTGATTATGTCCAGGAAAAGCAGCTTTATGGTGGAAACCGAAGTCAATAATTAGGATTAAAAAAAAAAAAGACTTGACTGATCTGTCAAGCCACCAGGCAGCAGTTCAAGATGTGTATCAAACGATACCCATCAGCACCAAAGAGGGTTTCAGTGACCGTAACATGGACGGCTTCCACAGATCTCAAATCTACCATAAAGCTTCAAAATGTTGGGAGTCTTACAATGACACTTAATACTATACTTACTCTGTACTTCTAAAAATTAATAAAAAAGATCATTTTGATATCTGAAGATTGCATTTCTTTTCCTCTCCTGTGTAATGAAGTTGTTTCAATCCCACGTAAAAAATGTTTAGCATTGTTTTACAGTTCATATCCACTATAAAGCCTCGGAACAGGCATTTGTAATACTGTGAGCAATTGTCGTTGCAATTCACTGTGAAAAGCAAATGCCTGCAAGGAGGAACAGTTAATTGCCTTTTAAGTGTGGGGGCCAAATTTTATAATTGTTGGGTGTCTTGAATCTGGAGGATTAGTTTTTTCAGGTGAAGTGCACAAAGGAAAAAAAGCCCTGTTTAGAGTTTGTTGAGTCTTTGTGCGTCTGACAGCTGAAACCTTGAAGGCATCATTTTGTATCCATCTCAATACAGCCCGAGGAGTTCCTTGTACTGTACACTCCATCCCCGTCAGTCTCTCACATTACATCAGCCCGTTTGTCCCGGACTTTGTTCCTCTGTTTAGTCCTGGCCTTAAAAGCAGCAGAGTTGAAAAGATGCTGTTGAAAAAAAAGATAAACAAATTAACGCAACAATCTCCACAAACTCTAATTAATCAACTTTAATTACAACGAATGCCTTTTTTATTTTGTAGCACCTTAAGCTAAACAAGGACGCAGCTTAAATGCAAGACAGGGAGAAAAATACAATCACATACACACTCCAAGATCAGAGTGTTCCAGTGTGCGGGTTATGATTCAAGCACAGAAGAGATGCGGTTACCTTCTCAAATCGAGAGATCTTGTTGCCTTTGACAGTAGCGTCCAGGATGAGTGGAGGGCCGAGGCCAAAGATGTCTCTCAGTAGTGGGTTGAACTGCACAAAAACACGCACACAAAAATTAACAACATGGGTTGTGGACATAAATGTCATAAAGTAGTGGTTTTGTCATTTTGTGTTTATGTTATGGCAAGACTTTCCAACATGAAGACAAAATTGTGGGAAAACCAATGAGGCAATCAAGATGGATGTGAAATATGTACATGACAGCTTTGGAAATCAAATGTAAATGTAAATGGACTGTTCTTATATAGCTGCTGAAATTGGCGCTGCAGGCAAATACCAGTGTTCTTACTCAACCTCATGTGTTTATTCAATGGCAGATGGAGCACAAAAATTGGTAATACTCTATTGAAGCAAAAAATATGTGGCACAACAAATCACATGACACTGCTGACCAAGTGACAAAATGAGCGGGCCGTGAACGAGGCTGTGCAAACAACTGCTTTTCACCTTCTCACGCAGACCGTGGCAATCAAAACCATTTGCAGCTCTACTGGATCACAAACTGAACAAAATGCAACACACCAAACTATTTGTTTGGACTACACTGGATTCAGTGAGTTTCCTGACCTGTAGATGGTGTCTGACTCCAGACTCCAGGATCTCTTTGAAGGCATCGTAGATTCTTCTCCTCATCCAGCTGTCGATGTAGACGCTCTCCACTCCAAACCGGATCTTCTCCTCGGTGAAGTCCTCGTTCTGCACGAGAAGAAAAAAGGGAAATAACAAAGTCAAAGCTAGGGCAGATATGCAAAACTCAAAAATGCAAAAGACCAATAGTTCAGAGACTGATTCACCAACAATAGAAGTACAATCATTAATTACAAATATCATCGTTGCAGCAAAAAACATACCTCTATGTAATGTAGCACCTCTCTGAAAATGGAGCGCTGTTTCCGCCGGTCGTTCTTGGCTCTGTGCTTATTGCCATCTGTGGCTAAACTCTTTAGACACTGAGACAGACCTTCATTGTCCTCCACCTCAAATTCCTACACACACACACAACATTATTGTAGCACAGAAATATGAAAATAAAACCAGTAAAAATAAAAATCAGTATACACAGCATTTGTTTATGTGCATGCTCCCGTAGGTGTGTGTGTGTGTGTGTGTGTGTACACACGTGTGTGTGTACCTCGTCTAGATCTCGTCCCAGCTCCACCAGCAGGGCGATGGTCTCTCCCACTGCTATCCTGTAGTTGACGTCACTGCTCTGCAGACATGCCTGCAGTTTGGGGAGGTGACTACAGGGAGCGCGACAGAGGGAAGACAATCACCGTCGGTTACACTATTAGTCACCGTGAATTACTTTTTACTTTGGCAACATGATCATCTAAATGTCACGCCCATGAAGCTTATCAGAACTAAGCGGAAGGATTACTATACTTTTTAAGTCTACACTGATGCATTCATTTTATTTATTTATTTTTTTAACAGAGTTTGTTTCACTCACAGGTCTAGCAGCACAGTCAGTCTAGATGTAGGACAGAGGGTGACCAGCAGCGACCAGGCCTGCAGGGCAGCACTGTGGAGGCCTGGACTGCCGGGTTTGGGTATGGGCAGCGTTCCGTCTCTGTTGGGGTAGGAAGACATGAACACGCTCTCCAGAAGCGCCAACGACTTGATCAAGTCCTGGGAGGGGGGGATTTGTGTGGGGGTTGAGGGAAAAAAGGAGAGAAAATGTAATGTGGAATGAGAAAGACATACTGTTAGATACAACTACTGTTAAGCTGTTGCCATGCCATGATTTAATATCCCAGATACTAACAGATAATAGAGCCTTGGACCAAGAGCCACATTTGATAAAATTGTATCTGGCTTTTGTTGTTTGATATATTTTGGTTTATACATTAGGTGCAGAGGTCAAACAGTCAAGTATCCTTTGTGGAGCCAATATTTTCCCACCCCCAACAAGAATGATAAGTTTCAGCCTTTTAGAGCAAGTTGTTCTTACCTCTCCTTCTTCCGCGGTAGAGACATAACAGCACAGCCCCAAAGCTCTGGCACACTGATGGAGACACACGCAATAAAAGTCAAGTAACCAGGCAGACAGAGGGAAGCTGTAATTCCCCTGATGCAAACTTGAGGTTTGCCAACATTAAAAAAACAGACCACCAGTGCAATAGAGTTGCTACCATGACCCTAATGCAATTTTATTTTTAAATAACCTGGTCAACCCTAAAACTGTTCTTCTGTCCTGGTTTGTTAATGTTCTCTGTGCAGAAAAACTCTACAGTGATAAATAACCTGGGTTTGACAACAGCTGGCAACAAAAAAGAAAACTGACTATATATTTTGTGCACATGGGGCGACCTCTAGCTCACCCACTAGAGTGTGCGCCCCCCATGTTGGCAGCGGCCCGGGTTCGATTCTGACCCGCGGCCATCACTCAGTCCTATTGGCCTGCATTTGATGCTCCAGAGCTCCTAAACCTGCGAGTCCAAAAAGCCTGCTGTTAATGGCACTGTCCAGTGTTACGTTTTAATGTCTTCTGTTGGTTTCCAAAGTTGACACAGTGGGCAGAAAATAGCAGTTGATATTGCCATTTAAAATATCTCAGCTACAATCTTGACAGGCTGGGAGAATCTCCTTAGAGGATAGTCCACCTTAAAACTGAATCTCTGAGCAGCTATGATTACTAGACTATTGTACAACATTTGAGGTGAGAGTGAGGTCAGCTGGGTGGAAGAAATGCCTTTCAGAAGTTGCATTCAATGAACTCTTGGCTGAACCAGATGGTTTTGGATGCGTTGTTGCTCTGGAACTTTTCTTGTCACGTTGCTGACTGAGTTTTAAGCCGCGGTCCATGAGAGTTGTTTTTGATCGAGCATTTAACACGTGCACAAGTCCGAGCTGACACGCGTCTCATGCTTAATTCGGTTGTTCTAGTCCTTTTTCAGGAGTTGCTGTAGGAGAAAGGTAATTCCATATCCAAGTTTTGCAGGTTTATAGGCAACTACTCACACTCTGGCGGGCTGCTATGCTGGCACTGTTGTCAATCAGAATGGCGGTGAAGATGGGGCGAAGCAACTTGAAGCCCTCCTCTGCCTCGTCTCCACCCCCCAGCTGGATACAGAGCAGGGTGAAGAGTGTGGCCGCTGCTGCCTGCTCCTCCGCGCTGCCTGGAGGGAAAATAAAAGTTTTTATTTGTTTTACTGCAGTTGTTATTGACGGTTTTCTGCTCCACTTTGGGAAACAGAGGAGGAAATGTTTTCTGTACTAGCAGTTGAGGTAAGACAAAACTGTAATGATCCCTGGGTGAATTTAAACAAAATATACACGTGTCCTAAACAAGTCTGCATTTAAAAAAGGGGCTGTACTCGATATTTAGCACATTAATATAGCAGCAAACTAATGTTTTATGTAAATATATAGTGGAGACATACTGGCGTCCTAAACAGAGAATGACTTCAGTGTGTGTTTGTAATTGGATCTTCTCCGTTCTTTGTTTTGATAGCCGGTCCTTCCGTTAGGTATTTCATATGCTGTTCATCCCCTCTGAACAGCATAGTGGAATACAAGTTTGTTTCGTCAACTCAAATCACACACACACCTACTTCGTCTTACCTTTTTTAAGGCTTCTTTCCAGGCAGTCGCTGATAGTGAGGCGTCTCTCTGTCAGGAAGTCGTAGAGCACTCTGGAGCAGAAGGCCTGTCGCAACGACTCAAGACCTGCTAGACGCGTCTTAGTGCTGAGAGAGACACACAAACGGAGACAAGGAGCAAGAAGGGGACCAGGGTTGGGTTTAATGGGAAGAATATTTGTTACATCGCTTCCTGCAATATCAATTACGTCCTGGTGTTGCACTGTTCACTTCCTGTATATTCCTGACATTTCCTATTTTCATTATTGATAGTGACTGGGCAAAAGCACAAAAAAACAAACACATAACCTCACCTCTTATCCATTAAGTTGTCTATACACTGCTTGAGTTTATCTTCCGTTTCCTCCTGGGCAGTCTGCTCATCCACCTGCTCCCCTCCTGTGTTTGGCCAGTCCCACACACACACACACACACACACACACACACACACACACACACACACACACACACACACACACACACACACACACACACACACACACACACACACACACTTTTGTTGTATGGAACTTTAAAGCTTTAGTTTAGGAGGAACTCATGCAAGCTTTACTGTCACACCACAAAAAACATCGGCTGCATTCATTTCCTTTGGCGTACGTAAGCAGTACCTTGGCTATTATCCACAATAAACAGGATTCTAAAAAGCATGTGTATGTATTATCTGCATTTATGCACAAACCTGTGCCCTCTTCCAGCAGAGAGGTACTTTCACTGGCACTGCTACAGTGGCTGAGAATATCAGACGTCAGCTCATCATCACTGGCCCCCGACTCTCCTTTCACCCCATTTTTAATACCTAGAAGAAGAAAAAAAAAAGGTTGATGGCGAAATAGTGAGACAAGGGAATAATGAAGGAGGGGGCGGGGGGTATAAAGACAGAGGTGGGGAAGGAGAGACAAAGAGTAGTGTTAAATGTACATGGAGGAGGAGAAATACTCACACTTGGAATCAAAGTTAACAAATAAGCTCTGACTTTTGAGTTATGTCAAGGCAGCAAATGTGGAGGAGTCACCCCTGAATCATGATATGTGTTAACAAACGCAAGTCTGAATGCTGTTTTCAGGCTGGGTGAAAGGCAATTTAGAAACAGCTGAGCTGGAGAACATTGAGCATCTCTATCGTGACAGACAGGCAGGCATGATGAGGACTGACAAGCTCACCATTAGTGGTTGTTATGACAACAGTACAAAAAAAAGCTTGTAAGAAAAGGAAATGATGCGCAACACTAGGTCAAAAATATATTTAAAAGTTTCCAAAGAAAAGAAAAAAAAACACGTTGTTGGGGCAATAACAGGCATTTCCTCCCTTTATCGTCCAAAATGTTGCTTTGTTGCCTCAGCAATGTGCCATATCCAGAAGTGCAATGTATCATCTACTGTATCTACTGTTTTAACTTCAATTCCATGTTAATTTGAGGCGTTTTGTTTGATGCACTTGCATAGTGCAATGTCTTGACAGAAAGCGTTTAACAACCAGTTATGATCTCAGAATATTGTAAAGTGTGGTGAAAGTGACAGCTGGTTAAATGTGCAAGTGAAATAAAAAACACTATTAAAATGAATCAGAATTTGACTTTCCCAGCAGTGACTGATAGCAGGTTAGGGGAAGCTGACTGTAGGCTTACTCTGCTCAGCTGTCCATCTTTGTCAGTAACTGTACACCAGCACAGTTCTTCTTATACAGAGACACACTAAACACACAGACCCACACACAGGAATGAATGGCAAAAGGCATTGGTACCAGGCGGTTATAAGTGTTTTACGGTTTCTGGCCTGTGTCTATGACAAGGAGTGTGTCAGTTTGAGTCTGAACACAACAGGGTGGAAGAGCCAGGCAGGCTAAGCTAAGCTAACCCTCAGGTTCCTGCTGGCTCAGGACTTTCTACTGTTGGTAGGATTACTGGAGACCGGAGTGGCCATTCATTTATTCATTCATTCAGTGTGTACGATCCAGAATGGTCAGACTTGTCTGTGTGTGTGCGTGTGTTTTCATGTTCAGGTCAACCAGGACAGGCAAGGTAACCCAGAGGACACTTTTAGTGTTGTAGCAAGGCAACATGTAAGTTGTAGTTGTGAGTTACTTTCTCAATGAAAAAACATTCATCGTAGACTACCTGCAAAAGCATAAAGTTCTGTTATTCCACTCTGCTTTATGTACAAGCTCAATACCTACCATAAATATTCAGTAAATATGACAACTAGAAACACATTCTCTGCTATCAGTCAGCTGTTTCCACCTGTGGTCAGGTAGTAAGAAAAATCCAGAAAAGAATACAAACGCAGCTAAATGAGTAAATCGGATGCAGGACTATATTTGAGATCAGAATGTGTAAACTGAGCAGACCACATTGTGAAATCAATGTCTGACTTGCTATTCTGCACTTTCTTTACAAAACAATTCGGGGAGGAAGTTATCTTTAGCCATAAGCTGCGGATTTTATTTGCTGTGGCTAACAAAATCACCACTATGTGCCAGACTATTATTTAAAGGCTCTTCTGTATTCTGATAAAATCCCTAATGTGGGGGAAATAGAGACAGTAGCAGTAAAATGTATTAAACTTGTTTGGGCACTGTAGCTTTGACAGTAAATGTTACTTTTGGCTGCCGCTTGGGAAATAATTTGCTGTTAAGCTGACTGGTTAACCGTTGGATAATTGCTCAAGCTAAAACTGTACGTGTGTATGTATTGTATTTTATATATATATATATATATATATATATTTCGTCAAATGAGACTAAATATGTTCGTCAACGACCTTTTTTTCCATGACTAGGACGAGAATAGAGATAGATAGGGGAGTCTGTTCATTCTCCCGGTTCAGTGACGCTACTCGGGTTAATTAACCGGCTCTTCAGTCAGTTCATCAACACTAGTGTTGAAGTGCTGCGAGTCAGTCAACCTCCTCTAATTTAGCTACAGCCAGTCAAAAGATAGCATGGCAACTGCAGATGCAGGAGACCCATCGACCGAACTTCAACCCCCTCCTCTTTCACTCTCGCTCGTCTCCACTTTGCTACTTTATGCTTACATAGCAAATCACTCAAACAGCACCAGCAGTCAGTCTCTGAGGAAGAGGATCTGTGGACGGACAAATCACAAGTCCAAGACAAACTTGGCTATGGTCTTGTGGTACGAGCTGAACGACTAAATAAACATGTGCTCTCACTACAAGCTATTTCCTCTCTACAACTGTACAAAGTGTCATTGAATCCTGTCAAATTTGCTGTATGTAGAGTAGTATTAAAAAAATATTGGATGATATATGCACAGTATTAAAGACCTATATTTAGTTATTTACACGGTGTTCTCCCATTATCTAATGTTAGGGTATTTGATGCTATCCTGTATTCCATGCAGACGGGCCGTCTCCTCCTCCTGCGCTCCGTAGCGGACAATGTGACAGCGAGACAGCAAACATTAATAACAAATTTTCATTTAAGATTTGAGTTGGATTTTACCAGATGTTTATGGAACAAGCATCACTCAGAACAAGTGCAAATAAGCACTGCTGGATTTAATCTTCACGATAACACGCATGATATGGAGTGAAGAAATGTACGTGAGACATCAATACTTGAAAATATTACGAGTAATCGTTATTCCCACATTTACTTTCTGCAGTCTGACTTCAGTTCACCACCTCACCATCTGCATCGCCAATTCCCACTGTCTCCAAAAATGTGCGTACGCATGGGTCACAGTTTGCGTGGAGGACTGCACATTCACCCGTCATGTTTTTTTTTTTTTTATAAATCACAAACTTGACGTGGGAAGTGGCGTACGCACATTTTCAGCCCCACGTTTATAAATGAAACCCCTGTGCTGTTCGACTTTCAAACAGTCATCAAACTCAGCATTACGGTGGGGCATTAACTCATGGTGTTCAAGCGTGACATGCATGAAGACCGAAGAAACTCAAAGTGATTTTAATGCCATTGTGCTGCAAATCCAAGAGGCTGTGGTGAAGTCAAACAGTATGTCAATACAATTACCAGCCTGGACAGGTAATCTATGAGGGAGGACAAGTTAAAAAAAATGTCAGTGCAGCTGGAAAAAACTGAGTTTAGCATTCAAGAGACTGGTGGGTTTACTGCATGCACTGCAGTGTAGTGTGGAGGGGGGGGGTGTCAAGCGTACGAGGAGTTACCTTTCAGTGAGGCTTTAGCCGACAGCTGCAGCTGAAGAACCTCCTGACGTAGAGAGCCTGGATATGACGTGTGGATGGAGGGATGAATGGGTGGATAAAATATAGGGTGTTTAGATTGAAGGAAGAATTGTGAATGGATCCATGAACGAATGGGAAAGATGGGTAAAAATGCAGGAATGACCATGAGGGAGAAGAAAGGATCACAAGTGAGCTCCATTTTCCCATTTGTGAAACATTACTATATACACTGATGCACAATTACCAGTACTGCACAACTCAGTAGACTTAAAGTTTGTTAGCATAAATACAATGGAAACACTCGGCTCAATACTTTTTTGTTCACCAGCCCTCGTGTGTGTGTGTGTGTGTGTGTCTCTCTCTCACGTGTGCGCTTCCCAGGCGACTCCCATACAACGTGAGGGGGCTGTAACGCCTACAGCCACATGCATCACGGTCCGCACCACTATTTGTACAATGATTAAAACGTGTAGCACGAGCATCAACTTTACCTGCACTTAAACAAACGCAAATCATGAGTGAATGCACTCAAAGACCCTGTTGCACTTGCTGATCCTCTTCAATACAGTTTCATCTACCTGTTATAAAAGGCATAGCATTGCTGCTAAAAATAACATGGGGTTAACCTTAACCCTACAAGTGTGTAGCTGGGTCCTGAACGCTAGCAGAAATCATTAGTTTACCATAAAATAAAATAACACTTTCTAGGGCACTTCTATGATTCTACACATATATAAACTCATTAAAAACGAGTGGCTTAAACATAAATGTTACAAACACATGCAGACGGCAATGTTGAGCCGCGGCACTAATTATAAGCCACATGGCTGCACATGGCAGACGGGAAACCCATAGTAACGTTAGCTAAAGTTAGAGGAGCAACAAGCTGTTTCACTGTTGGACCATTCATACCATATATACTGTAGCAAAGATACCCAAACTGCTACCGCTATTAGCCTGGCTCAACGCGAAAGGTGTGACGACCAAGCTTTAAAGCGTGCAACGTTATTAACATTTTCATCCAAAATAGAAATTATTATTATTATCTTAACTGCCATATTCAGTCATTGCATTCCTGCTAGTTTCATGCCAGAAGCTGGATGGTGAGTTAGCATAGTCGCTACTACTATTACTTACCCGTCTTGCTGGAGCCACGTTTCCCCTTTTTACTCCGTGGCATTTTGAGTAGCGCTTTGATCCACAGTTCACAACAAAGCTAGCTGAGGTTAGCTAGCTAAAGTTAGCCTACTTTCAGCCCAACTGTCGGGTAACGTGTTAAATCCGCTCCTCGCAGATTTGACAGTTGGTGTCTAGGCAGCAGCAGCAGAGGGCTGAATGGTCTCTGTGGTTTATCTTGACAGCTGGGTAAAAAGCAGCTTCCAAAATTACACCTTCGCTCACACTTTTGTTGACACTTTGGCTAACGTTGGTTAGCGTCCTTTACGAGCAGCGACCACCTGGTGGGTCAGCAACTCCCCGCTTTCTTTAATCTTGGAATAAAGAGTTGTCCGGTGGCGAAAAAGTCACTGTATTCAACGGTTTTCACAATGTATTATCTATGATTGTCCCCCGGTAATCTAAATCTAATACCAGGTTGAGATATTAAGCATTTTCTAAATTGTTTGGGACGGAGTTCTGAGCACGATGTTGTCACCAAGTCCACCATCTTCCTCTCTACTCCTGAACAAACAACCGGCAGCTGGGGTTGCCAGGTTAGCTCGTTAGCTCTGTTAGCATCCCCCGTTTCCGTTTTCTAACCAACCCTGGACGCGATATTACGAATCCCACTATGGCCACGCCAAGACCCGCCCTTCAATAGCGTTCACACACTACTATTGGCCAGGCGTCCATGCTTACATGTACAGGTCCTATCCCCTGACCAATCCCCTAACCCTAACCTTAACCACTCGAGGTGAAATGCCTAACCCCAACCAATGGAGCTGCTTCGTAGGGCGGGTCTTGGCGTGGCCATAGTGGGATTCGTAATTTTGCACCCTGGACGATGGTGGCTCTTCTTCTTCTTTGTATTTTACGGCGGTTGGCATCCAGCTCATTGGTGCGCTACCGCCACCTTCTACACCGAAGTGTAGATCAGACAATAGACTTACAATTTAATTCCCGAAAAGAAAAGATAAAACAGAAAAAACAATATAATAATAATAATAACAATAACAATAAACACACCCTTACCTACAGTATATCCTCTATGCATTATAACCTAGTGCTATAACAGCCTTATCCACCATCATGTCCCACCTATGCTCAGTAATCTGTTACTACTACTAATACTATTTCTAAGGGAAGGGATTTGAGTGAGTAAAGTCAGAAACATTTGCAAATACTTTGAAACATTGCCACAATTTGAATTTACAAAGAGTAAAATTATGAGACACTTGGAGGCCCTAATCCTATTCTATATCTCTGGGCCCCTCCAGGCCCTTCTTTGGGAGCAAACATTTTTGCCAGACTGACTTACCACAATAATGTGAAGACGAATGTCTTGTTAAAAAAAACTAAAAAACATTTATGCAATCTTATTTTCATATCACTTTCCAATTCAGTAGTAAAATGACAGCGGGTCGTGGGGAAATGAAAATGAAATTGTCTTTAATAAAAAGAAGATATTTTCTAATTAAATAAACAATGTTATTCAAAATGTTTACATACAAACTCAGTGAAATATTAAAATCCACAGTGATGCTAAAAGTGCACCTTCAAGACAGTGATAACCGACAACCTATGAATCATTAGTATTATTTCTATATTAAGTATGTTATTATTTTCACCAGATAATACATTCAGAGCTCCACAGAAAGTCCAAAGACAATGAAATCACATTTCATTAGTTGACAGATAGAACAAACATAATGACAATTAACATATTAACAATTAACAGTCTGGTCAGGTTTTATTTGATGTGGAGGTCAGGGTTTTGACCATATCAACAGAGCAAACTGGAACTCCCTCAAAATCCCTCTAAACAAAAACTCCGTGGAAAATCTGCTAATTAACACATAAATGGCAATTCCACCAACTTCACTGGCACATTTGTGTTAATTAGCATATTTCAGACAGGGGTTTTGCGTTGAAAGGATTATTATTATTATTATAATTATTATATAGTTGGCCCTGTTTAACCTCCATTGATCAAGCGGTTTATGACCAACAATAATATGATTAGAAATGTGGTTCTGTGGTATTTGAAAGACCTTGAAAAAAAAGCAGACATTTAGTGTTTTAACATCAAAAGAACCATTTGGCATCTTTGTTTTGGTCCAGCAGTGACAGAGTAAATTACGTCATGTTTCATTAGCAAAACCTACTACAAAAATATTCTACAACAAAAAGTTAATTTAATCCTTGTGTTTAATATAGCCACACACCTTCACGGTTTCTGTTCTTACCCAAAGTGCAGTAAGTAGATTCCGTTTAACCTGCTGTCCACTTATAAAATAGAAAAAGAAAAGACAGAACTTGGTCTACGAACCATGTTACCAGAGCATCAAGGCCCATATTGTCATACATAAAGTCTTGGACTCAACACTGCTTGTAATTTACTTCCAGTACACATACTGTATTGTATAATAGTTACCATTTTGGTGATACTTTTCTCTCAGAGGATTCACCAATGAAGAATTGCATTGTTGGAGGTAAACACAAGGGGGCAGCATTGGTGAATATTGGACCATGGTGTCCTGGAATGATCCAGTGTGAGTGTACGGTGTATGTATGTATGTATGTATGAATGCGTGTGTGCGTGTGTGCGTGTGTGCGTCCTATCCAAAATAGTAGTTGGTGGGGACGAAGGGCATTTTGCTGACGGTGGCGGGCACTGCTTTTTTCCTGACCTCGACCTGGATGGCTGTTCCGTGCTTAGCGAATGCCGCATCCACGTAACCCATGGCAACGTTCTTTTTTAGGCAGGGAGAGGGGCAGCCGCTGGTCACCTCACCTAAATGAAAAGGCAAAGAATAGGTCATACCTTGGAAATCTCTGTCTGACACCCTGAATTGGCCACATCTTCAGAGAGAAAAAAAGATAGCGAGCCAGAATAAAAACATTTGGTAGACATTTTAAGTTATTCTATTCTATGGTTCAGGTTTACTTCCTGAGCAGCACACTGACTCATTAATTTACTCAATCTTTGGCTACTTACACTTTACATTCATTCACTCATTCATTCATTCAACCACTACATACTGGGACTTGAAAAAAATGATTATTTTCAATATTGATATATCTCACAATTTGGCTTATGCATACAAAATATGAAAATATGATACAAAAACTAGAATTAAAGCAACACTATGTAACTTTTAGCCCTACAGGTTGTCTCATTGGAACTACAACTCGCTTCGGGTAGCACGAGTTGTAGTTCCAATGAGACAACCTGTAGGGCTAAAGATTACATAGTGTTGCTTTAATATAATTGATATTCATCACATTGATATGGTATTCTGGTATGATGTCAAACTAAACTAAACAAACAATTTTGGCGACCCCCAGTGGTAGTTCCACAAATGACACAGCAATGCATGTTAAAAATTCTAAACATTGTGGCTTTAAAGCTGCTTACACACCAACCAGACGGCCGACCCTCGGCAGAAAAGCCAGTGGAAATGATCAGTCGCGTCCCCGAGGTCCAAAAAACTGCCTTGGAACACACTGAGGCGACGCCGACTTGAGAAACGTAATACGTCTCCATAGCAGCAGGCGGCGCTACTCTGTATTGTTGCCCAAGAAATTAAACCGGCAGCTGATTGGACGATCGCATCACATGGGTTTGTTTTCTCCGGAAATTCAAAGCCAGACTGTCATGGCGTTCAGAATACAATCTCATATTGTACTAAAATAGTTCACTGAAACATGTTTCTGAAAACATTTTAAGCAAGAAATAGGCCATGCAGTTGCTGAATCTGTCTTCATTTCAGCTCAACAAAGGCCAGTTTAAAAGATTTTCGTCAGATTTTGAGAGTTCTCTATTCCGCTCGCCATTTCCGGGTGAGTCCCAACTGCCCTGCCGCCGACTGAACATGTCAGGTCGGCCAAAATGAACGTCAACAGACCCTCAGACTGACGACGGCACGGGACACACCGAACAGACTCGAGTCACTGACCTCGCCAGACTGTCCAACAGCCGATAATCTCCTTGGTGTGTCAGCACCTTAACATTAACTCTGTCTTTGTGTCAGTGGTGGTGTTTTGTGTTATTTTAAAACAAGTCTTAACCTTAGGTTAAAACTAAATCCTGCTTTTATTTCACGTTTACTCCAACAGTGATTTCCTTCCACTGGTGTTGCACCACTCTTAACTGAAATACAGAGGTACCACAGCTCTCTCATGTCCACCACTTCCACCGTGTTTGTTTTCTGACCTATGACCTTCCCATCAGGGCCGAGTATGGGTGTGTGTTGTCTGACAGGGGGGCCGGTAGACACCAGACCGACTCTTTTCCTGGCTGTCTTGGCTTTGATCTGAGGTACAATGATGTCAGCGCCGGGAAAATCCTTGGTCTGACGCCGACGCTTTCCTGTGAATGAGAAGACAAAGCAATGGAGTTAATATGCAGAACAGACTGCACTGTATATTCAAAGCTCGAGTAAAGCGCTAAATGCTTCACCATGTTCACCAGCTGGTCGCTAACTGTGTCTGTCTTCCGTTTGGTGTTGAGCAGGTAGTGTACTGTGGGTTTTTAGAGCCTTTTCACTGGAAACAGCTGGCTGCTGTGGCTGGAAATGACGCTATGAGAGTGCTGAGAGTGAACCAAAACAGTAAAGTTGTAGTCCAGACAGCTAAACCATGAGCTGTAGCTCTGTTAAAGGACAAATCCGGCGCAAAATGAACCTAGCGGTTAATAACATATGTGTACCGAGTTGACTGGGATTTGTTTTCATGCTAATCGAATGTGACCAATTTTAGCGCAAACCGCTAATTAGCCGAACGCCGTGCAACCAGTAACATAGCTCAAGCACGGCATTCATCGTTCGTGACTGTTTTCCCAAGATGCCTGCCTGTATACGCGAACGGTACTGTCTTTATAATCTATCTTTTTAATAAATTGTCTGTACACTTACAAAGTTCTCAATGCTTTGGTTTACATGTAGGGACCCTCATTATGCTACTGTGGAAGTCTGGTGTTATTTTTAACCTTGTTAGTGGTGTAGAAATAGTGATTTCTTTTTACTTTACCCGTGCCCCGACGACTCGCGTTATAAGCTAATTAGCGGTTTGCGCTAAAACTGGTCACATTCGATGAAATGAAAACAAATCCCAGAGAACAGTCGACTCGGTACACGCGTTATTAACCCCTAGGTTCATTTTGCGTCGGAGTTGTCCTTTAAGCCGAGGGGATATCCAGCTTTGGGTGATAATTCTCTGTAAATTCAACGCCTCTCACGTTACACACTGTCAATCGATACATTGTTATCAATATAACTGAATACAATTACTAAAAATATTTTTTAATGAACACTAAAAGCTTACCTATGGTCCAGACTAGGGTGCCCTCCACAGGCGTGGTGGTCTCATCTATGTCGTTGCCATAGAGACAAAGCCCCGCCTCCAGCCGCAGACTGTCCCTGGCGCCCAGACCGGCCAGCTTCACCTCGCCGTTAGCCAGCAGCTTCTCCGTCAGCTCCACCACTCTGGACTGAGGGACGGAGATCTGGGACACAGAGACACAGACAGATTGTAGCGCTGGGTCTCCATCCAAGGAGCTTTAATGGAAATAATGAACTTTTTAACTCATCCATATTGACATGAAAGTCTGCGGCGGGGTGGGGGTGGGGGTGGAAAATCTACAAATGTGAGAAAGTAGCAAAGTAGAGAAAGAGAGATGCTGACCTCCACACCGTCCTCTCCAGTGTATCCACAGCGAGTGACCCTGCAGCCAGGAATACCAAACACAGTGGCCAAGGTGGAGGTCATAAATGTCAGCTTACTGAGGTCCTCTTTCAGCCCCTCCTGGAGCACCTGAGACATGGATGGACCTGACAACACACAACTCAACTGATAAACTATTTACATAAACTATGACACGGAGAAGGGATTCAGTGAGGAGCAAAAAAGAACAAACAACTGATATAATGAAACATACACGGGGGAAAGAGAGAAATGAAATAGAAGGGAGATCAAGATAGAGGGAGGAAAACAAGATGAAAGGCAGACGAATGATGGGATGACAAGCGGGAGAAAAATAGAGGGTGGAGGAAAGGAACAAAGTAAGGAAGAATATTGTACCTTGCAGAGCAATCAGCGCTTCATCAAGAAACTCCAGATCCACATCAAAACCTGCAGCTTTGAACTCTGCCAGTCTGGCCTAATAGGCAACACACACACACACACACACATACACACACACACACGTCAGACACTATAGAGTCTACCACACGCCAGACCTGTCTGACTACACTCACTCTCGGTCTGCATTTACCTTCATGTGAGCCGAGTCCTTGTCGGCGCAGCCAGCGTTGGAGACTACGTAGAGGTAGCCCTGGTCTGTCTTTGTCACAATGAGGTCATCAATAATCCCTCCTTCCTCAGTGGTGAAGAGGGACAATGTACCCTGGTGAGGGTGGGGAGACAAAAACATAAGTGGGTGAACATGTTACCTAATGCTAGGGCTGCCACCTCTTAGTCGATTAGTCGACTAATCGGATTGTTTTGGTCTTAGTCGACTAAGATTTCTTTAGTCGATTAGTCATTTTGTATGCTTATTCATGCTTAATTACTCATTTCCAAGAAACTTCTGAGCACATTTTATAATTTATATTGTGTTTTTCTAGTCTTAACCACCTCTCAAAGCACACAGCTCTGTCAATTAAATCAATTAATCGATTAGTCGACAAAATCCTATAAGTGTTAGTCGACTAAGAATTTCTTTAGTCGAGGACAGCCCTACCTAATGCAATGGCTCGTTCACAATAAATGTGTCTTAGATGATCCAATCATAGGGCTCATTATTTCTGTAAATTGATCAGTATTTATTTTAAATAAACAAAAATGGGTGGGGGGAGGGGACAATTAAAGTCTTTTTGTAGCAGAAAAACTTTGGATTACTTTTCACCTGGATTTTATCCAAAATCGGTTTAACCAAACTACACCTTTTTTTTTTTTAAACTCTAGATATTTGTTGGTGAAAATCTGAAATGATTCAAAAGTGGACTACTCTTAATACAGGCGTGAATGTATCTCAAATCCATCCAGCCTGGTTGACACCAGACCCTTCTCAGTTGTAACTGAGAGTGGGCCTGGGCAAGCTTCATTCACAGCCTGTTTCCAAAGGGGCGTCACCAACGGACGCCGCTCAAATGCCTCTGGGCGCAATTGGATAGTCCTTCAACCAATCAGACCAATGATCCGGGTGACGTAGCAGCTACAGCGGCATCAACAGGTTGCTGCACTTCGGTGGCCGTTATGTTGAATGTAAACAAAAAGCTGCGCTATTGTCATCGTGTAAAGCCCGCCTCAACGGTTGTGATTGGTGCCTCGATTTGGAAAAATTGGAAATGGGCTTGAATGGGCTGTTGGCCAGGCTGACTTGCAGAGCAAATTTCAAATTTGCCGGAAGTTCGTCAGGGTTTTCCCAGGCTACCACAGTGGGTCAGTCTACCACAATTCTAAACTATGTCCCATTTCAGAGGCTTTGGCTATGGTGCCTTTTGACAAGTGACGAGACAAAACTGCTGTCAGACAGTCAGTAAGAAGTCGCATTTCTCCGCTGCATTCGTTTGGGGCTTAGAGTAAGATAAGCCTTTTTGTCTCTTTGTGAGGTTTTGTCTTGAAATGTGGAATTAGATGGAGGTGGGCCCTGAAACGCCACAACACATTGATGCTTTCTTTTAACACAGTCAGTGTTACAGAATAATTTCTTATCACTACTCTTTTCCTTTAACGCTGCTATAATTAGCCGACTCTTCAGTTCCTCTCAGCTGAAAGGTGGATTTTCTTTCTGTCTTTCAGCTCATTGTTTTGGTATGCGGGTCCACGACTTTTCTGTTTTATTTCACTCACACTGCTTTCATCAGCTTTGTTTCAAGATGTAACAGGCAGCTGTTTTCAGCCAAAAAAAAATGGTAAAAAAATAAAAAACACTACACTACCTGATCAGCACCAAACAGCAAACAGACACAGTTAGCGACTAGCAGGTTAACATAGTGGAGCATGTAGAAGCTAAAGAGCCATATATTTCACTCAGGAGTTGGTGGAGAGCAAAAAGGAGCAAAAAAATCGAGTACTGGACCGACATTCATCAGGTGGCCATAAACACTCCAAATGAATGCTCACGTATCTGCTGAATGTTTAAATACCCAACTGTTTGCTAACAAGTACCCCGTATCAACTTAAAAGATTATATTATGTCTATGTAAGTGGACAAACAAAATAGTTGTTGCAGGATGGACAAGAAACAATTCTTCATCTCACCTGGTTGTCCTTGAGTTCTGCAATATCTGCGACTACTAAAGACTCCATGAACTTCACCCTGTCTTTGCCATGGACTTTGGTCTGACAACAAAAAAAATGCAAAGGGTATATTTAAACACAGCAACGGCAAGTTTTCTGGTGGGTTGGTTGGTGGATCAAAACAAATCTAACTGACAAAGTGCTGTTTTTTTTTTTTACTATGATGATGCGTGTCTATGAACCTGATATGTGAGTTTGTATACAGTATATGTGTATTTGTTTACCTGTGTTCAGGAGTGTACTGTATGTATTTTTGTGTGCATCCGTTTACACTCGTCTCACCTGCAGCATGTGGCTGACATCAAAGATGGAGCAGTGCTCTCTGGTGTGCATGTGTGAGGCGATGTGACTGTCTTTGTACTGGACAGGCATACTCCAGCCTGCAAACCCCACCATCTTTCCCCCCTGCTCCCTGTGGAAGTCAAACAGTGGAGTCTTCTTCAAGTCAGCCTGGGGGGGATAAAACCATACACAGTATATAAACTGGACCAACAGATCCCGTTGCTCTGGACGGAGACAAATGAAGCATATCAGAAGCACTTTTCCGATGATAGCTGAGCGTTGCTGAGCGTTACTGCGCAGCCTCCAACTGAGAGAGAAGACGTAAATGTGACGTGAGCAGCCTGTCTGAAAGTTGGAAGTCTTCTGGTAGCTGTGCCAAGAGAAATCTCAATCATTCCCTATCTTGCAGAGACGGAGAGTGTAGGTATATGTAAGGAGATAACATGGACACGGCTAATTATTGCTAACTAAAATGCTAGTTACAGTTTTTTTGGATTGCTTACACACTAAAATGAAAAGTAGTACACTATTAGCAAAACCTTACACTCAAGAAGCAAAACATCAGCCCATATTTGCACAACTATAAGCACATTGTCAACCTCACACTTGTTGCAAAACTCTACACACAGTGATTTGCAAAACACTAAACACACTTAACATACATTACACACAAAAATCTATCATGAAGTCACTTCCTTGCAATACCAAAGCAGTGACTGTCAAATTACCGCACCTTCCAACCAATTGGTTCAACACAGTCATCAGGTGTGCAAACACTTGTTTGCCTAATTGTAGACACACCAATCAGGTGTATAAGTACTATAAAAAGCAGCCGGTGAGTTCATCGGTCTTCAAGCACAATGGAAAGAGTCAGAGAAAGAGTAAGACGGGGAGGAGAACGAGGAGAACGAGGAGGAGGAAGAACGGGAGGAAGAAGGGGAGGAAGAAGGGGAGGAAGAGGAATCAACAGAGGAGGAATCAACAGAGGAAGAGGAAGAGATGGAGGCCATGCTGGAGGTAGAGGTAGAGGTAGAGGTAGAGGTAGAGGTAGAGGCAAAGGAAGACAAGAAGGTGCTCAAAGAGGACTGAATCTGACAAATGAGACACTGGTTGACCACGTTGTCAACCACGGCCTGATGCTGAGGGAGGCTGGACTGCGAGTACAGCCAAATCTAAGCCGATACACAGTGGCAAGTGTGATAAGAACATTTCGACTGGAAAATAGGTATCGTAAAAATATCATCATATCAAACACATCAGCACGGTTTCAGTAACTGCTTACAGTACTGTATTTTATGCACTATCAGCACTTCTGTTACCTTTTCCTGTGAAATTACTGTACTTTTGTATACTGTTTTTCTTTTTCTACATAGGATTGAGGGTCAGGAACGACAAGGGGGAAGGCCTCCTATGTTCACAGAACAGCAAGAGATGGAGATAGTAAACATGGTTTTGGCCAACAATGCTATAACACTCAATCAGCTCCAAACTAACATTGTCAATAACCACGCCAGTTTCAACGATATCCATCAGGTCTCAACATCAACACTGGCACGCATCCTAAAAAACAACCATATTCAAATGAAGCAAATTTTGAGTTCCTTTCAAGCGCAATTCCGAAAGGGTGAAACGACTGCGGCATGATTATGCAGAGGTATGTATTCACTTTAGCAGTGTGATCTTGCATACTGTCTCATACTCTTTTACTGTACTGTAATATGTATACTACATCTACACTGAACTACACAATTTTGCCTGACACTGTTCTTCAGAGTTTTATGAATGGATGCAGAGGAGATCATGCATGAGTTCATTTACGTAGATGAGGCTGGGTTCAACCTGACGAGAACACGAAGGAGGGGAAGAAACATCATTGGCCACAGGGCTATAGTCGATGTCCCAGGGCAACGTGGGGGTAAGATAACACTCTGTGCAGCCATTACACAGAATGGGGTCCTCCACCGCCATGCCCATATGGGCCCTTACAACACAGCACTCATACTTACTTTCTTGGACCAATTGCACAACATAACCGCAGCAAATCAAATTGATCATATGCAATACATTGTTGTCTGGGACAATGTGTCTTTCCACCGCTCTGCTCTGGTTCAGAACTGGTTTCAGCAACATCCACATTTCACCGTCCTATATCTTCCACCATACTCTCCATTCCTCAACCCTATAGAAGAGTTTTTCTCGGCATGGCGGTGGAAGGTATATGATCTCCGTCTCCAGGCTGAGGTACCCCTCATCCAAGCCATGGAGGAGGCCTGTGACCACATGGAGGTAGCAGCAATGCAAGGATGGATTCGTCATTCAAGACCTTTCTTTCCAAGGTGTCTTGCTAATGACAACATTGCCTGCGATGTTGATGACAACAACATTGGTCTTGTGTAGTGTTTGGTGAATTTACATTATATTTGTACTTTGTTGATGGTAGCCTACTCTAATCATAGGGAAGTAGAAGTGCTAAAAGTGTTTTAGGTTTATCACAGAAGAGTGTAACTCGTGCAAACAGAGTATAGTAATGTGAAACGTGTGTGTTTCATATGGTAACAAAGTGTGGTTTTTAAACAAAAGTGTATCGTTTTTACAAGAGGGTTTAATTATGCAAAGGATCTGTAGTGTTTTGCTAATTGGGTGTGTGGTTGTGCTAATTGTGTGTAGTGTTTTGAAAACACGGGCCCTGTTTTGAAAATCGTGCTTAAGCAATCCAAAAAAACTGTAACATTAGTAATTAAACTTAAACAGCTAATGGGAGTCCAAACTGCCTGCGAGCTTCTCCTGTACTGTACGGTAATTTCTCTACTGTGCGACAGTAAATCGTGTGGTTATGACACAATTGTTAGCCTATTTCTTATAAAAACGTCTGCTACGGAGCCATAACGTGAGATACAAGGTAATAGAGCCTTTTATACATTGTCGTGTTTCTTTAAAAAATAAACAATGAAAAAGTTAAAGTCTTTAAACGCTTCAGATGTAAAGTTATTTGCTGTCAAAGTGACGTCAAAATGAATGGCAGTCAATGGAATGCTAATGTCGGGTGAGCGTTTGGTAGCATCAAAATGGCGCCATAGGAGGTTCGAATTCTGAAACGAAGCTTATCCCCTTGGATAAAACAGTATACTTAATGTAGAAAAAAAAAAGAAACACAGGGAATACAGCGAGTGAATTTTGATATATTAATTATGATACTAAATGGTTGAAATTATGTATTTTAAAAGGTGTTGCAATTAGGATTTTTGAATATCTATACAATGTTTGTACAAATACTTAAATATTTGATTGTTAGCCTACATGGTATTTTTAAATATAATAACAATCCAACCACTGTAACATATTGCAAGATGCTTATACTTGTCAAATGGTAGAACGATAGGGCAGTCCTTTCTACGCTGCCGTGTTCTGTTCTTTCTGCCCTGTTTTCTGACCTTTGAACCAGCCAGCGAAGGGGGTAATTATCAGTGCAGCAGCAGAATTGCATTATGGGGCAGAGTGTGTCGCCACTTTACATAACACTTTATTGTTTTGTTGTAAAACTGTTCAAGTCCAAAGTCAGATATTAATTTTAATGAACAAAGCAGAGGTGGTTATTACAGTTTTAACACACACACACACACACACACACACACACACACACACACACACACACACACACACACACATATCCACTTAATGAACTACTACAGATTACAGAAATGTAGTCTATTTACCCCTTTTGCTTTGTGCAACACTCCTGACATATTATGCTTGACTGATCATTTAGAAAAAGGATACACAAATAAGAACTTGATCTTCGCAGCAGAAAATTGCAGAAATTTTGGTCATGCTGCTGATCATTTTATTCATAATCTCCTCACTGAGAGCAGCAAGGAAATTAATGAATACATTTCTGAATGATTGAATGAATGAATCTGGGTAATTCAAAGCCCCACATTGAGATAGCAGAGCTCATGCTGTCAGACAGTACTGTGGAGTCAGTCACTCGTGGTTTTAATATAATCACGTTGTGCAGCTCAGCTCAGTGAAGCAGGCAGAGGGAGGGAGGGAGACAGTCTGCTGGGACAGATGTACATTATGTCTGCATGAACTGACTGCTGCTGTGACAGTGACACACTTCGATGTAATTATTGTAATATGAAGTAACACTAAAAGAGCCAGGGATTTATTCTGAGGTTTTCTGGAGTGACTTTCAAATGATAGCCAAAATAGCTCCAACATTGACACCACAAACACTCACTGTATACTGAAAACCTTGATTTTTTTGCAACCTAAAGTTTAAATATGGAATCCAGGACATTAGAAATCTGGCAAAAAGCATACTACTAACACGTCTAAAATCTGTATTGAACAGCAGAGGGCCACAGCTACTGTAAAATAATCAGTATTGGAATATTGTACTGATAACATGATAGATGCACAACTTAAAAGATAAGATCATGATCGATTCATAACTTTGTACCACAAGTCAACCACGCGTCAAAAAAAACGGAATAAGCTGCTTTAACCAAAGAAATGCACGAGCAGCACTTTGGATAAGTTTCAGCGACAGTTCACGGTCCACTTACATCTGCACTTGAAGCCTGTCTCTTCCCTGCACATCCAGCTCCAACGATCCGCAGAAAACCGTCCCTGGAAGTCCGCAGCCCGAGCCCCGAACCCCCGACACCGACCAGCAAGCGAGCCCACATCGTGCCACCTGAGTCCCCGCTAAACTCTCTCTCCCTCTCACACTCACACACACACACGCCCGACGGGTAACACTTCCGCTGTGTTGCTAAACTACGGAGCACCGGAGCACACTCTGGGAATTTCTGCTCTTCTAGCAAAAAAACACATAAAGCGGCAGCGATTGGAGGGAGGCGCTAAGACTTGTGGGATATGTAGTTGATGAGTCTGTTTGCCCTGCAGGAGTGCACTGTTCTGTTTGATGATTCGTGCCTCATCTTATCAAACGAAGATAAGATATGCAATTGTTCTGAAGAGGATGTGATGCCATGACAGATGCAAAAAAGTTAGCAGGCTATCTCAGTTACACCCCATCCTACTGTTTCCTCCTTTTGAGGGAAGTGGCTGTCATTGGGGCAACAGGGGCAAAACAACTGTGAACTAGCAAATTAACAAAAATTCTCTTACTGTCTCTCTCGCCCTCTTTTTTTTTTTTATCTCAATAGCTAATTTACAACATAAAAAGCATATATTATGCACACAGACTGATTTTGCATCATTTGCACAATTGGGAAGTGACAGGAAACCTTATGGAGGGTGTTAAATGGCCCATGCCTTAAATTGCTGAGCCAACAGGATCCTCACACACTATAATATGTATGGACTTTAAAAAGTAAAGTTACTTTTGATGCATTTCAGCTGCCTCTTCATGCTGGGCTGTGAATAGAGAAGAACTGTGTCCTTTACCAGCATTCATGTATCATATTAAAGCAGGTAGTATCAGACCAAAAGTCTCCATTATGCTCATTGTACATTTTTCAATTACAAATTTTACCGTAATAAATAGGAAATTATATATCTAAGAGTTGGATTTTGCAATTGTTCTATTCTTATTAATCCCACGAAAATCAAGACATTTAATGTCATGTGTTCACCTGACTGTGTACCCAATATTTGTCCATGTGAGTATTTGTGTGTGTGTGTTTATCCCTATGTACCCCATCATGCCCTCCACCCAGATCATTGAGTCATCCTTTGGCCTGTGAAACTAATAATACCCCATGCCTCTGCAGCTATTTTCAGCCATGAGGGCCTGCAGGGTTGGGCGTGTGTGTGAGCATGTTTGGAGGGGGGTAATAGGGCTGAGAAGTCTTGCTCTCTCTCACTCTCCATGTCTATAGCTTGCTCTACCTCTCTCGCAGGGCAGCGAGGGTGGGCTAAATCAGAACACAGACACACACAAACATACTTTGTAGGAGGGGGTGGCCTACAGTTGCTCAGTGACACACACCAGCAGGACCCTGAGGCAAAACCTAGAGGTTTCCTTTTGCTTTCATACATCAAGGATTTTACTGGCAACACTTACTCGTTTGTTGGGATTTCATCTGAGTTTCAGTTGGATTACTTTAGTCATTGTGTGGCTCTTGGATAACCTGTGTGGATATTAAATGTATCTCATTTCTGCTCCTGTGGGTGCCGTTTTGGTAATCGGGTGTCTGAGTGTGAGGAGACTGGGTGAACAAGAAGAGCGACAGATTGACAAGAACAAACAAGCAAACACACATAAAACCCAACACAGCTGTTGTTCCTGGTGACAGACGGTAAGTGGGAAGAGAAGAACAGTATTCTCTACACCTATTTTATACAAGAAAACAGACCTGATTTGGTTGTACTAGATTTTGTCTTGAGTAGAGTAAGGTAGTCTGTAAATCAGGTAGTCATCCATTCAATCATTCAGTTAGTCATTAGACAGGAGCCTGTTCAGTCTTTTGGTCCTTGATTTAAAGTCCAGCAACATTGGGCCTTTATGGGATTGACAACCAGCTCTATTATTAACTCTGATAAATCAGCTATTCACATGACCTGTTTGTTTTGTCTTGAAATAGAAAACAAGATGTTTTCCTGCCCTCTCACATGATACATCCTTACATGCCGGCCTACTGCTCTATTTTTGTTTTAACTACAGAATATCTTCTAATTTTCTCCCTCCTTTCTCTTCCACTTTCAGAACCAACCCATCCTCATCTCTATTAATTACTAACATATTGGAGATTTAGATGGGATGAAAATAGATCCAAATAGAACCAACAATTCCATTTATTAATGTAAGGCAAGTAAATAACCACCTCGTATGAAGCAAGCAAGAAGAACTTAGAACTTAAAGTGCTTTTCACAGGTCTAACTTTGTATTATCAACACACAATAAAAAGCTAAATCACAAAATCCCTCCATTTACTTTGTGTCTCAGTCTTGGAATGAAAAAGTAGCTTTAACATAAAAAAAATATTTTTTTGTGTAGCTGACATAATTACAAACTGGTCAAAAGCTAGTTATGTTGTTTAGAGCCCAACTCCCTCCTACACCATCTTAGTGGATTTTTTTGTTGCCACCATGGCCTTTGGAAGATAGCACACCTTTAGGAAGATTATACAGCTTCCAGATATAGTCCCTGGAAAGGTGTTGACTAGTAGAGTGTCATCTGGAAGTCTAATCATTTATCACTCGCTCAAGAGGAGGCGAGATGTCGAGGCCTCCTTCCTCCCAGACCACCCCTCAGTTCTACAGGGTCAGCGACAGAGATCTCACCGAGATCGAGCTACATTCGGTGGACTCTATCAACGATCTCCACCGAACACACCCCGAACACAGCCACAAAGGTACACACACACACACACACACACACACACACACACACACACACACACACACACACACACACACACAAGGTACACACATACACACACACTCTGAACACAGCCACAAAGGTACACACACACACACACACACACACCCCAAAAGATACACATGCGCGCACACACACACACACACACACACACACACTTCGAACTAGCTAGACCACCCTCACATTAACACTCATTCACTCTGTCTATGATTTCAGGGACAAGGCCTCTTCGTCCTGCTTACTCCCCCTCCTCGAACGGGAATCTCTACACAAGTGACATGACAGCTGTCAATCAAAGAGGCCGTCCAGTCAAATGGCAGAGTCGTCTACAGGATATGTTGACACCGAGTTCATCGCGTGCCTATGCCATGGGCTGTGCTATTATCACTTTGCTTCTGCTAACAGTGTTACTCATCTTCTACTTTTTGGGTGAGATTTCATATTCATTCACTTGCATTCGTTTCCTCTGATATTACAATAATTTGTATTTCCTGGATCAGTTTGTTTCTCCAGATTTCTTTGCATGTATCATGTTACTTGCAATTTCATTTTTTTTTTTTTACTTCAAAGTATGTCATGTAAGCACTATAAAGTTTTAAAACATGTCTGTGAATTTAACTCAAGATGGACAAACCACATAAAGAGGTCTATGGGACAAACTGACAGTATGCCCTTGTGTCTGTTCCGCCTCCAGTCCAGCAGGGCGGCGCAGTCCGGATGCTGACTGAGGCGTTGAGGGAGAAAGAGGCCGCAGCCACAGAGCTGTCACTGCTGATCCAAGAACTGCAGGCACTGAGACACAACCTGACAGCCATGAGAGGAGGGACATAATATGGACACATACACACATACATACACTGGACATGAGATGCTATTAAAGTACAGTGAAACTGTTTTTCAGTGGATTTTTCCCTGAAGAGGAAACATTTGTTAGAATGTTCTCTAAGTGTTGTCTGTGTCTCAAGATGAAATCTAACTGATGAACTATGTAGTTAAGAGAAAGGAGGTTTCTGAAAACATTTTTACTCTCTCTAGCCCTGGTAAATTAACCTTTGAATGAACAAAAATACTTTTTTTCCTCGTGATGTTATTAAAGCAGATGAACTGGTTGGATTAAATGAATAGAGGCAGTATATCTCATAACATTACATTAATACACATTGAATGTCTTATGATTCAGCATTATTGACACTTTAAAACAGTAAAAATGTGGTGGACTCACAAAAAGTAAAACTGACTTTGATTCGAAAGCCAAATCATTAAATGCGACAACAAAGACAATACTGTTTTCCAAGCATGTTTCTGTTAACTTGTTTGGCTCTTTCTTGATTAAAACAAGGTTACATTAAGCAAATGTTAATGACTTCAACCGCAAATTTTAGCATATGATAATAAATATATAATTATCAGTTATTTAACAGTTCATAAACTGTGCGTAATAATGTCATAATTGTTACATATCTTTTTTGGTTTGCTGATTTTCACCAAAGAATCACACCTTTTAAAAGGAGCAGATTTGAATGTTCTCAGGCAAAGCCATGAGTTCTTTCCTGCTGCAAACAGATCCTGTGGACTGCAGTTAAAACAACTTCCTCATATGACGAACACAGCTTAGAAAATAAATAGCTCATCTCTGGAGAATTAGCACTTTGAGGGGATGTTATTAAAATCTGATTTTCATGCATATTTATTTGTATTATGGACTTAAATATGAGTTTCACCCTTTTTTTAAAGGTCCCTTAACATGTTGCTTTTTGGATGCTTTTATATAGGCCTCAGTGGTCCCCTAATACTGTATCTGAAGTCTCTTTCCCGAAATTCAGCCTTGGTGCAGAATTACAGCGTTTTTCCATTACATGGTACCTGCTCGACTCGCCTCGACTCTACTCGCCTTTTTTGGTTTTCCATTACGAAAAAAAGTCCCTGGTACTTTTTTTAGTATCACCTCCGTCGAGGTTCCAAGCGAGCTGAGCCGATACCAAAAGGTGACGTGAAAACCTGCAGACTACTGATTGGTCAGAGAGAATCGTCACTAATCACGGAGTCATCATTGCTAGCGACAGACGGGGGTGTGTCCTCAACAAACCCGCCATTTTTTAAATAGTTTAGCCAGATGTGTTTTTTTTGCTGCCTCCAGCTTCTTTTGAAACAACTGTTTTCTTCTGGCTGTGAAAAAAACCTCATAAAGTGAAATGTCCATGCCATGGGACCTTTAAGTATGCAAAATAAACACAATTCACGCATTTATTTCCTTTAATTTATTTCGACATTACTACTTTACATTACTGGCGACACCTTGATAGAAAAGTTTGGGTTACTTGCTCTTCTGTCTGTTTTCGTCCTTCTTCTTCTCTTGACACTCCTGCCCAGTCCAGCCCGGGTAGCACTGACACAGGAAGTGGTCGTGAAAAGGTTTGCCACTGGAGGGGTCAGTGAGGAGGTTGATTTCATCAGGGTCAGAGGTCACAGCGGGACCCCGGGAGACCATGGAAGAGCTGGGGCGCCGCCTGGCGCAGCGTCCATTGCCGTGGCAAAGTTGGAGGCTGCAGTGCTTTGTGCCAGACCTCAGCGATTGGACCAAGGGACCCAAGACAGTGTGTATGTAGTCTCTAAGAAGGATGCACTGATGCTGGAGAGTGGGAGGAGGGCAGAGGGTTACACAGAAAAAAACACACACACACACACACACACACACACGCACAAATAACCTTCTCACAAACATTACATACCTTGGATTTGGCAAATTTCAGCTCTCCCCACAGCACCACTCCAGCAGCTCCCAGCGCCGCACTCTCCCCCAATGTGTGCATCAGGTCTGTCTGCACACAAACACACACACACACACACACACACACACACACACACACACACACACACACACAATTGGTACGTGTTTGCATGAGTGTGTATGTTTTTACGAGTTGCAACAAATCCCACCTTATTAAGTAAAGTGAGAGTGTGTGTGAATGCTAGCCTGGCGTAGGGAAGAACTGGAGTAGCATGATTGGTGTTGTTGCCATGGTGCCAAACAGACGCCACCCTCAAAGCCTCCAGCAGTCTGTGTCTGAGTGAAGAAGAAGGTCCGTCAGTAACATCCTATATGTGCAAAGCATTTAGTTCAACTGTAGATGAATAACAGATGAAGAACTAGTTTTCATAGAGGCTTGGTTGAGGTTGTTCTTACGGCTGGAGCGCTTTGATGCGTGTGAACACGTCTTCATGTTTTTTAGTTCTCTGTACCTGACCATCAGAGCTGCATCCGAGGATCCTGCCAGCCTTTGTGGCAGGTAGACGCTGGGATAGAGAGCAGTGGATTGACGCCAGAGCCAGGACAGCCGGTCATTTTGTTTTTTGGTCTCGCTGCGGCAGCGTCCTGTGTAGATTTGATCTGATCACACAAGTGAAACAAGAGAAGACGTTATTATCGGTTATAAAATACTACAAAAAAATGGCAACAACGGTCTGTGTTTGTCCTACCCGTCTTTCTCTTCTGCTTATTAAAGCAAGCAGGAAATCCGTAAAACCCCCAGAGTCCCTTGGGGCGTTCTCTGAGCGCCGACCGCAGCGTCTCCTCCATGAACTTCCGAGCGCTCTCCTCAAACTTCTGCCTCGCCAACGATGTCGCGGCCCACTCTGACAAATCCGGTCTCTCTTGTCTCACCAGCAGCTTGGACTGCCTCCGGTACTCCAGCTTGGTTCCAAAGTTTCTCTCCCACAATGGCTGCCACTCTTCCCAGTCGATAACGGCTAAACCGGTGAAGTTTGGCTGCAGCGAGCCGGACAACTGCGTCACCGCGAGGGAAAGGTGAGCCGAGAGGTGGCCGAGTTGCGGTATCCCTCCGTTTACCTTGCTGCCGTCTCGGGAGAGGTATGGATATTTCCCCAAGCGGTCACGGTAGAAGATGCTCATTTTCTGGAAAATGTAAAAAAAAAAAAAAAAAAAACTATTCAGTTATTACCAAACTCTGCAGCTTAACAATGCTTTGTAGCCTCTTTTAGCTTCTTGTTTTGGTTTGTGGCACATTTACTGTTTGTTTCAGTCTCAGCACCCTCACCAACCCCGTTTCCAACAAGCAGCAGGCAACTTTATTCTGTTTTATGAGAAACTGGTTCACCAGCACATCTATAACAACATCCCAGCCAGTATGGACCCTCACCAGTTTGCATTCAGAACCAGCAGATGCACAGAGAATGCCATCTCCACTGCCGTCCACTCAGCACTCACACATCTTGAAAATAACAACGCCCACATCAGAATGTTGTTTGTTGATTTCAGCTCAGCACTTAATGCAATCGCCCCAGAGAACAACCTACCGCTCAATGAACGCAAAACTAAGGAGCTGATTGTTGATTTTAGGAAAAAAGGAGGCAAAGACACACCCTTGTCTACATCAATGGAGCTGAGGTGGAGCAGTTTTAGGTTCTGGGAATCAGCATCACAAACAACCTGACATGGTCATCAAACATCTCCACCCTGGTTTAAAAAGCTCAGAAACGGCTGTACTTTTTAAAGGAAGCTTAAGAAAGCAAAATGTCAATGCCCTGTTCTTGTTAACTTTTACAAAGGAACAAAAAAAAAACATTCCAACTGGAAAAATTACAAACTGGCATGATTTGTGCACGGCCCAGGCCTAGAGGGCTCTGCAGCGGGTGGTTAAAACTCCTAGAAGGTCATTGGTACCCATCTCCTGAGCATCAGTGATATCGTTGAGGTTCCACAATACCCAGCCCAGCCACAGCCATGTCAAATGTATGTATATATAAGTGCTGTCAAACGATTCAAATATTTAATCGCAATTAATCGCATTAATGTCGCAGTTAACTCATTTTTATCTATTCTAAATGTCCCTTGATTTCTTTTTGTCCCATTATTTTTTCTCATTTGAATGCTCTTATCAACATGGAAAAGTGGATCGGCTTGCTTTGTGCTTTTGTTGCCTGGCTTTGACGAGGGGGCGGAGAATTTGCATCAGCTGTGTGCTTGGCCATCAAGTGGTATTTCAGACTGGACGTGCTGCGATGATAGCTCAGTTCACAACAACAAAACACACAGATCACTTTGGTCTTGTCAATGGAACCATTTGGCAACTTTTTAAAAGTAAACTTTCCATTCAGAATCTTATTGGCATCCATTTCGGCGTCTCGCGCTCGCCATCCACTCAAAACATAACGTTAGCCTGCTACTCTTTGGCCGGCTCGCAAGCCCAAACAAGTGTGTGCAGCGTGCCTGTTGTCTTGTTTCTGGTCTAGCTAGATCCGGTGTGGTGTTGTAGTTTTTCTAACATTACTAGTTGTTGCAACCAGCATGTGAAAAAAACTACAAAGTTTGCTAGGCCAAAAATACCGTTAATCCCGTTAAAATGGGTTTGCGTTAACAGTGTTAATAACGCGGTTAACTGACAGCACTAGTAAATATATATATATATATATATATAGTAAATGATCACATCCCATTGGTGACACTGCAGTGTTCTCCACAGGTTTGTGGAAGACTAAGGTTTTTGGCGGGTGGTCTGGGGATCCTTCCTCAAAGAAAATGTAACTATTTTACATATAAAAGAAATGCATTTTGGACCATTATTATTACCATATCTGTGTCTTAAATGTTGGAAAAGCTAGAGCAGATAGTAAATAAATAAATAACACTTAAAAAGCTTTAAGATAAAACTTGCTAAAGAAGTCCCCCTGGGGACCAACTACAATCATTAGATCTGGGGAAAAAGAAGTCATTTCGTTACATTCATTCGTCTTAGGTGGTGCAGATAACGGCTTGGGTGCTGCGCCTAAACCTTATAAATGGTAGGGGAAACCCTGCACTGTACTTCAGATCGGTCACCTGGCCCTGGAAGCGCTGCTGTCGGTTCTCCACGATATCGAAGTGGCCCAGGTCCAGAGCGATGTTGTAGAGTTTGTGACACCGTGCCGTAGGCATGTTCCACACCACAACAAAGGGCCGGTCCTGCAGGATGGGACCTGCTGCCCCCACAGCTGGCAGGGAGCCATGGGGGAGGACAGCACCATGGGTGGAGGTTGGTGACAGAGAGGTGCAGCGGAGAGGAGAGAGGAAGAGGAGGAGGAGGAAGGGAAGAGCGAGGTGAGACAGCACCATGGCTGCTCACCCACTGACGTGTCCTTCCTGACAGGAGAGAGAAATGGGCGTTGAGATGTATTGATGAGGAACCTTTCTGCATCGGGATAGACTTTATACATACAGACTGTTGTCCTGGCAATTTAAATACACACACATTTACCAGCCGTTAATTGGTTGTTTGCACTCTGAGATTATTTTAACACCCTGTAAGCTTTAATTTGATGATGAAAAACCCCGACACATAGAAAAGGTACTTGGAAAAATAAAGACTAAGGAATATGTTAATACATTTTCTTTATTTCCTTAATTTTCCATAATTGAAAAGAGTTATAAGATGCATCAATATAAATGAAGTCTTTAGAACTTTATTAAGGCTTTAGTTCTCTGGCAGTTCAACAAGGCACATTCAAACCACAAACTGCTATTTAATAGCAGCAGATACAGACTGGATTTCTCAGGAGCAGAGCTGCTCAAAGGGAAAAAGTAATGTCATTGGTTGGGTTGTATGTTTTTCTCTAAATTATCTTTGTTAAGCTTTCACTGTCGACCTAAACATCCAAACAAACGGCATCCTTGTAACAACCCCACCTCTTTCAAAAGCTCCCCTCCTGACAAAAGAGTTCAATTAAGTAGTTAAACATTCTTTAAATTCTTTCTCCCCTCGTTGGAAAATCCAGGATGCAAATATTGTTCATTTCAAAAGCGTTACTGCTGAACACAAGATGTCTCCTCCTAGAAAAGCCAAGTATCAGTGTAAGTGAGCTGGAGGCTGTCACAACTGTGTAAGTTGCCTTTTTGGACCCGAATTAGTTTCCGAAATAGTTGCAATGTCACAAAATCATCTTTTACGTAAACATCTCAAAACAAGATTTAACAATTCACATTTCCGTAAAGGTTGGCCACCGTTTCTATTTGACTCACTGCTGCACTGCAGATCCACCGAGCCCACAGGCGCTCCACTACAAGCACGATCAATTCATTAATGTGCACGTTTTTTTTGTAATTATCTAAAATGAATGCGGGAGAATGCTTTCCCCAAGTGTATCGGATTGTGTGTTTGTCAAATGTCTTTGTGCATCCAATAGATGGGAACACCTTTGGCGTCTCTGTAGGGAGTTTCAGTCAGAGTCTGAACTACAAGCTGAGGAGGAGGAGGAGGGATGGAGGGAGGGGGTGGAGGAGGAGGGATGGACGAAAGGGGTGGTGGTGGTGGTGGTGGAGGGATGGAGGGAGGAGGGATGGACGGAGGGGGTGGTGGTGGTGGTGGTGGAGGGATGGAGGGAGGTGGAGGAGGGATGGACGGATGAGGTAAACCAGAAGGTGGAGGTAACCCCACGACACAAGCACCTCCTTGAGACACTTCCATCTTCGTCCGTGCTGGTTTCTGCGCGTTCGCCTCTTCACTCGGCATTCTGGAGAACCTCAAAAGAGTCTCCATGGGAACAAACGCCGTCATGGCGCCTGCGTTCTGCACCGGCATCGACAGCGCGTAGCCCAGGTGGGCGTAGAAGTGCTGCTTGTCGTGGGTCGTCAGGCACAGGCGCTTGAACCCTCTGCTTTTGGCGTAGCGCTCGGTCTCCTCCATCAGAGTGCGTCCGTGGCCCTTCCCCCGCTCCGCCCTGGACACCACCACCGACTCGACGAACAGGCTGCCGCCGTGACCCACGACCTGGGACAGCCGGGCGTGGCCGAGCAGCCGCTCCGTCTCTCCTCGGCCCTGCAGGAGAACAAGGCAGACGGGGAACTCTGGACAGGACTTCTGCAGAGAGTGAAGCCGGGCGGCCTGGCTCCTCCGCCACTCGGAGTTGACCAGGTCTGCGCAGGGAAGCAGCAGGTCCGGACGGCGGTAGATCGGAACCGCACGGATCCTCTCCGGTTGTTCCGAGTCGGTGCGCGGCTTCTCTTCAACTTCTCCACCCGATGTTGAGATCTCACGGACGTTCTCGACATTTTGTGTCCGACGGTGTGATGTTGAGATGGGGTTCAGGTCAACGTTCTGCTCACCTCCGCTCCCCGGTTTGGAACTGGTTGATGTTATTGGCTCAGACCTGCGGTGATCAGGGTTCAACTAAAGTCAATCTTCATTCAACTCCTGCAGCTAAGTGTAAAATGTTAATGTGTGAAGACATAGGAGGTTAGAAAATGTTTGGAAACGCGCAGTTCCTCATTTCTGCGGTTAGTCTGATCACGTCACAGTCTGTATTACACAACAGGTAGGAGGTCTGGAGAAGGTCGGATTGATCAAAGATGCACTCTAACTAGGGCTGCACAATGTAGTTTTTAAATCGTCATTGCGATATCAGCCGGCGCAATAACCATATCACGAAAGGCTGTGACAAATCGCGAAAGACACTCAAAAGAATTTTTCTTGTGTCAGTTAAAAGAAAGAATCAGTAGAAAACTGCACTTTAAAATGTAACTTTCATTCTTGTTCAAGTGGTGCCCTTTTTTTTTTTTTTAAATGTTATTTAATGTTCAATTTTGTTCAATAAAAGAATGTTGGAAATGATTTCCTTTAATTTGTTTTACATTAAAAACAAGCAATTTCGTTGTATTTTAGCGGAATACTGAAAGCAGCAGAAATGCAGAACTGAGTACACTTTGACATCGGTTTATTTATCGCAAGTAATATCGTTATCGTGATATTCAACAATCGTATTGCATATTTCCCTCATATCGTGCAGCCCTAACTCTGACATGACATCAATCTGACAGATGAACCAGACTTTCCTCATCTTGAAAGCAGCACACGCGGAGCAGATGTGTAACCATGCAGCATCCTGACAGATCTGGAGCTCAGTACTGCTGGAAGAGGAGACATATACACAGGGATAGAACTAGAGTGTTGATCTCCCGTTAATCTCCGTCTAAACTTCCTGTTTCCACTGCAGCCTTTACTGTCCTCCTGTCTCTGGAACCGACTGCTACAGTGTTGGGAGCTGTGTGCCTTGCTCGTGGACACTTAAATCAGTGGATACAGACAGTGGTGTAGTCTACATGATACGCAGGTAGTATACCCACTAAGAAAGCTCCAGGATTTCCATATACCCACTTAACAATGCCCAATGACACGCAAAAACATACTTTCCATTATATTTTTGATATATATTTGAATGGTCATCGGTGTTCTTTTTTTTCCACATGGCCTAAATAAAAAGGTATTTTCACCGTAAATTTGTGCATCAAAGTTTATCCAAATGCAGAAAATGAAGTTGTTGACGCTCAAAACTTCCCTGGGTGGGGGAGGACACCCAGACCCCCACTATGATATGCCCCCCTACAAAAAAGGCAGATTCTGGGCCATAGGCCAATATATATAGTATATAGTGGTGTAGCCTAATGTATTGAAGTGGGTACACACACAAGTACAGTACACCCACTACAATACATAGACTACACCAGTGGACACAGAGGAAGGGGTCAGTGTTCACGAGTGAGTCGTTCATCTCCATGCAGGTCCGGTGTGACTACAGAGACTTTCAGTCATAAAAGTAACCCTCAGGTCACCGTGCAACTGTACAAAAGACCGTCTATTAGGATTGATTGTGGGTGCATGTGGGTAGCGCGGACACCGCGAGCGGGCGCGCGCACCACACGGAGAAAAAGTGGGAGAAAGAAAAAGAGACGTGTGCGTCCAGAGGATAATCAGTTGAGCTCGCGTGTGTGCGTCTTTGAGAAAGTAAGTCCCATAACTTATGTTGTCAGTTGTTGCATTGGTTTATAGTTATTGTAGATTTAAGTAAGTTAGCTGGTAATTTCGATGTTTGTGTTAATCACTTGTTAGCTAGTTTGCACGTGGCTGTTGATTTATAATGCAGATCGTTGGAAGCCTTTGCTCACGTTTGTATTTAGCTACATTATTGTATTATAACTGTATTGTATTATGCTGCAGTAGTTACATTGCATTGATATAGTGTGATTAATAGTGGGTTGGTTGTTATTGTCTGCTAGCCTATATGTATACTTCATATTCATTGTGTATGGTAGCCTTCACAATGTTATTTGTTTCTTTGCAGAACCACACAAACATACAGCCATAGCTGAGCTACCCACGCCCATGTTTGTACTGTTGCTTTCTGTAATAAAGCGTCAAAAGAGATAAGTTGTCTCCGTCCGTGTTTTGGCAGACACACCTGGGGCGAAGCTGGAACCCAGAATCCGCTCAAATACAGTCCTAAACTAGTCCTCAGCAACAGCAACAGAGCTCTAAAGCAGGGCTGCGACTAACAATTCATTATATTTTCTCGATTAATGGCTCGGTATGTAAAAAATCAAAACAGTACCAAAAATGGCACAATCACATCACAATTTTCAAATTGACAGTTTTACAATTGCTTGATATGTCCGACCAACAATTCAAAACCCAAAGATATTCAGTCTAATTTCCTTTTTTTTTTATTGTTCCCATGGAAAGTGACTTAAATGATTAATCAATTATCAAAATTCTTCCCGGGTAACTGAATCGATCGATTGCCAAGTAGAATTTATCAGAACTTTAAAAATAAAACACTATGTGCGTTGTTACACAGTGAGCGTGAAAGTGCCATTTGAGATAACATTAAACATTAAGCAGACACTAAAAAAAAGTGCATAAGAGTCTGAATGGGGAAGTAGACTTTATCTAACACATCAACCCACAGTTTCTTTAGAAGGCTGAACTACAATGCTGTGAAGACATCCATAAAAGTATACTGGTATCTGTTGTGTTTTTTCTCAAATCTTTAGGCTAATCTGTGTTATCTTATTTTCTTGATTTAAGTACATATAATCTCATGTCGTGTTATTAGACCATGATGTCAAAAGTTGGCATTTTGAAGCACAAAGTGAGCCAACACATGCTAGGAGATATAGCCATATTGTAACAGAGACAGTTAATGCTATCGTACATCGCTAAGGCAGTTTTTTTCGCAGGGATAAAGTCTCAAACTCTATTAGGCCTTAAAATCAGCTTAAGGAAGCAGAAGCACAGAACTGAGTTCATCTTAAAGCTGTGAAGAAACACTGAGGAGTTTCTCTATTTTTCACAGAGTCCTTAAATGTTCGAAGAAAAAAACGACGCAAATCTAAAATGTTTGGAAAAATTGCCATAAATCAAATATTTTGGGATTAATTTTTAAATAAATAAAAACAAAGAAAAAATAAATCCACCAACAACTAAAAAAGGTATGAACTCACCAAGAGAGAAAAGCTGAAGCAAAACTGTCAAACAGTTCTGAACGTGGTACTGCCTACTCAACGCAATTTTACATTCTCACAACATGCGCGCGCGCGCACACACACACACACACACACACACACACACACACACACACACACACACACACACACACACACACACACACACACACACACGAGGATGTTAGAAACACGCTACAGGAAACTGGCAATTGACTGATAATCACACAGATGATAACGTCAACCTATCAAAACCTTCACATACTGCATTTACTCGGACATGATGACACTTATATACATAAGTATACATACAGATATACATCAGCAGGAAATATATATATATATATATATATATTTTTTTTTTTTTTCACCATAGGGGGAGTCATTTTTTACACTTAGCTGGGCAGCTGATGAGGCCTTCTACATTACAACATTTAGTAGTGACAAAATGTCACCATCATTGTTAATGATAATGGGACAAAGTTATTTTCTTCCAACATGTGAGAGCTTCTGAGTTTGAAAATAGTAATAGTAATATTGACTTGATCCATTCAATATGTAACAAATGCATGTGTAGTGGCCGGGTTGTTTCAGTGGGTAGAGGAGGTGCACATGTAGGTTTATGCCTCGACGCAGAGGTCAAGGGTTCGAATCCAACCTGTGACGATTTCCTGCATGTCATCTCCCTTCTCAGCTAGCTGTCCTATCATATAAAAAGGCAGAAAACCCCCCAAAAATAATCCTTAAAAAAAATAAATAAAAAAGTGCACGTGTAGTATTTGTGAACCTTAGCAAGACTAAATGTACCTATAAAAGGTACTGAAATTACTCAAATGTCAAGAACCTACGTAACGTTTACCTGTACAATTTTATTTTTGGACAAATGAGAAAGCCCCGCAATGAAGCAGGGCATCAAAAAATTAGTTTATACTCATAATGCTCCTCTCCACGGAAATCTTTAGTAAAAGGCGAAAGATTTATACGATCTGAAGAGAAACAAGAGTGTACTGCAGATTAATGAGCCAAGCGGCGGACCCGATTCGCCGTCTTAGCTCCCTCTGTTACGTTTCATTGACACACACACACACATTTAAAAGTACATATCAATTACATTGTGTCCGACAGAAAATATCAAATGTTTATATGATACTAACCGCACCGCAACGTTTTGAGTGAAATATAAGTTTAAATCGTTTAGTATGTACAAAAATTGCTACACGCACGCTATGCATTATGGGAACAAGGCGACCACGGCCACGCCTCTTTTTCCAACACGTTTTCTTCAGTTAAAAATCTGGTGTATAAAACATATACATCTTTCCCCGGAACATCGTGTGCTTTTTCTTATTACACATCCATGCTTTATTTCGCTACAGTGACCTCATATTCTGAATGGATTTAATTTTGGTAAATTAAGTGTTGTAGTCGCATCCATTTCTAATGACGAGTGATCTTTTTATCAGTTCTTGATTCAGCAAATCTTTGTTACCTCATGTGAGCAGTAAAATAAAATCATGTGGTACACGAGTAAGACACACAAATCTCATATCCAGATAAACTATAATACGCCTAAATAAAAATAAAAATCCTGCAGCCTCAACTAGGCAGTGTTGCGTTTGCGTGCCCCTAAGTAAAAACGAATTCAAACAAAGCCTGTTGTAAAAAAAAAAAGTGTCCCATTTAAGACATGCAACGACTTGAGCTGTGGGCTTGCGTTGGTAGGAAAACTATATATTTGGGCACTTTGTAAACCATTAGCTACTCTCCTCCCTTCTTGTTGTCATCCACTTCCATGTAAGGTAATAAGACCACCAAATTTGACAGTTGGAAGTGCTGCAGTACTGCATGCTGGCTAGCTCATTAGCTTACGTTGAGCTTTAGAAGTAGCTACATGCAGTGCAGTGGCTGACGTTTGTTAGATACTAGGAGGAACCACACGTTTACTGTTTATTAGCGAACAGAATCCTACACTCGTTTGTTTCTCGCCACACTGTAACGTTACCTACATCTTTAGTCTCGCGGCTGGTCGCCGGTGCTCGTCCTCCTCAGAGTGCTCGCGTGTTTTGACTGACAGCTGAGCTGACCTGTGGGCGGCTTTTATTCTTGTTGCAACGTGGGACAACAACAATGATAGCTGCTCCACAATCAGTTTCTAACCGTGTCCTCTTCCTTAAGAGGATACGTTGCTGCTGATATTCTCACGGGTCTAGGTCGTGCCTGCCACCCTGCGGATGGGAGTGTTATTACATAAAATAAGGCCGGTCTTATAATATTGTACATCCATGCTACTGTTACTGGAACTACATGTACAAAATCAATTAAAACAAGCCCACAGTGAAGACGATATATTGTGTTGAAGTTAAGAGTTATGCATCTACAGAACATCTTAAACTTCTGTTAAAGCTAAAACATACTACTCAATTGGTATTTAACTCACCTGTGTAGCTGCATTTATAAACAGTAATCTACAGTAATTATAACCGGAGCTGCTGGTCTGGTAATTGCAAAAATGGCAAAACATAAACCTTGAGAAAGTCTGAATTAGGAGGATATGTGCAAACAAAATGAAATGGCATTGACAAAGCAGTGCAGTTGTCTTAAGTACACCCTCATCAACACTGACTGAAGCACACTTAACAGGATATTTGCTTCATGGCACCACAAACAGTTGCACCGAAATCCATGAGTTGAGTCGTTAGTTCTGGCAGTCAACAAATAGTACTTAACAATTTGTATTTACTGCAAGGCTGTTGTATAGCAAGGGAATACGTTTGTTGCACAAGTGTAAAGTACATGGCTAAATCGTCAAAAAAACAAACAGCCGAGTTTGAGTTGAAATTCAACAAAGAGGCAAGATTTTTAACAAAATGTTTGCTTTATTTTTTCAGTTTTTTTTTTAATCCAGACAACTCATTCAAGGATAATCAAGGAGAAATAAGCACTAATGTTTTTATTAGAATTTTTTTTTCTTTCTGTTTTTACATTTTTATCAGAGATGGATGGTGGATTTTATCAGAATTGGTCAAAGTAAAACAAAAAAATAATAAATGAATATATAATAACAATACATTAATAATTAATTCAGTACAATGAAGTGTGGCGTCAATGACAGAATAACAATAGCCCAGAAAACGTAGGGTTTTTATTGTTATCACTGCTTCTTCTGTGGTACTGCAATAATCACCAGCACTAACTCAACTCAATCAACAACAGTAGAGGAAGAAATGGAGCACGCTCACAAAGTTCTGCACCCCGGGCTCCCAAAGAGGAAACACTTTTTTTTTATTTAAATAATATTTTATCAAAGCTTCGGTTTTGTATCTTCATAAAATGTTTCTAAAACTTATCTGTCTTCTTTAAACTTTTCTCTCTTTTTTTTGCATTTTGATTCATTTTCCATTTTCAGAGATTTTAAAAGTTTTTCGTCTCCATTTTACCACAATGTGTCCGTTTTTGCAAGTGTGGCTGCCTATGTGTTTTTGAGCAAATGTATCTTTACCCGTGTGTGTGTGTCCTATGTGAATGAAAAGCCTACACATATGAAGCATGATTATGTGTTTTTGAACATGTGTATGGTGTGTGTGTGTGTGTGTGTTTCTGTGTGTATTTTATGTGTACACTGCGTTACCTGTATTAAGGTCATCGCAGCAAAGACATTCATACTGAGAGGTTGGAGCTTCCTCAAGCAACGAGCTGTGAGGCCTTTAGCTTGCTCTGTGTGTGCGTCTGAGGTTATCGAGGAGTGTGTTGAACTAGCATGTGCACGAGGAGGAGCAGACTAAGTGAGGTGGGCGTCTCTCAGTGCCTACATAGTTGTCAAAGTATGTGAGTGTGTTCATACTGTGTGGCCATTTATGTACTCGCAGGTGAGCTAAGTACAAATTCTTATGAGTTTGTACATTCTGTGTAGAGCTTATTATGAGTCTGTATAGCCACTGCGTAATGTGAGAGAGGACGTACGTGTGTGTGTGTGTGTGTGTGTGTGTGTGTGTGTGTGTGTGTGTGTGTGTGTGTGTGTGTGTGCGTGTGTGTGTGTTAGAAGGCACGGAGGGTGGTGTGGGAGGCTCAGTCTCTCAGGTCCATGCTGGAGCCGAACAGTGCCACCAGCTGCTCCTCATAGTGGGCGATGTTCCTTTTCATAATCTCCTTACAGGAACCCAGCAGACGCTCAAACGCCTGCACGTCTATTACTGCACGCACACACACAGAGAGAGAGAGCGAGAGCGAGAGATTAGGTGTTCATGTGTAGTCATCTCAGTTGCTAAAACACACGGCCCAGTCCTTACAGAGCATCCGCTGGACAACACACAAAGAAATACATCTAAACTAAGGTGTCTTTGGAGGTCACATCTTCAAACAAGAGCAGATTGTTTCAATTTGTGCTTTGACAGATACAGGTAGAAAGACATTCCTGGTCCCATCATAAAATGCATTTACAGGAACCCAGAACATCCTTAAAGTCATGCTCATCTTTTACAGCGCGGCAGGACAGGGAGAATGATAAGAGTACAACACACAGCATATGTTGCCGAGTCGAGCAGCTGTTGGAGACAGTCTGTTGTACGGTTAGTACAGTAAACACAAAGTACACTGAATGACAAGACGCACAGGTAGGTGAGAGTACGGACGGTGTGTGTGGGGTTCATACTGAAAGAGAGAAAATGGGGAAGCACAAAGGAAGGTGACTCACTACTGACAGACACTAATACGTCAACTATGAAAAACATTACCTGTGTGAATAAACAAATAAAAGCAGTGCAATTAGCATTAAGCAAGTGCTCATCCACTGTAGAGCCTGAATTACCGCATCCACTTTAGAAAAGGTGAAATAATTACAGAACTGCCTTTAAATCAACAAAAAGCACAACAACAATAATAATATAATAACAAGGTGATGACAGATGAGCTAAAGAGCCAAGCACCCATCACAAATGAATCAAAACTAATGCTACTTGATATCTCATGAGCGCTTGTAACAGTACAGTTAGTGGGAAATGAATACCACAGACGTTAGGTTGAACGGTTTGAATAGTGCTTATTAATTGCTATTAATTTTACTTCAAGTTTTAACTATCTACCAGGGTTTTATTGAATCATTTAAAATTGTAGCTCCCTCAGACACTTGGTGTGCAGACTGATCTCATGAAGTGGCGTATGTATGACACGCCATTGCGTATGCCATTATTGGCGTGTTGTCAAGACGCATAATCGCTTTGTTAGCGTGTTTATCAACGCCGTTTGGCCTCTGTTGACTTACATTACCTTGCGATTGCGTGTGAATTGACGCCGTAGCGAGTAGTATGAAAGGGTGAAAATCCGCGTAGGGAGGTTAGTCGGGGTGGAGGATGGGTAAAACAGGCCTTTCACCCAGGAGAGCGGGGATAGCGTCCCGCGTGTAACTACGTGTCCCGCGTGTGAGGTTTCCTTTCCACGTTTTTTGTTTTCCTAATCCCAACCGTTTCTTCTTTTCCTAAACCGTGGCCTCGCGATAACACGTAGCCTCGCGATAACATGTAGCCTCGCGGCGTGTAGGTTTACGCCGTGACGTTGCAGACTGCCCTCCGCTGTATAGAAAGTGGCGTGTAGGTTTACGCGAAGTCATGATATCACGTTGTGGTGTGCAAACTCCGTGAGAATGAATGGGCAAAAAGCAACACATAGAACAAAAACTTATGTCACAGAACAATTTGAATATAATCACATAAGAAAATGTTCACATGGGTGCTTCAGATGCAGGTATCACATTCCCAGGTATTGGTGGAAATCTAATGTGGAAAATGTCATTATCGTTTTTCTTGTGAGCAGCATTAGCCTCGATGCTGACAAATGAGTTAAACGTGTGTCGGAGTGTATTTTGTCTTACCCACACACTTGACATCGCCCACTGCGTAGGCTGAGGCGGCCCGGGGCTTGTTAGTGACCAAGGCCAGCTCCCCAAAGTAGTGACCCCTGCTACAGCGCGTTATCTCCACCTCCGCGTTGTCTGCATGGCCTGCCTTCGTCTGCAGGGAAGAGAGGGAGGATTAAAGGTTAGCAACCACTGAGCACCTTTTTTTTTTCTCTCCCCCCCCCAGCGAGAAGCACTCAGCGGCTGAGCAGACAATTGTGATTGCCGCTGTTGCTAGGCAAAACCAGGAAACCTTTTTTGTACTCTGGTGGTTGTTACTGGAGAGCGTGGGTTGTCATTGTCAGAATGTTCTGCATGGAAACTACCTGGTAGGAGAAATATAATCAGCCAGGGTTGACCGGTTGCCCTTGGCAACCATTATCTCATAGTTTCATTATTAAAATGTCTGGTATAGTGACATAAGAAATGAATTGCTCCAAATATAGGCAGTTTAAAACATGGCAACCGTGTTGTCAATTTCTGGCAACCACTTTAAAAAAAGTTAGCGCTGAGCCCTGTCCGCTTTTACATCTGTGCATATTCCTGTACCAATAATGTTTTTTAGAAAATTTATCAGCTTCTGAGTTATGTGAGATTTAACCCATTTTTTTAACCCATTAACTACAGCTGAACCAATGCTGCTGGAAATATGTGGAGTCCAACGTATTTACCTGTATGGTCTCTGAGGGATGCACAGTGAAATAAATTCACCCTCACAGTCAAACACTTTAATTAAAAAGCATGCAAAGTGGTGAAATAGAGAAATGAGGAAGGTGAGGGGGGAGTATCTTACTTTACTCTTGATCATGATTTTGACCTCCCCAGATTCAACTATAAAGAAGCATTCAGCCTTCTCTCCCTTAGAAGAAAGAAAACAGACAACATATGAATACACGTAAAAGTATGTATGTACTTTGTGTGTATGTTGAAACATTTCAATGCTGTATGAAACCACATCAGCTATATCCGTGTCTTACCTGTGTGATGATGCGCTCACCATCTGGGAACTGCTTCGATCCTAATACATCCACTATCTTCATCCTCTCATTTGCCTGCACGGTAAACGAGGGGGTGAGACAGAGGTCGAGAGAAGAGAAATGTTGGGAGAAGAGATCATTGTTTCATTGACTATGCAGGCAGACTACCCTCCCTCAGTCCCTCCATCATTTCCTACTGTGCTCTTGCTTTAGACCTTTCACCCTACTTCTGGGTTATGTACATTTTAAGCTTGGTGGTGTAAAAAGGGTGGGTGACTGTTCAGAATTATTTCCAAACTGGCTGGTGTTTTGCTGTTCGCTGGATGGCTAGCTTCACATGGGATGCTGTTGCATGTTCCACTGTGTAGTCGGACTGTGAAGGAGAGGGACAGGGAGAGCCAAAAACTGCTGAGGATTTTCTAACTAACCAGTAAACTCACCTCCAGTGATTTGAGTAAGGGCACAGACTCGATGAAAGTCTCGTACATCCTCCTCTTCTTGTAATTGTTCTTCACAATGAGTCTACGAAATGTGGCACGGTCCTAGGGAAAACAAACACGAGTAATGAAGCTGCTGCTGCTCCTCCTGTGCTCGGCCACAGGGAGGTGCTGCAGCGGCATGAAGCATCAGATCAGAGCCTGGCTCCATTCATAGATTACAGGACTCCATTCTTAACATGTACTGTATTTGGTAACATGAACTGTACCTAACCTGCTAACAATGCAATCCTAAGGAGACAACTAGTGGGAAAACAGTTTTAAACTGAGCTTTTAACATTTAGAAAAGGTAGCACTTGCAGTTAGAAATTGACTGACAACATAATACACAGTTGGCATATTGGATCATTTATGACTTGCAAACATTGCAAACAATCTTCAGGTAATTAGGCAATTGTTTGACATAAATGTGTGTTTCTCCTTGGGGCATTCTTACAGTATTTTATTACTATATTAGTATTTTATGTTAGATTTAGTTTAGTTCATTTGCACAAACGAAGATATAAAGTACATAATAAATTAAAAAAGCAATTTATTAGGAGAGGAAAGAACCTTGAAAGGCTTATTCAGAGAAAAAAACTATAGATATCTAGAGCAGAGATCTTGAACAGGGGATCCCTCAGAGTAGCTGCAGGGGGGTTGCCAAATTATTGTTCAATGGTTTAGTTTTTTGTAAAAAATATGTCTGAAATACATTAACATGAATTCAACATATTATTAGTAAAGATAAAAAAAAGAAAAGTATGCTTACTGCCCTACAGCTTAGGTTGACATTAGGTAGCCATCCACAGATACAAGCTTAAAGATTTACTGTGCCAAATTTTAACATGTATAAATATATGAATATGCCAACATTTTTTATTTTAAAAGCTTATTGTATGCACCATAAAAAAGGTATGTAAAGGCTTTACGACACCCTACACATTATTGTAGGTCCAGTTTAATATGCAACTAAATTGTATATTAAATTGTATATATATTGAATATATGTAGTAGGGGGTCCCTGCTCCGTCTCTCTTTCATCTAAGGGGTCCTTGGCCTAAAAACCGTTGAAGACCCCAGATCTAGTATATCACACATTCCATTAAAATCTTCTTACCAGTCCCCATAGTGCCCCCTCCTGGGTGGCGACAATGGTGGCGGCGCGTGGTGTGTTGTACATGAGTGCCAGCTCGCCGAAGCTGCCCTTATTGTCATACTGACCCACCGTTACTCCCATTACAACTATGTCATACACACCCCTAAGAGAGAGAGAGAGAGAGAGAGAAGAGAGGGAGTTAGGGAAAGAGACAAAGAAAAAAAAAAAAAAACAGCAAACATTAAAATGACTGATTTGTTTAATTGAGCCAATAAAGTGGACCATTGTTTTGTTTATTGACCTACTGACTGGTTTAAATAGACATCTAATTACAGCTTATCTGTAGCTTCCGGGCAGGAGCCTGTGTCAGTTTTGGCAGACTTGGTGGGCAAATCATTGACTGTGTTTGTGTGGGTGCACTAGTGTTTATAATTGTGTGCATATTTCTATTAAAGGAGCTTTTCATACAAACGCTTCACTGGGACAATAGGAAAAGGTGAGAGCAATTCAGTGTAGCTATGATCATTGTTGTACATCTGCATGAACAGAATCAAAACATGTTTTTCATGGTTGTATGTGTTTGTGATAGACCGTAATATTTCAGCAGAGCAGCACCGTCTTCCCCCCTTCCCTCTCTCTCTCTCGCTCGCTGTATAAGGATTAAACCTGGGCAAGGTAATTTGCAGTGGTATTCCTCAGCAGGATTAACCAGTCATTTTATAAGATAGCTAGTCCTCCCATTGGCTGCTTAGTGTGCTAAAACCCTCGCTGGTCTATTAGTATTGACTTAGTTTGAGTGGATTACCATGACGATGGGGACGATGACCATTTGTGTCGCCGCCTACCTGAGCACAGTTGAGCGAGACGATCTAGACGCCGTTTAAAATACTGTGCTGCTGGCTCTTTATTAAACAGATGAAGCAGGTGTGAAAGCTGTGACTATTAATAAATTATACACACTAAATCAGCTTGAGCTCAGAAGGACAGATGGAAAAGAAAGAGCTAAGGTTCTTTAATAACCACTTTAACTGCTTGGTAAAACAGACTCAGCCACGTTCAATCAATACCCTGAAGAAGCTCAATATATTAAAGAGTACCACTGTAGCCGGAGGACAAACGGATGTTCCTTCCTGCACTGAGAGGATGTGTGTACAATCAGGATTTTCTCTGTCTCGTCAACCCTTGGGCAAGGCATTTAGTGACTTTTAACCTTTCAAAATAGAGGATGCAACATTATTATATTTGAACTAGTGATGACTTTTTAACATATGTGCAAATTAACTTGTGTGGTTAAAGCTATAGTGCGTGATTATTGTTTTATTAACGAACGTCCGTTACGTTAAAGCCATTGCCAAATCAAAGCTAATTAAGCCCATGAGCTCCACAAATCTCTCTGTATTTCTGAGTTTGGCTAGGTTTACAAAATGGTGTAGTCTGGCGACATTCGCACGCAGCTCATGCGATGCGTTTACGTCAACGCGAAGAAAGGACAACAGCGGCGTTCAGCTTTGGGGACGAAGAGGACATAAAACTGACAAGATAATTACCTCTTCTGAAAGATCTAAGTTTTTTTGAATTCTCAGTGTCCTCCTTGATTTGACGGGATAAGCGTTACTAGCAACTACGTGGAGAAGGTGTGGGGGTGGTGCGCGATCACCAAAGGCTTGTGTCATGTGAATGCTCCGACAGTGTTGTTGTCATTAGTTAGAATTCCTCATTGGGGGGGACAGAAACATAATTCAGCCAATCAGATCAGAGTACCACAATGACCCTTTTCACATCGTATACGTCAACCCTCCCATTATGTATTTACCCCTGATCCCTTAGGGCTTCTGAGTAATTTCCAGTTACTTCCTGTATCCAAGGCTTCAGAATGGGATTGTTTAGTTTTGTTAGTGAAGGATGTTCCTTACCATAGTACCACACTTTCAGCCTCTTTTTATGCCTAATGAAATAGTCAAGATTAACTATTTTCGAGTTGGCTGACAGTCTGTTAATGGCTAACATTATGATAATGTTAACAGGAATGCAGAGTTGAATTACACATTATAAAAATAGGAAACATTAAACAATGTGGTACTCCGTCCCGTTTTCTTTCCTGCTTTTCTTTTGCATTTCTGTTTATCCCTCCATCTCTGCGTGTGTCCATGCTCATACCCCACCCGGCTGGTGACATTAGCTAACACCTACATTTTCCCAAGCCAGGGAAAATCCCGGGATAGTATATGACCGGGCAGGCGCGCTGCTTGTAAAAGGTCATCGCACATCTCTTGTACAGGGAGCACACTCTTAGAAAGTTTGTATGCAGATTGAACGATAGCAAACAACAAGTGGAACTAACTAAACCACGGTGCTGAAATTATGGAATAAACAATGACCAGCCAAACACTGTTTTCCGTTTGGTAGCAGAAGATAAGGACCGACATCTTGGGTCTTTTTCTAGTAGAAAAAGGGCAATTTGGGCTCGTAAAGTCTCAGGGATCATCGTGAAAGCTCATCAAAGTTGCCTCCATTATTCAAAAACAATTCAATTCAACCTTCAAACCTAACATGTTTTAATTTCTTTTCACACAACAAGGAAAGTTGTGATGGATAGTTCTTAGCTCAAAATGTGTTACAGGAAGATAAGATGAGACATTTTAATGTTCCAGCAACTTAACATTGTATTCCAGCCCGTCCTGTGAAAGCCTGTGTACACAGCAACAGTTTACATTAGCAATATGGCAGGAACATTACACACAGCCTTTATAGGTGCTGTATACATGGGCACAGACATACAACACCATAAGGTGGCTGGGCGGCTGTGGCTTAGGAGAGCCAATTGGAAGGTCGGGCGGTTCGATCCCCGACCTCTGGAGTGTTCTCGTGAAAGATACTAAAGCCCAAATTGCTCTCGATGCTGGGTGTGTGAATGTTCGGAATGTTATGTACGTGAATGTTTATCTGATGAGCGTCAGTGTATAAATGTGTGTGAATGGGGTGAATGATGCCTGTAGTGAGTAAAGCACTTTGAGTGGTCGCTAAGACTAGAAAGCGCTATATGAATGCAGTCCATTTACCACAATCATAAACAGTGCAGCCCAAATCAACACAAGCCCAACTGTAAAGACCAGCAAAACGGCTGCAGCGTTGAAAATCTTTAAGGTTTTTAGTGGTCCACACCATCCACTATTATTTATTGCATCAATCCTGTAATTAAAATTAACTTTTAGAAAAAAAATACACTTTTTAGTTGATAACATTGTCAGATTCAACTGTATGGGATTTTGTTTAGGCTGTAATTGATGGTGTTGCATTGGTTTCAGCTGTCTCGAATATTTTTACTCCCCTCAGTGTATAAACTATACAGGGATTTACATAATACAAGTGACTCAATTTTGTCTAGACATTAAGTGAAATAAATACATATGTATCAAACATAAAATGTGCACAGAGGCTTCATCCTGCCCTTTGTCTTTTTTTTGTTGTTGCAATAACTGTCGAGCCTTTCTGTCATTAAGCTCACAAAAACAAACTGCCAGCGTCTGTGTCAACACGAGCTTCTGCCTTCTACCTCTCAATGACGTAGAAGTTGTCTCCATCGTCTCCCTGGTCGATGACGTGCTCCAGGGGCTGAACTAGTAATTCAAACATGGCGTCCAGCACCTCCGAGAACTGCTCCTGAATGGGGGACGAGAGGGAGGACGTCATACACCGATGACGTGGAGAAAGAAGGAGCAACAGTGGAAATGTGTTTGTGGAATCCAACTAGCAGCTCAAAATGACATCTAGCTCATGGGAGCGCGCTGCTCCTGAAAGACGAAAGAAAAGGGCACACTTTCTCCTTGTGTTACCAGTGTATGCAATTTCAGAAAAATATTGGCGTCTCTGAGGTTTGAGTCCATCGTAATGTTCAACAGATTTATCGTAGTAGATAAAAGATAATAAAAAACAGAAATATGTTTTAAAAATATGAAATTCAGTTTCAGCCAAAACAAACGTGGATAAATCAAATACAGCGATATCACACGGACATATGATTGTTGGAATTGTTTTTTGGAAAACAGGCAAGACAATCTACTTATGCCCAAATATAGGAAGGTTTAAATATAGTTTTGTTACCCCAAACAAAAATCAAGCACATAAGAACATTGTAACTTGGGCATTCTAGACAATAAGACATGTATGTGCAATGTACATGTGCAAATATGTATAACAAGTACTTATTTGACCCTTTTCTCTGCAGTTCATGTAGTGAACTGTGTTTCTATCTTTTGCAAACACGTTTCTGTACAAATTTATCATCTGACCTTCCCCAAGAGCAGCTGCTTCTAAGTGTGGTCCTTGAGGAGAGTAAAATGATGTTATACACCGAGAGAGCAGAGGAGAAACCCCTGTACTTTAGTAAGTAAATCCAATGCACACTTCTGCTATTAATACTACTTTTATGAAAAACAGAATGTTGCAGCTGTAGTTTGTGGTGTGATGTATTTGATAACATTTTCGTTTACAAGTCATTTCTAATAATATCGCTCCATCATATATTAATGAAGCGAATATTTGACGCATGTTCTGTATAATTAAGTATGTAGTTCATGGGTTCCCAAACTTTTCCAGCTCAAGCAAAAAGCAAAATTTGGTGTCTCCCCGGGGTCCAAACTTACACACAGGATCTGAGCTGAACAGACCAGTGAAGCAAAAAAAGAACACTAGTCTTTTATTTTAATCCGGAAAATGATTTCACATATCATAGCATTTTTATGCATTTTACTCTACTGATTGGTAACCCAATAAAAATAGGGTCCACGACCTATTTTGGGAAAGACTGATGTAGTCCATTAAACCACTGCCTCATTAACCCCTAAAAGATAACAGATAAGATAGACTTTATTGAGCCTACAATGGGGAAATTTATTTGTTACAGCAGCTCCATGCAGCACAACAACTAAGAAAAATCCACATTATATAGAAATAGGCATGTAATATACACAAGTTACTGTGGGGTAGGGCAATTAACCAAAAGTTACCGAAATCAACATTATGACTATAATAACCTAATTTCATCTACTAGTGCATTCCATCATACAAGGTTGCGACCCTGTTATTAATCATTACCGAGGTAAATGTGCAATAAATCTTGATATTGATTTTAGTTGTATTTATGGCCCAGCCCTATTATAGGGTTACTGTACTTCGTTATATTGCATTACACCCAATCAGACTTTGGGTTCCAAGTAGGACTCAGTGTACCTGGGTCGAACACTGAATGTAAAAGGGAGCGATTAATTTGTTTGCACGAAAACATGAATAAATGAGTGGAGAAACATAATGAATGCAGACGCTTTCATACAGGGCCAAGAGTCCCTGAAGCTGTAAGCTAGTAATGTGTTAGTGTGTGTACATATCTCTTTGTGTGTATGTTTGTGATTTTTTTTTACCTGATCTAGTGTTTTGAAGAGTAGGATGTCTCGGCATGACTCCTGCAGTCTGCAGCGCTGTTCATCTGTTTTTGGGTGTACCACTCTGGGCTCCGAGTCCTCTTCGTCCTCGTCCGGGTTGAACGCCTCCGCACACACTAGAGAGAAGACATGTAAACCCACTTTACACATTGCATTAACAGATCCTGTGTGATTACATTGTAGTTAGACAGAGGAAATAACCCAGGTATAAAAAAGTATTCTATGGACACGTTCAGAAACTCATTAAGCCAAGGTAACAACTACGTGTAAATGACATGAGCTTCCAAGGAAAAACTTAAAATTACCTTGGCAACAAGGATAAAAACAACAAGCAAACAGGTTGCATGCAACTCAGTGACAACCTTGTCATAAGTACACTACCACTATATTTGTGGATGGGGAACAAGCAGTACAAAATGTTCATTGTTGGTCTTGAAAGACAGACTGACATTCGTTTCTTGTGATATCATAACAAATCATTGGTCATTGTATGACTAACGTTTCTTTTTCTGTAACCTGCACATTAGGCAGACGTTTATTTATTTTTTTACATTTTTAACATTAGGTACCAGTTTAAAAAATATCTGACATTATTCAATCTATTTCATAAAAAATATCACAGAACATTTATCATTATACTGTATATTCAACTGAACTACTGTAAATGCTGAGTATATTAGCACTTACAGATGCTTACTGTGATTCTACACTGATTTACAGTAAAAACAGTATGTCTGCAGTAGGGTTGGGTACCGAAACGCCGACGTAAACGGTAGTAAAGAGACCGAATAACAACGAAAATTTCGGTGCCTGACTTTATACTACACTCGACAGAAGGTAACGTTAGCCTACCTTTAGCTAGCAGCTGGATTAAAAACGGTTAAAATGCTGACAGCTAACGTTAAACAGCATGACTGTATTTCACTGTAGAGGATTCCAACACCGGGACGTAACAGTCTGCTCTGCAGCGCAGCAGTTGTCTGAAAAACAACACCGACGGTGCGTTCACTTAAAACAGGTAGTCTCTCGGGGCGGCCTGTAGCTCACCCAGTAAGAGCGTTCACCCCATGTTGGCTGAGTCCTGCAGCGGCCCGGTTTCGAATCAGACCTGTGGCCCTTTGCTGCGTGTCATCCCCCAGCTCTCTCCCACTTTCATGTCTATCCACTGTTACTATAATAAAAAGGGAAAAGCCCCCAAAAATAATCTTTAAAAAAAAAAAAAAAAAAAAAAAAAAAAAAAACAACAGGTAGTCTCGCGGTGCATTCAAAGTTAATGTAAAATACCCTTTTCCCATCTGGTGGTTGTTTTTGTCGTTCAATTTTTATAAAAGTAATTGTGTGCACATCCCACCTTCTGGCAGGTGCAGGACTGCTTTAAACGTTTCGACCCTATTGGGTCTTCTTCAGGCAAATGGTGAACACATTTGATGCAGGGATAGATGTAGACCTTACATTCAGCTGACACACCATATGGCTTCAATTAGTCTGATTAGGTCTGAAAGGCCCAAAAGCCCCACTCATGACTCATTTGAGAGAACATTTTCATACAGTTTCAACAAACATATAAGTCTCAAAAAAGGGGTCTTTCTAAAATACAATATATCCAAAAGGTACATGATATTACTGTGCACAAAAACGGAGAAAAAAGGTAAAGAAAACACACATACACACACGGGAAAGGTAAGATGTTACACAAGAACACACACACAAGCAGAGAGTAAGATATTGTACTACACAAAATTAGGTCATGGCCTGCAGGACAAGGGGACATCATTAATGCAGGAGACAGAGGAGCCCTGAAGTGAGGAAATTCCACATGCACAGTGACATGTTTTCCCACACTGGATGACAAACCTTGACAAGGTCATTTTCAAATTGTCACTATGTATCTGTGTTAGGGCTGGGCGATAGGGAGAAAATCAGATATCATGATATTCTTGAACAAATCCCTCAATATCGATATTGCGGCGATATTCTAGGGTTGACAATTGGTGCTTTCACAAAATATTAGATTTTTGATAAATAATCATCAGTAATGTGGACATAATGTCTAAGTGGGGAAAAGGCAAATAATAGAACAGCTAGAACAGTCTGGTAAGTTGAGAAAAGACATCACTCTACTGTAATACAGCCTTTAAAACCAGTAAAAGACAACACTTCTGTCATATCTCGATATTACGATATCCAAAATCTAAAACGATATCTAGTCTCATATCACGATATCGATATAATATCGATATATTGCCCAGCCCTAATCTGCTCTGTAGAGACACACTCCACTTCTCACGTGACATTTTCACAAAACACATGGATGTCTGCAGGAGTGTGTGTGCAATCCTGAGTGTAACGTCTTATCTCTGAGCATTCATACCAGTCATGTTTGAAGCAGTGTGACCTCTGGAGTGTCAACGTGTTACCTCCTTTAGTTCAGCTTGTTTGGACTGGTAGATACCATGGACCCAGCTAAAAGCAGTTAAAATGTGAGCCTGTGACGCAGCTAATTAAGCGTGAACATATTCTGTACCAACGACAAGACACAACCCCAAAACACAAGGGTTTCATGAGCATGAAGACACAGGTGTTAGTATTGAAATCATCGGCTTTGTGTGTTGTTCCTGCATGTCACTGAAAATAAGATGATACAGGCAGAGTCCTTGGCAGCGCCCGGGTTCAAATCCGACCTGCGGCCCTTTGCTGCATGTCGCCCCTCCTGCATGTCGCCCCTCCTCCCCCACGCTGCCAAAACCTCTGTCTATCCCTGGCAGGACGACAGGATATGAAAACACCACAACACAAAACACCTGCAAAAGAAAACTACGTACAATACAAACTGAAAAAGGACCTTTGTAGTGACATATATACATATTTCTTTGTTGTCGTATTAACACAGTTTCTCTTCAGAATGTCTTACAACATTACCACTACAAAGAAGGTCTACTTGTAGTACACAACATTTTTGCCAACAAAGAAACGTCGAACCACTTTGTTAACCACATCATAAAAAGGAAGGTACTCTATACAACGGGATGTTATATATACACAGTACAACAAAGTTGACAACTTATACAAATTAACAGCCCATACTCAACAAAGAAGCTTTATGAGACGGTGGTATACAGTAGACTGCAGGGTTAACAGTGGCAGTCGGACAGCTGTAAAGATAAACATCAGCGGACACACCCAGGGCCTAATCAATGTGCAGTGCTCTGTGACGGTTGACGACATTCAATTACTCATGTGTAAACACTAGACGGGTACGACGAAGCGTGAGAAAACAAGAGAGAGAGAGAGAGAGAGAGAGAGAGAGAGAGAGAGAGAGAGAGAGAGAGAGAGAGAGAACAGATTCACGCAAAACACACTGCAGTGGTGCTTCTTAATACTGTGTTTTAAAATCATGACATACGCAAATACACTTATTACCAAAACATCAACGACAGACACACAAATTAGTAAGTCTACCAGTTGGCCTCAACATGCATGACAAACAATAACGCAGACACTGAGACACATTGGCAGTGAGGTGTACAATGTTGTCCCAGTGTGAATTACACTTAAGGGACATGACGTCAAACATATGCATATACACGGACATGCTGACACACACACACACACACACACACACACACACACACACACACCTTACCTGACACTCTCCTGTTGAATCTGCTGGGTGGTGGAGCTGTGGAAGGAGAGAAAAGAAAGGTGAAATTAACATTGTTTTTACATAATGACATTTAATACGATTTTGTGATTGCTTTGAAATCCTCATCACCATTATCTGCTCGGAACAGACTGTTCATAACAATAACTGAAGCAAAAGAAGATTTAGAAAAGGAAAAAGGGACAAAAGGCAGACACTGAGTCAGAGTGACAGCTAGGGCTGCACGATTATGGTCAAAATGATAATCACGATTATTTTGATCAATATTGAGATCACGATTAATTATCACAATTATTTGTTGATTTAACCAAAACCAATTTTATTGTCACATAGGCTAATTATAACTGCTTTTACATCCATATTGTGCTACATTCCTGTTAATACATCCATACTGTGCTACATTCCTCCTTTATTGAAGGATACTGTGAATGAGTGAGCCATTTCAGCTGTTGTGCGACCGCTTTCCACACATGCATGTTTGCCGTAAGGTATCTACCTGACGAAATAGCAACGCAGATTACATTGTCTCATTACACTGCTACTTACATGTCTGCGTTGCGCTCTGATGCTCCGAAACCCACGTTAGAGGCAACATAAACATCGCTGCATGTCACACTAGTAAACACTAATAATACGTTACACAGCAGGTAGTGTTAGCCTACTGTTAGCCACAGTAGTAACTTGATTAAATACAGCTAAAATGCTGACAGCTAAACGGTGTAGTGTGACAGGATTTCCAACAGCGGGACGTACAACAGTCCGCTGCTAAAGCTATGAGCTAACAGACACAAACTAGCACTGGTCACTGCTGTTGTCTGAAAAACAAAACAGATGGGACAAAATGTTGCGTTTACGGGTAAACAGCTCACAGAGGCACGTGATCACACTGGTTTATGGAGCGCTAGAGTGGCTTTGCAAAAACTTTGATAAGGAGCGTTCTATGACGCATTTTAAATATCGCTCGATCACGCAAATTTGATCGTGGAAAGCCAAAATCGTGATCGTGATTAAAATTCGATTAATTGTGCAGCCCTAGTGACAGCCAGCATCGAAGAGAGAAAAATACAGTTGCAAAGATAAAGGCAACAAGAGGTGAAGAGATAGAAAGTAGGACAAGCATAAAGATAGACGTGGAAAAAAAACAGAGACAAAGCGTAACTAGGAAAAACAAACACACACACACACACACTTTACCTCTAACAAACTAAGCAACAATAATCACACAATAGCCTGAAGCCAGACAGATATTAGTGGATTAACAAATAACTTAATAAGAGCCCTCATAACTACGTGTTTAGAAGTAAAATATTTATGAGGAATTATGTATTAGAAGAGAGAAAAGATGAAAAGGTTATGGCAGTTATGTTATTATAAAATCTGTTACACGGTGGCTTCATTACACCATGTTCTAACAGATCCCATTACATATTATCAATTATCAAGTCTGTCTGAACCAGCAACACATTTCTTTCTCCAAATATTGAGGTGCCCTATCTTTAATTGTGATGCCAGTGTCATGTAATCCGAGAGGTTTGTTTATGTTTTGACTTGACAAGCAGACTTGTCTGTGCCAGTGTAGCCAGCCTCAAGCTGCATCAGATGCTGTTGGGACACTGTTAACGTTCCTGAGCCACCAGGATGGCACATCTGATGTTTCCTCTGACCCCCCTGTAGATCTCTGTATTATTATTTTGCTGCTGCTCTTTCAGACCTTGCAGCTAAGCATCATTAAAGTGCCAATAATATGACGTTAAATTAAACCCTCAAGTGTGATATTGCAATTATACCACAACAGTTACCAACAAAATAAAAGTTAAAATCAAACCGTATTCATATTGTGGGGCAATTCACTCTCAAAAAAAAAAAAAAAAAAAGAGCAACAGAGACTATTTCTAGTCCCTCCTCATTTTAGTCGACCAGTCAACTTAAGCTAACGTTAGCTTTGTAGACATCGTGGGATTTCCCAAACTAAATAATTAATACAAATATAAACACCAAACTGCTTTACTGGCTCTTTCCTGTTATTACCAAGATATCTGCTGAAAAATGTATTTTTTCTGCATCGACAGTACGTCAGCTAAAATACCATCTGGTAGCTATTTCTAAGATACCGCCAAGTCACAGGCACAGCTGATCCAAACATTTCCAGTGAATTCAGGAACCCCAGTGGAATTACTTACATGAATACAAATGTTTTGAAACATTTTGAAAGTTTTTTTTAAATTCAACTCCGTAATGTTGACACAGAAATGGCGGAACAATATTTTAAGCGATGCGCCAGGTATGTTCAAATGGCTCTGGCGTCATGCTGATTTGAGCACGTTCTAAATGTCTAGTTGACCAATCAGATTGCCTGGTCGGATCTAATTGTTGTATAATTGAAAAATTAAATATCTTTACTGACAAAAGACCATAGGCTAATCACAGTTTACCTTGTTCGGGACACATAATTCAAGATAATCTTTTTAAGTGTTGGCCCATTAGAAGGACAAGTGCCTCTTACATAAGCCAGATGAGTTAAATAATTATGTCACTTCCAAATATGAGAGATGCTTATATTAGCCAGGCAATAGCATATAGCCTAAATCTATCAACCTGTTATAAAAGTAATGGTTCTCTGAAAATATGCAAGAATCCATTCCATGTATACAGGGATCAGAATGTTAAGGTGATTAACAGCCAAACCCAAATCTACTCCTAACCATAACAACAAAGTTTTAAAAAGGTTAAAAAAAACTCTCTCTCTCTCTCTCTCTCTCTCCCTCTCCTCTCATATATTTTTTATTATTGTTATTCTATAGGTTAGTGGGTAATTAGTCATATGCTGTATAAAAGTCTAGTTTCATCCATCCATTTTCTGCTGCTTATCTAGGCTAATCCCTTATCTGGTATTGGGTCCACATAGCAGCAGCCCTCTTTGGTTTTTTTCAGGGTTGGCCCAACTGTACCTAGGGCTAAGACACCTGCCTCTTTGACAGGGACTTGGAGGCAATGGGGTGAGGCAAGTCTTGCCCATCTTAGCCAGTTAACAAGGGTAGTTTGCTAGTAAAATACTGAGGGTGGTAGGTATATAAAAGCATGCACTATAAATGTTTTAATCTCAATTAAAATCAATAGAATACAACAGCTTTACGTCTATGTCAGCAACCATTTCACCTATTAGCATTTTATTTTAATGGTTTATTCTCATTCTGTAATACAAAATATAAAACACTCATTCATTTTGCCAGATGATGATACAGAGCCCAGATTTAACCAATGTTTGTAACAACATCAAACCAAACACAGGAAAAACATCCTGTGCAAGGCAGAGGATGATTCCAGGAAATGTCTTAACACCAGCTGTAATCAAGTTTAATTTGTGGTCATGATTTCAGTGCTGTGCACTTGACATGAGACAGTATTCATCAGAGTAGCAGCAGCCTGGAAGGACACTGCTGGATATGAATATGTGTAATATGTGATAATAAAGTGGCAAGTCAAGAGAGAGCCACAACTGTTAGTATGAGGGAGAAATGAAATGGCTTTGTGTGTCTGTGTTACTGTCACAGTCAACACTGTGTATGTCTGAATTTTCTGTGTATGGCCTTGGGCAGTATTTGAGTGTCTATAGAAGCATCCTGACCTGGTGAATGTGTGTACACGGTGTTAATTTACGCTTACGCTAACGTACGCTTTCTAACGCTGGGCTGCCACTAGCTAGCATGGACATAGCCACACACACACACACACACACACACACACACACACACACACACACACACACACACACACACACACACACACACACACACACACACACACACACACACACACACACACACACACACACACACACACACACACACACACACACACACACACACACAATTGCCACCGTATCACCATCCTCTCCGAGCCCATTAGCTCTAGACTGTGAAGATGGGAGCCTAGGGTAAAGTCACACATGCACACCACTTTCCCCTAGTCACCGGGGGGAGATGACAGTTTAACGCTGTACTCTCCGTGGAGATCACTCTTATTATCACTCAACACAGATCAAGCGACAGGATGTCTCGGCTAGGGCTGCAGACATTTGCGGCATCTGCAAGGGAAACTTCTATTGCCCTTTTAAAGGGATTTCCTAAAAACAAGTATGTGGTTGTGAGGAATTATACACAGAAAAAATGCATTAAGAGTGATTTCGGCATTTCAACTCCATTTGTATACATGTGTTAACTCTTACGTACATACCACACATTCAGACTCATTTGGCATCTGCTTTACCTGAACTCTCATTCTGCCTACCCACATATTAGCCTTGTTGAAACACAGGGTCAGAATCTACAACATGGTAACTGCAAAATTAGTTATAACCTGAAAAGTACTGTACTGTAATGATTTCCCTGCAGGCCACGGTACGTTCTGACCATTTACCAATCCAAACAAAGCAAAACCATGGCTCTATTAAACAAGCTCTTAAATGGCACCCTGTTAGACCGACTCTACACAAAGCAGAGGCATATAATCTCTCAGCTTCTCAGAAGACTGGATGCGTAATTTTAATGAAAGTTAGTGGAAACAAGAAGAGGATCCATTCTAATTCTCTCAGCACTGGGTGCAGGAAGTGCACAATTAATTACAATTGAAGAATTGAAGAATGATACAAAAACCAATATTTGGGACAAACACAAATATCTTACAAGAACAGTTCAAATTATTCTATTTTATTTTTTTAAACATATTTTTTATTAAACAAGTTTTGCAAAGCACAAAAACTATAGAAAAACAGGTACAGCACTGAAATAGCACAGGGTGAAAACAGGCAGCTAAAAACAATATGTAGTGAGACCAACGTTAAAATTAGATAGACTAATAAACAGACAAGGAAAAAAAAAAAAAAAAAAAAGAAACAAATGAAACAGGAGTTTCAGGGAGTATGTATTGGAAAGCGAACTCTGCATCTGGGATGCTGTATCTAGGCATCTACACCATGACGAATGATACCATTCCCCTGCCCCCCTCCAGGCCAGATCCATCAGTCCTGATTTCAACTTCTGGGCCTTAGTAGACCCCAAAAAAAAAAAAAAAAAACAGAGTCCCAAATCCTGTAGAATGTAAAGGGTTTGTCCTTTAAGGCCGTGGAAAAGGCTTCAAAAGGGATGATGTTTGTCACAGTACACAACCATTGATCTAGGGTTGGGGCTTTATTAGAGATCCACAGGAGTAGAATATACTTCCTGGCACTGTGCAACAGACTATGCAATAGCTTTGTGTTATGGAAATCAGCAGGTAACTCATCAGGCAAGTCCTGGCTCCCAGATGTAAAGGGCGCTTAAAGACCTTGTCGAGCTGTTGAGCAATTGCGATCCAAAACTGCTGGATATAGGGGCAGCTCCACAAACAATGAAAAAGAGAGCCAACAGCAGATTGACATTTAATACAAAGATCTGATATGGCAGGATTCATTTTATGTCTGACCTCAGGAGTAATATAAAGACGATGTATAATCTTAAATTGTCTCTCCCAGGCTGAATTAGAAGCTAAGACATTGGATGGCTGGTTGCACAGGGCAGCCCAGTCCTCTGGTTTTATTATAGTGCCTAGATCAGATTCCCATTTGCCTTTAACTTTATCGGAGTTGTCCTCCTTGAAACCGCACAGTATCCCGTAAAGCTGTTTGGTGAGGAATTTAAGCTGTGAATTATCCACCAACAGAGACTCCCCAGGAGAGATGGCAAGACCCCCAACGAACACTTTTAATTTGGACAGGATAAAATTCCGAACCTGCATATATCTAAGAAAGTCACCATTAGAGACACCAAACTTGTTTTTAACTTGCTGAAATGTGAGGACTGAGCCACCCCGAACCATGTCCCCCACCACCTTGATGCCCTTGCGGCCCCAGTCAGCCAGACCAGCCCGAAGGCCAGGTGGGAAGTCTGGGTTATCATGAAGAGGGGTTAATAGTGAGAAACAATTATTGTACCCTTCTAACTTCCTGATCTGCCTCCAAATATTTAACATATTCCTTAAGATCCAATTGTTATTTATCAATGACGATACTTTTTCAGGGGAAATATATAACAGGTTACGCAGGGGGATACCATCCAAAAAGGCTGATTCACAACTGAGCCAAGTAGAGTTAGAGTCCTGTATGAACCATTCTACAAGATATTTAAACTGTGCGGCCAGTTGATACAATGAAAATGATGGAGCCGATAAGCTGCCACACTTGGCCGGCAGACTAAGAAAACTGTATCTTAGCTTGGGTCTTTTTTTACACCAGATAAATGATATGATAGAACTGTTAAGCTGTGCCAGAATTTTCTTTGACAACAAAATTGGGAGCATTTGGAAGAGATACAGGAGACGCGGGAGAATGTTCATTTTGATGAGATGGATACCGCCTAGCAAAGACAGGGGCAAGCCACACCACCTATCAAGGTCGTACTTTATGGTACGTAGAAGGGGAGTAAAATTAAGCTTAAAGATCTTTCAAACATGGAAAAACTTTAATACCCAGATAGGAAAAGCCGTCCGGAGACCAGCGAAATGGTTGTGAAACGTTTGGATCCAACAATTGTGATTTGCCTGGTGCCATGGCTTCACTCTTAGAAAAATTTATTTTTTATCCAGAAAAGGAGCCATATCTATTAATTAACTCTATCAAATTGGGAATTGATTGTCTTGGGGAGTCGAGATAGATTAAAACGTCGTCGGCATACAGAGAAATTGCTGTGTGAAAGTGCTGTTGACCGTTTAAGGTAATTCCTGTTATGTTGGCATCCTGTCTTATAACTGCAGCTAGAGGCTCCATAGCCAAGGCAAACAACAGTGGGCTCAGGGGGCAACCCTGCCTGGTACCTCGTTCAATACTAAAATTAATAGACCTGAGCCCATTTGTAATTACAGCAGAAAGAGGTGAGGTATATAAGATCTGGATCCATTTTACAAAGTCATCCCCCAGACCAAATTTATGAAGTGTGAAGAAGAGGTAAAGGCGACAAGAGAAATAACCAAAGCCTCAGAGCTATACATTGAGGAGTGCTGAATAATATTGATCAGTCTTCTTACATTATGTGAAGAATATCTCTCCCAAATGAACCCAGTCTGATCATTAGCAATGATATTAGGGAGGATTTTCTCCAAACGCAGTGCTAGGACTTTTGCTAACAGCTACATATCTAAATTCAAAACTGATATTGGTCTATATGAAGAACATTCTTCTGGTGCTTTACCCTTTTTTGGTACTAAGGAGATATTTGCCTCCCTCAGAGAAGGAGGGAGGGCTCCTGCCTCAAATGAGAATTGAAACATTTCGAACAATGGATCCACTAAAATGGCATTGAACTTTTTATAAAATTCTGCACAGAAACCATCAGGGCCTGGTGCCTTTTTATTAGGAAGTAATTGAATACAGCTCTTAATTTCACCCTGAGTCAATGGTTTACGTAGGTCTTTTCTTTGCTGGATTGTAACTTGTGGTAACTCCACTTTTGTAAAGAACTCGCGCATATCAAATTGTGACTGTTCGTTAAATTGCGAGGCATAAAATTGCTTGAAGAATATTTTAAAAGTATCATTAATTTCTGCATTATTATAGCTAATAGTGGTCTTCGAATTTCGGATACCCGAAATGCTTTGGGTATGAGCCCTGTTACGGAGAAGATTGGCCAGATAGCGATTAGTTCTATTGCCTGGCAAAGAACATTGATTTTTCCGCTTTTCTAGTTAACAAGGCCTCTAGCACAGTTTTGACTGTTTGAATAATATTTCTCAGCTCTTCAGACGGGGAGGAGTTATATTCAGTCTGAAGTTCATGAAGATCCAGCTCCAATTTTCTCTGTTCTTTTCGACTGTTATTCTTTTGTCTAGCTGTATATGAGATAACAAGTCCACGGATGAAAGCCTTTGTAGTTTCCCATAATAGACCAGGGGACACATCAGGGGTCTTATTTTCTTTAAAAAAGAAATTAAGTTGTTCTCTTAAAAATATGTCAAAATTAGGGTCATGATTTAAGAAGGGGCTGTATCTCCAAGTTCTGCTCTGAAGACCCATATTTAAATTGCTTAAACCTATAAAAGAAGGAGCATGGCCCAGGGGAAGGTGCCAGGCCAGCTAATAGCTTCTATTTTTTTTTTTGTTTGTTTTAAATAGAACACAACTCGGGTACGGCCCGCAGCTCTATAGATAAGAATGACAATATTATGCTAACTACAGTAATAGAGCTAAAACTCCTAAAGTTTGAATAAGAAAATAACAATGTATCCTTTAGGTCAGAAGGAGACCCAGGCACGCTTATTGACATTGAGCAGAGCCTAGAGCCCCAACATCACCTCAAAAGTGCGTTAGCAACCTGAACCTTATACCCCGTCCAACAACACAAGGGCAGCGATCCAGCGACAGAAAACCTTAATCCTTATGATCACCAGATCCGGAAATTACAGTCCGGGTCTCATATAGACACTTTAGACAATACATGAGAAGATATCCTCAGTCCTTCGGTGGTGGTCCGCGTTGGCCGCGTGATTCCCCCCAGAAAAGCCTCAACATCCTTAGGTTGTTTGAAGAATTTATTCTGCCCGTCGTATCTGATCCTAAGAACGGCTGGATACAGCATAGCGAAGACCATAACTTTCTCCGTAAGCCGCTGTTTAACAGAGTAAAAATCCTGGTGCTTCTTTACAACAGCTGCGGAGAAATCCTCGAATATCATGACTGAAACTCCTTTATACGATAAAGCCTGCGCCTTCCTGGCCGCCTGCATGATCCGGACTTTATCTTGGAAGTTGTGGACCTTAATGATGAAAGCGCGGGGCTGTTGTCCGGGCGGCGGACGGCGTGTGAGAGCCCGGTGGCAGCGGTCCAGTTTAACAGCTCCGCCTTTGAAGCTAACTTGCAGCAACTCCGGCAGCCAAGTTTTAAAAAATGAGGATTACTGCCCTCGCTGCCTTCGGGTAGTCAGATGATGCGAATGTAACACCGCCGTCCCCTGTTTTCTAGCTCATCAATTTTATCCAGCGCTGTCTCCAGCTACTTCCCGACTTCGGCTAGCTTAGCATTGTGGTTCACCATGGCGTCTTCAGAATCGGAGATGCGTTGCTCAGCCTCGTTAAGACGAGTATCGAGTGTAGCGAGTTTAGACGAGCAAGCCTCAAGCCTCAAGAGGACAGGGTCAATCTTCTTATCGAAGGAGGCTTCAACGCCTTTGAGCACCTCGGTAGTGATTCTTGTCACCAGGCTATCAGTCTCCACTTGACCCATTTGGCGGCGGTGCGTGGTCCGCCATGCTATCTTGGCTAGTTTGGGGCGACTTTGGCAGATTTAGCCATTTGGGTGATCTTCCTCTGGGTGTTTGGCATTCTTAGGTCCGTTCGAGGTGTCCCGCTTTCGCCCAGTGTTTTTTTATATGTCTATGTCAAAAGATACATCGAAAAACTGTATCGAGCTGCGGGAGCCGAGGTAGCGAGCTGTTACTCCGACATTTGCGTCACGTGACCCCCATTCTATTTCTATTTAAATTATTCTAAATTTATGTTTAAACATCACCAGTTGTTTGTCAACATGTTTTTGTATTTAATGGCCATATTTGTGTACTGATAGACTGTGGAATCTGATGGCCAATAGGCATTGATTAGGTGCTGGATCAGGAGGATACAGTATGTTAAACCTACATTGTGTCATTTTTTGAGTTGATTCTTAGCAAAACAAATATGTACTCATTCATGTGTAATTACTTCCACCAACTAATCAAAGTATTCTCCTAAGCGTAGAATCTGCCATTCAGAATCATTCAGAATAGAGACGAGCGACTCGCTCGAATGACGGCAGCCATGCAGCGCCTCAATCTTTAAAATACATTAGCCAAAGAGAGACATACCTCCGCATTTCACCCTCTTACACCTATTGGCACAGTGACAAATGCCAGGGGGAGATTACTCGCCAGGGAAGCGAAAAAAGAGAATTAAAACGACAACGCAACAGGCAAAGCAACAAGACCAAAGTTAATGTTGGAGTGGCTAGAACAGCTGCGTGTAAATGTTGGAGAGAGCTAATTTCGAGTTCAGCCACCGTAGGAGGAAGGGCTAGAAAGTAATATTCAGTTGGTTGTCATATACAATTTCACCCACCGCTAGATGGGAGAAATTCTTACATAATGTAGCTTTAAGAATTACAACTTAATGCAAGCCATACTATTTTACAGATACAGAATGTATACATATAGGGGTGCGCCACTACATAATATTGTTTGCGATATTACCGGTATAATTTCTAATATCATACAAAAAAATGAATATCATGATAACGATATTCTGACTTGTGACGTAATAACATACCGTTATCCACAGTAACAACAAACATGGCTGGAAGTGAAATGGCTACAGGCTCCAAGGTGGAGGACCAGTTAGTTCAAAAAAGGGGAGCGACTTCAGTAGTGTGGAAGTGGTTGAGTGCTTTGTCTCCCACACTGTGGCAGAACAAGAAGAAATCCCTCTGGCTATTACAATCCCAATGTGACTGTTGTTAAAGCTTTTGTGCGTAACTTTTTGATATTAATGAACGTCCGTTACATTCTAATTAATTAAGACTATCAGCGCCACACAACTCTCTCTGTATTTCTCAGTACGACTACGTTCAGAAGATTGTGGCGTCCAGTGACTTTCCAGCGCAAAAACTCAAGTGAAGATAATTACCTCTTCTGAAGAGTCGGTCAGGCAGAAACTACGCACTATGGCTTTTAGTGTCAAAATATTATGGTCCGTTTATTGCGAAGTCCGTAAAATACATAGTTGACTTGAATAACATTACATACACATAACACGTTTATATTCCATCAGCGTGATTCTCGTGCATATAGGGCATCACAGATTCTTCTTTCCATTAATGTGTCCATTTACAAAAAGGAATACAGTAAAAGCAGTAGTAATACATTCCCCTGAGTACAACACTATTCTCGGGCCCTCTCTGTCATTTATTGTGTACCTCGCCCCCTCAGCTGTCTCAAAGGAACAGACTTTCCTCCCCCATATTGCTCCTAAAGCTTATTGACTCCTCTTCCTCACTCTCTTCTCTTTTGCATCAGAGTGTGGTTTATACTTTATCTCATAAGCTCAAGACATAGATCGGTCTTTTGGAGTTGGTTATTTGGGGATTGTAACAAGAGGACAGATACATAACAGCCTCTGGTGTATTGCCGGATACATTTTGTTTACTTCAATAGCTTTACCAGTTTATGACAAAGATTAAAGTCAACATCCAAATAGCAGTAGTTAACAGAGACTACACTCATGTTCACTGCTGTTCCACACTAGGTTGAGCCAAAAACACTTAAGCAGGCAACTAGCATTATGTTTATACACTGCAAGCCTCATACTGGATTGTTTTGGGAGACTGCTTATCGTTTACTTGTGTAAGGATGTAACCAATAGAGAATGTAATATAAATGAACAGCAATATCAAAGCAGTGACTAGTGCAAAAGTTACAGAAACCCCTCTACTTTTATTTCTAATGACCAAAAAAATAAATCATTTTATCGTTGAATGAAGACTGAACTGAGACTTCTTCCCAAATAGCAATCAAATCAGCTATTTTTATACAGCTTTCCTCCCATGTGTCATATTGGGCTCTATGTCCATCATGCCAGCCCAGCCAAGCTGTGTGATGGCACAAATATTAATTACCAGACTAATAAATGTAAATAACATTATATTTACATGTTTTCATGGCAAGGCAAACAAGATTCAGCCAGAGCCTTCGCTACCAGATTATAGCTCTGGACCGGACCCTGACCTTTGACCTCACCGTCCCTAAAACATGTGAAAAGAGAAATAAAAGTATGGACTGAATAAAATAAAAAAAGTGGCATGCTAGTTTTAACCCCACACTATATGCTTTGTGTTTGACTTGATTCAAGTTCGGAACAAAAAACAATCAGATAAATATGGATACAACTATTTGTCCATGGGAAAATGAATTAATCATGTGTCCTAAAACATATACAGCAACATACTTTAACATCACTGAAACTTCCAGCCATTAGTCATCAGTTATCTATTCCCTGGTGACTATTCCCCATGACTCTGAATCAAACCTCTCTTACTGTAAATTCTCTCTCTCTCTCTCTCTCTCTCTCTCTCTCATTTTTCATTTAGTATTGTTTAGTTTAACGGTGTAGGTCACTTTATCTTTCATGTGTAGTACTTTTTGGTGGTTAGTTTAGGTTTATTTGGGTGGTTTTGACTCCTGCCGGCGTCTTGCCGGTCGGCGTGTGCAGCCGCCATGGTAAATGGAGAGGGGTTCTCCCCGCTCACCAGGAAACATGGCATTAAGATCTGTCCTAGTTTCCCGTGCAGCGTGGAGGACATTAGTCTAGCTGTGGGGGAGAAGGTCGGGCACGGTAATATTATGTCGGCCGCTCGGATGAACGGCGCAGTGGTCATCTTCCTGGACCGGGAGGAGAAAGTGAACCAAGTCATCGAGGCGGGCATCACCGTGTGTGAAATGTTTGTTCAGGTACTACCACTGGCACAACCGGCCACTAAGGTAGTCCTGTCCAAGTCCTGTCCCACCGTTCATCTCTGATGGCTTCCTCAACAGAGAGTTGTCCAGACACGGGAAGATAGTCTCCCCCGTTAAAAAGATCCTGTCTAGATGTAAATCTCCGTTGCTGAAGCACGTAGTGTCTCACCGTAGACAGCTGTATATGATACTGAACCATCGGAATGAGGAGTTAAACCTCCGATTCCATGTTAAAGTAGATGATTATAAATACGTGATTTTTGCAACGTCATCAGAGATGAAATGTTTTGGTTGTGGAGAGGTGACTGGAGGAGGGAACGGGATGGGGAGGTGGTGCTAAGTCATCTTAGCAGCATCAGTGGAGGAGTAGCAATCCTATTTGCAAGAAACTTTTTACCAAAGTCCCACACTGTAGACGAAAGAGTAAAGGGCCGACTCTTAGTAGTCAGTGCCCAGTATGAAGTTCTTAATCTGGTTTTTATAAACTTATACGCTCCAAACTTAGGACCTGATAGAGTTCTTTTTTTAAATGAACTCAGTACGGTTTTAAGTGAGTGTGAACCAGAGGAGTTTTTATTTTTGGGAAGGGATTTTAACTGTACACATGATGATGTTTTAGATCGGAACCATAACAAACCACATGCTGCCTCTAAACGAGCTATGCAGCGGCTGATGGAGACACAGTCTCTCAAAGGTCTGGAGAGACCGCCATGCCCAGCAGAGGCAGTACACATGGGTCCACAGCAGGGAAAATCGGTTGACTATGGCTTTTAAGCACCATTTTAATGTTTTTAAAGGATGTAGTATATTGCCTTCTGGTTTTTCTGATCATTCATATGTGTATTGTGATGTTTACATTGCCAATATTAAACCTAGATCAGCATATTGGCATTTTAACACGGCTTTGCTTTTAGATGCACATTTTAGGGATGTTTTTAATTTTTTTTGGAAAGGTTTTAGAGACAGAAGGAGAGATTTTAGTTCTGAGGCAGTGGTGGGACATTGGGAAGGTTGAAATCAGGCAGCTTTGTCAGCAGTACACTCTCAATGTTTCTCGAGACATTGCCAAGTCTATGAACGATCTGGAGATATCTATAGTGGACATGCAGAGTCCACAGGAAATCGAGGCTGTATTGAAGACCTCAAGTCTAAAAAAGCCGTCTTGGCAGACCTGCTGGGCATGAGAGCACACAGGGTACTGATCCGGTCACGTTTCCAGACTGCTGCTTTAATGGACTCTCCAACTAAGTTCTTTTTTAGTTTGGAGAAGAAGAATGGACAGAGCTGGATGATTCATGCTCTGAGATCAGCAGGAGGACAGCCATTAAAAACAGCTTCCCAGATCCGACAGAGAGCTGTGGACTTCTACTCTGACCTCTACAGCACAGAGTACGTAGAGGACAATGAGGCTTTCACCAGGTTCTGCAGGGACCTGCCCACTGTTTCTGGGGACGACAATGAGGAGCTGGAGGGGCCCCTGACGGAGGAAGAGGTTTTTAGAGCTCTACAAAGCATGCAGGGGGAAAGGCCCCTGGGATTGATGGTCTCCCTCCAGAGTTTTACAAAACTTTCTGGGACATAATGAAAACGGACATTTTAGATGTTTTTACGGAAAGTTTTGATGGTTTTTCCCTTCCGCAGAGTTGCAGGAAGGCTGTGCTGACTCTCCTCCCGAAGAAAGGGGACCTACAGGACATTAAGAACTGGAGGCCGGTCTCTCTGCTGTGTGCAGATTACAAGATGCTGTCCAAAGTCCTGGCATCCAGGCTGAAGCTGGTGTTGGACTGGGTCATTCATAGGACCCAAACATACTGTGTGCCTGGCAGGTACATTGTTGACAATGTGTCACTAATTCGGGATATTTTGACAGTCTGTGGTTCATTGGGCGTTGACACTGGTCTGGTTTTTTGGACCAGGAAAAGGTGTTTGACCGGGTTGAGCACCGTTACCTGTGGAAAGTTCTGGAGAGGTTCGGCCTCAGCCCTGGTTTCATCGCCAAGATAAAGGTAATGTACGAGAACATTGAGAGTGTGCTGAAGATTAATGGTGGTTTGTGTAAACCCTTCAAAGTAAACCGGGGGATAAGACAAGGCTGCTCAATGTCAGGGATGTTATATGCCTTATCCATCGAACCCATGCTGCATAATGTCCGCTCTGGCATTACTGGCCTGTTTTTACCTGGTTTTACTACACGTTTTACTGTATCGGCCTACGCAGACGACATCATAGTTTTTACTAAAAACCAAAAAGATGTAGATAGTTTAGGTCATATTGTGGAGACGTTTCACAGCATTTCTGCTGCCAAAGTAAACTGGGCAAAAAGCGAAGCCCTGGCAGTGGGGCGCTGGGCTGGAGGGCTCCCTCAGCTTCCTGGTGGGTTGACCTGGAAGAGGGGGGTTAAAGTACCTGGGGGTTTATCTGGGGGACCAGAGAACCACAGATAAGAACTGGGAAGGAGTCATTGAAAAGGTGGAGGGGACGTTGGGAAAATGGAGGTGGCTGCTTCCCCACATGTTGTACAGAGGAAGGGTGCTAATCATAAATAACTTGGTGGCATCCAGCCTCTGGCACAAGTTAAAATGTATGGAGCCCCCAGCTGGTCTTTTAAAAACAATACAGTCGATCATTTTAAAGTTTTTTTGGGACATGATGCACTGGGTTCCCCAATGCGTTTTATATCTGCCAAAAGAGGAGGGAGTGCAGGGCTTTTAGATTACAGTTTAAACAGAGGTTTTTATATGAAAATGATGAGGTCGTCTGGAGGCCAGTAGCCAGCACCATTTTAAGGGGGGTTGCAGGTCTGGGTCTTGATGCCTCGTTGTTTTTAGTAGACTGTGGTTTTATCTCGTTGTGTAAATTGCCTTCTTTTTACCAAGGACTTTTTAAAGCATGGACACGTTTTAAATGGACCAGATTGGAACCCGCAGCGTCTCTGTTCTGGCTCCTGGAGGAGCCTCTGGTGTGGGGGGCCCGGCTGGATCTCAAGGATGGCAGCAGACCTGGACTCACGGAGAGGCTGATGAGGGCTGGAGTAACCACGTTGAAGGTGATCGTGGGGGCTGCAGGTCCTGGCTTTCTGAACACCGAGGCAGTGGCTTCTCTGCTGGGCCTGAGGTCGGCCCGCCACACCAAAACCATCCTGAACGAGTGGATTACCAGACTGGACAGTGGAGAAACAGAGATGCTGTGGGACTATTTTAATGGGAAGGAAATTCCCGTTCCTGGAGACCCCTTTCCAGACCTCGGTTTTTTAATTAACCATACTGACTCACCAGCACAACATACGTCACGTGGTGCTGATTTCCATATGCAGACTGGGAAAGGTCTGTATAGGAACTGTGTTCTGGCCACCCACAATAAGAAGCTGAGTGAGAGGAAGGACATGGTGTGGAAGGACAGACTGCTGAAAGACAGGAAACCAGTGTGGAGAGTCTTGTATAAGCCTCCACTAAACAAGAGGTCAGGAGACCTGCAGTGGAGGATCCTCCACGGGGCTCTGGCCGTGAATGTGTTCCTGTCTAAGATTAATCCCACCATGTCCTCCACGTGTCCATTCTGTCTCCACCCTGAGACCATCACCCATTGCTATCTGGACTGTTACAGGCCGAAACCTCTTTTTAACATTTTAAAAACTGTGTTTTTAGATTGTGGAGAGGTTTTTAGTGAGACTGCTTTTATTTTTGGTGCTGGCTACAGAAAGAAAAATGCAAATAAGTGGCAAATGTTGAATTTTATTGTGGGTCAGGCCAAACTGTCAATTTATAAAAGTCGAAAAAAACAGATAGAAAACGTGTCTGGACTAGAGCTGACCAAGCTGTACTCTGGTGAAGGCCAGAGTGAGAGTGGACTTCAGGTTCCTCTCTCTGATGGAGGACATTCAGCAGTTCTTAGACCAGTGGTGTTTCACCACGGCTCTGTGCTCTGTACAGGACGATGAGCTCATCTTTCATTCTGTGTTTTTATGAGATTATTATTATATGTGGTTTTAATTTGTTTTGTGCATCTAAGAACAATATGATGTTCTGGTAGAGAAAGAAATGTCTTTCTGAAAAATCTCTCTCTCTCTCTCTCTCTCTCTCTCTCTCTTACCCTTCCATATTAGACTTTTGTTTCCTTCAACACAATCCCCATCCAAAACTTGATTGTCCGCAACAAAACATCCTACCAGGAGGACACATTCCAACTGCTTAAAATGATTTGTTATGATCCCAGTCAAACTCATGAACAGGGTCAGATCACTGCAGGTACTGTAGCAGAGAGGCACAAAGACCAACAAAAATGCATACACACACAGAATTAAAGATCTACACATAAACCCAAACAATGCAGGCAGCACTGATTTGTGGTGTGGTGTGTGAAAAGCTGTAATCACTACTGCCATTTGTTATACTTGGTTCTATTCAACATTTTGCTCAGTACATTTTTATATTGATAGTGTGTTTGTTGTTTTGCTCTTCTTTAATAGTCTTTATATTGGTATGTCCCCTACATTACAGTTGAAGTATACAGTAGTTGTGGGGCTATTTGGTTTCAAACTTACCTGTTTAGACTTAAGGTTCAGGTTATTTAATCGGTTGTTGCTCTGAAACTCTACCTAAACACAAATTATGTAATTGTGTTCAGTCCCAGTGTTTTAACGATATCCCCTTCACCCTCCCTCCTCCCCCTTCTCGGCCGCCATCCAGCCCCTTCTCCACTACCCAGCTTGTAACAAGTGGCAGATCATCCCCCTTCACGTTCTCTCTTTCTACACACCCACTCACTGCCATAACAGCATTAACAGATGGAAAGAAGAGAGAGATAGAGGGGGAGAGAAAAAGAGAGACAGAAGGAGAAACAGAGGGGGAGAAACAAAAAGACAGACCAGAGTCGGATCTATTGTGATGCAAAAAACGAAATAGACAGAAACAGGGAGAGGAAGAGAGGAGAAAAAAAAAAAAAAAAAAAAAGACATAATAGCAAATTCCAATAGGATGGTAGTAAGCTACTGTATATTGCTGTTGATATGGGAAAAAAAATGAGAAAGATTGGCAAAAGGAGATAGAGATCTGTTATGTATACAGGAAGAGGCAGGTAAACCCTATAGCATGTGATAACAATACAATAAAAATAAACAAACAAACGACGAGAGAGAAAATCACTGAGGCAGAGAGAAAGAGAGAGAAAGAGAGAGATAAAGCCTCTGAGCAAATAAGTGAATAAGGAAAAAAGGGAGCAATTCATCCATCCCTGACTGGTGTTTTCCATTGATTTCTCTTAAAGCCATTCTCAGTGTGTGAGCGTCTGTCTGCTCAGCCCGTCAATAGTCTCCCCTCAGCCAGTTAGCTGAGGGGGAGGGAAAAGCATGAATCTCACCACTATGCCTCTGACACTTCAAATTTCAATATTTTGCTTTAACAAAATGGCTACTGAGTGGTTAGACTGATAAGATGAGACTGAGAGGAACAGACGACGAAAAACACATGATAAAAAGACAGATCTATCAACAAATTTAGTAAGGATTAAAAGAACCATAACCTAAACTGCGGAAGCAATGGCTGGCTTTAAAGTGGGTGAGTTAAAGGCAAATAGGAGACAGGGCTGTTATTTGTCCGCCCACTTGTTGCTGCTCACACCTCCTGGTTTCCTTCTTACCACTCTACTTCTTGGAATAGAAACAGTAAAACGCAGGAAAATATTTGGCTTTTAAAAAGGAAAGGTGTGTCCACTTTGGCAGATGGTGACCTACCACTTGGAGCCTTTAATCTATTGGACAGAATGCATTTGGCAGAATAAAATAATGACAGGGGTTGGACAGCCCCCCAGGAAGAGTGCTCAGCCTTTCAGCCAATTTTTTTCAGTGGCCACTTTCAATAGGCTGAACGGGACCTCGCGGGCGGGGCCAGTGGGAGAAATACTACTGCGCATATTCAATGGGCCACATATCACGGGAAGTAAACCCGGAAGCTTAAAGCTGACAAGTTCCCATTTATGTGTGTTATGTGTGTTAAATAATGAATTGAATGAAATGATTATTCAACAGGTTGACAACATATTCAACAGAATTTTTCACCATTTTAGTCATTTATAAAAAGAAAACTTTGATTGTCTCCATTTAATATTATTTAAATGAATTAATACTTTGGGAGTTTTCGGCTGCTGTTGAGATGAAGCGTGCAATTTACAGATATTCCCTTGTTCTCTTAAGTATTTTTGCATGTAATTTGTAGCAAAATGACTAAATAAAATTAACATTAAGACACTTATCACTTTACCTTTCTCCACTTATTCCCCTTTCCCTCCCCTACAGGATCTTCCCACCCCCCCCCACTTTTCTGTTCCTCAACAGCCCCCACCATCTGTTCCTCCTCTTCTATTCTTCCACCCCGTTGCTCCATTGCTCTCTCTCACACAGCAGGGTCAGAAGTGGAGCAGGGAGCTTCCCCCAAATGTTGCCTCTCCTCCAGAGCTAGCAGCCTCAGACGTCACTGTCAGCCTATGCTGGCACACACTCACACAAACATACGCATATATACATGTGCAACCTCAAACGGACACACACACAGACACAAAATAATTGACGAGTTTGATAGCAGACTCAATAGAGCACATTATCAGCTCCAGTCTCCTACTACACACCCACATATACATAGAAATCCCTCCAGAATAATGCCTTCAAAATGGACAAGTGCAACTTGTTCATACAGAGAAGAGGATTGTGTGGCAGTGTTTCCTGTACTGCCATTAAACAGTGGCTGAAAAATAAACATAACATAAACATAATTAATAATTACCAGCACTATGATCAATACCTCACTTTCTCCCAACTTGGAGCCAATGTTTATCATCATGATCTGTTATCAATAAATCTTTCATCTGTCTGTCAAGTGTGCTTCATCTCTCCCCAAGAGCCATGTAGCGAGGAATAAACATAAATCCTGCATGTTCTCCTCCCCAGAGAGGATATATAGTCTGGCTCTCTATATGTCAATGTGTTCTGAAGTGCTGACCTAAGCAGCACTAACTCCAGGCTCTACAGCTATCACTACAATATCAAGCTAATGTGGAAATTTAATCACATAATGCCGGCACTACATAAGTTATGTAAATTTGTACACAATTGCACATGCAGGCCGCAAACTTACAGTGTATGTAAGGAGACGCATAATAAAAAGCAGAGGCACAGACAGCAGAGGAGGCACACAAATACACACACAACCAGATTAAAAAAAAAAAACACACACACACACACCACAATCTATTTGCTTTCTTTAAAAGGACACTGTTGGGGCCCCTGGTTACCCCACCAGGTAGAGTGGGCGCCCACATATAGAGGTTTACTCCTCGACGCAGAGGCCGCAGGTTCGACTCTGACCTGCGGCCCTTTGCTGCAGGTCATTCCCCCTCTCTCTCTCCTCTTTCAAGTCTAAGCTGTCCTATTCAAATAAAGGCTTACAAATGCACAAAAAATAATCTTTAAAAATAAGGAGACTGTCCGTCCCAAAACTGATAACTAGTTCAGGTATCATTCAGATTTTTCCAATATGCAAATATCATCCAATGTCCATAAATAAAAATGTTTCTATTGTTGAAGCTTACAATAAATGCATCATATGGCATAGAAAATCACCATGACGGATCAGACAGTAGATAATAAGCCTGGTGAACTCTTTTGTGTCATTCAAAGTAAAATATGCAGGGCAAAGCAGGTAGCACGTCTACTGACGTATCATGTCTGCTGGCTGTTGTGCGTCATACCAGAGTCAAATTATGAGTGTCAAACATGTCAATTATTGCCTCTAGCAAATTGGGGCCTTACCAAATGGATTGGGCACACGCTCCATATACTGAATATTATAACTGTATTTTGGAGAACACCAATAGGATCATGTTTTGCGATGGAATTCTCTTGCATTCTATTCTCAGGGAGTCGATGTCTGTTATCAATAAAGCCAGCGGCTATTTGTCTCATATGAGAGTCAGCTGGGAAAATACACAACATATTATTTGAGTTAAGAAACGCATACATGGTAAAGTGGTTGGCAGTAGAAAAAAGGTTAAAGAAAGCTTCTGACATTATTCATACCATTTCTAATCATAAAACAAGCAGGCAAAATTATTGCAACTACCTTTGAGACAGCTGAGAGCAAGGTGATAAGTTCAGTGGAGCTCCTTAAAAGGACTGGAGTTTAGGGCTGGGTTTATAAAAAAAAAAAAAAATAGATTTTTGGATTTAAATCAATCTTCATTTGAATGATCTGATATTGATTCATAAAATCCAGTCTCTGTATCATAAACTAGAAGACCTAAGGAATCCATTGGTATAAACTATGTCATGCTAGCTTCTCGGAAAGGGAGTTGAATAAAGCAAAGTTAGGCTACATTTTGGCAGTGTAAAACTGGCATGGCCATTCAATATATCTGAATGAAATATCACTCAATACTCAATGACTGGAGAGTCTTTAGAGTTGCACTTTATTGTGTTGGCTGCTGTAGTGTGTTCATGTTAAATAAAAAAGTACATTAATGCAACTGCTTTGCTTTTAATAATGCAAAAGGTTAGATAGAACATTGTACAATTGTAGAATCTATTTTATATTCAATGTAAATTTGTTTTGTAACTGAAATATCCCAATTTGATATTGGATCAGAAATCGGGAATCAAATCGTTTTCAGGAAATCAGTGGCCATACTCCACTAGCCTACTGTGGTTATACTGAGGAGTTGGTTGACAACTTCATCTCAAATGTTGTAAAGTGATCAGCTTTGCATCAGCTGCTCACAGCCCACATGAACAAAGACACATTTTCAAAATACTTAAATACACCGTGGGTTGTATTGTTAGCTGGAGGACTACATAAGAAGACCCCCATAATCAGAAATCAGGGCCCTTCATATACCAAAATCAAAAAAAAACACCCACTAATGGCGTTTTTCCATTACATGGTACCTGCTCAACTCGCCTCAACTGTAATCGACTCGCTGTGCGTCCATTTTCCATTGCAGATTTTAGTATTTAGTCATAGCAACTGCCGTGGCTTAGTAGCTTGCTTTTCCCATTGACATATCCCCGACGCATTTCCTGGTTCTCCGTCTCCGTAAACAACAGGATATCAAAGAGATAGTTAACGTTTACTGCTCCAGATTTCCCACCGTGGTCACATATATATGACTCTAGAGTCGCTACTCGCTGCGGAGATAATCGCCGTCACTCTCTCACTTCTCCCTCGCTCACTAGCTCCCCACACACACACATACGGCGACTCTACACACACACACACACACACACACATCACACATGCACACACCAGTGCACCAGTATAACCATCAGGCCACTTGTATGCTACGGAGAAAGCTCTGCGTGGAGCCTCCGACAGCTAAAAAACACCGCTGGCTAAACTATTTAAAAATGCCGTCTCTCGCTAGCATTTCAGTGATCAGTGACGCTTCTTTCCGACCAATCAGCAGCCTGCAGGGTTTCACGTCACCTTCTCGGCTCGCCTCAGCTCGCTTGGAACCTCGACTGAGCAGGTACTAAAAAAAATGCCTGGTACCCGTTAGCAGGTACCAGGTACTTTTTTTCGTAATGGAAAACCAAAAAAGGAGAGTCGAGGCGAGTAAGTACCATGTAATGGAAAAGCGCCATAAGATGCACACCTGGGGTTCCCTCTGTGACAGAAGTGCAGCTGGGGTCCATTAGATTACTCAAATAATAGCTTGCCTTTGTAATGAAACACTCTCTTTTGTCAATTTCACCCTCTGTTCTGGCTTTTCCTTCATGCTGCCTTTCCCTGTCAAACAACACTTTTCCTACACAAAAACACGTTTTCCTCTTAAGCCTTCACTTTGTTTGCTCTTGCAGCAGCTCCCTGTCTTTTCCTCTTCATTTGCCCCTGGTCCTCCTATTCTTATGTTTGCACTCTTGTTTGTTGCAACCATTGTGCATCTTTCTGTTCTCTGGTTGAGCCCGTCTCATTCTTTCTCTTCATCCGTGCCAAGAAAGTAGTTACTCCTTTACTACACACTCTGCACCATCGTGTTCATTTCCAACAATGCAATTCCCTTTTCACCCTTTACCTTTCTCGTTATCTAACTATCCTTTTCCCTCCCACAAAAATTGTCTATTGCTCTCTCTCTTACTCGGTCACCCTTCCCCATATCTGACTCTCTCCCTTTCCCAGTATCTCACCCTCTCTTTCCACTCCCTCTCCCCTTCTATTGCGCTCTCCAGAAGACTTAAGCCCTTAAAAGGAAGCAGCCCAGTCCTTATAGCTGCCTTGGTGTTAACCCTTTCCCAGCATCCCCTTGTTTGCTGATGCCGCTTAACCCCTTTAAGCGTGACTTAGCCTGATCCCCTTTCCTATATTTATCACTGTCTATGATCAATATGTCACAAAGAGTCTGGCATCAACATCAGTCGTTCATATGCTTAATTGTCAATTACCACATCAAAGTAATACTCTCCAAAATGAACTTGGAATACCTAAAGTAAGTAATCTTGAAGATTTTCATTTAAATCAATGTCTATTAAGTCATTATCTATTGCCAAATGAGGTAATGCAACACACTCCGCTAGTGTTGCGAGTAAACGGTTACCATGGCCGAACAAACAAAAAAAAAGAGCTATGACAACGAATCAACAATCTGTGTGTAAATGTGTAATCTGTAAATTTAAAACACCTTCCACAAAACAAAAAAAATGTGTAAACTCACAAAAATTTGCAAATATAAAAACAGATCTGCAAATACACAACTAAAAAAACAGATTAACAATGCATTAAAAGGTCCAGTGTGTAACATGTTTAGTTGTTAATTATAAAAATCTGTGTTGCCCGTTCACAAACTCCATTTTCCATGAATATTTACAACCACCATCAATTCCAAGTATTCCTTTTGGCTTGAAATTTTAGATTTGCATTTGAATGAACTGGGGCCATCTTGAAATACGTTAGCCGGTAAGGGACATACAGGACATACTGCTCTGCCTTTCGCGTTTTCGCTGTCACATGATAAACTCACAGGTGCTGCTAATGCTGCTAATGGGTATCGTAGCTTCCCGGCCCCGGCAAGTTTGAGGAAGGAAACATGGAGGACCACATGTATTCAAAAACAAAATTTCAGGAACAGGAAAAAGAAAAAAGGATATTGAAAAGAGCAAGAGACCAGCTTTTTGAAGCGTGAAGGCTACCGTAGCTGTAATACGTACTTTGAACTGCGTGGTGCGAGAGAGTTGATTGCGACATATGATCTCAACGCTAGACGGGAGAAATTCCCACACATTGGACCTTTAAATTAATTTATAAATAAATGAAAAGCATTTGTGAAAGAACAGTTACAACTTTCGAATGGGCATTTGTGGATCCAGTTTTTTTCTGTGAATTCATTTGTATGCTTGATATATAGTTTTGAATTTTAAGCCAGGCCTAAAAAACTATTTCTTACAAAATAAATGTGTAAAAATAAATAAAACTGCATAAAATAATTTAAAAAAATGTGTGTGTAATTATGACGTGTAAATGAGGAGAACCAACATAAATGTAGATACTAACTGAAACTGTAGATTGTTTCTCTAATTAACATGTCGTCAGTGACAGCCTGTACATTCCTGCAGAACCTGATGGTCACCTGTGTAATGGGATGTTGCAGAATGTAGGTTAAAGGAATCCTGATCTCAACTGCTGCAGGTTTTCTGCAACATTTACAGTCTCAGACACAACAAATAATGTATAGTTTCCAACCTCAGGAGCTTGTTTTATTTAAAACATGTTGCATCTTATTGCCATAAGGAGAACCCACAAAAATGGAGCTGTAATTATTTTGGGGTCCTGACACAGTTGAAGAGATGAGACCCTGGAGACATTACATGGACCACTATTATCCCAGTAGCCTGGGATGTGGCAAATCCTGTGTGTGGCAATGACTCAGGCCCCAACATCTGGTCTTAAGTGCAAAGTCTCCACATGACAAGTACAGCAATATGTTTTCATATCCCCAGGATTATCAATATACATATTTATTTTGGTTCCCAGGGTAAAAAAAGGATTACAAACATGTGGTATGGGCTGAAAAACTGAATGGCATTAACACACAAGCACAGAACAATATCTGGACTTCCAAAAGTCCTGTGTGGTGGTAAAACATCAAACTGCAGAAAAACATTAGGGGCCAGCCTGCGGGCAGGAGTGTGCAACATGCTCTCATCAAATCACTGGGGTGTAACGTAAACAAGGCCCATTTGGTCTCCCATTACGTGACCATTTACAGTCACAAAAGAACTCCAAACCTCCACATTCTCAAGCCTATGTTTAGAGTAAGGCCATTAAATGCAATACTATTTCACTTGGATCTTGTGGATATTGCTTGCTGTGCCATGGAAACTAAGAATGTACACTTACATGCTTATTTCAAATCTGATTATTACTGCAGCCATAGAGACAAAACAACACTGAACAGGTATTTGAGTCTAGTAAACAGTTCAAAATATGTGTCTGTCATGTTAATTTAGGTTTCAAGTAACGCAGTCTAGTAGAGGAAAAAAGGCAGTTCATACAATATACAACTACAAACTTAGAACCTAAACCTGTGTGCTCTTCCTCTTTCTCTCCCTCTCAATGACAACTTTATTCCTCACTGACGGACAGTAAACAGTGCAGCTGCCCTTCAAGAAGATAAATAAGAGTTACACAAACACACATTATCAGAACTGCAATACAAAGACAGCTACATGAAAGTCTGTCATAACAAGGCTATGCAAATATACTTATAAAAATACCTGTTAAAGAGTGGAGGCCTATGAACCACTAGTGACCTCCCGACTTTCTTTATCTGAATCATGATTAAGTAAGGCCGCTGCCCATCACAGTCACTTCCAGCAATGAATGGGAGAAGTTTCAAGGCCAGTGGTTTCTATGGTGACCATATATGTGCCAGTTTAGGACAGTGTTGATGTTAAACTCACAATCTACACAGTATTAAAATGAATCTTTTTAAAAAGGTATTTTATTTAGCCTCTTCACTGTCTAACAAATAGTAAAAACAGCTGGTAGGTTCTGGGGTCCATCAGTAACTGCTAACGTCTAGCCCAATCAAAGCCCACATTATATAGCTTTCAAATGAGAAGAAGTGGGACTTCTCATTGCCCCCATCAAGGAGGTGTTTGTCTATGTATATTAGCAAGATATCTCAGACTTGAATCGCAATAACATTTGGATGGATAAATAGGCCCTATTGTAGGACAAACAATAAGAAATTATAGTACAAAAACATTTGGTGTCGATCCAGATCCATGCAGATTTAGTTTTAATACAGTAAGTTCTTCCATATGACCTAAACCATGTAGTGTTATATAAACACAAAAAAGAAATTACAGCAATGTGCAACATTTTTTAAATCTACCCCATTTTCACATGTGCACTCGACTGTTCAGTTGATGAGTCAGAATGATGTCTAAAGGCAGACTGTGATACAACCACCAGCGACATGCTGGTCTTTGTCTGTTCAGCTGTCTGCTCTATCAGCCAATTTGGCAGAAAACCAACCATTATCCCTTTTCTAAAACTAGTGCTAGCTGGAGCCTGGGAAAGTCTTTGGTTTTCACCTGTGACTGTGTTAAGTGAAGGAAGGTTAATTTATCGGCACGGTCTGAGGCTACTCTGACATATGAATCAGCATTCCCCATACAGTAGGTTATGCCACATACATTCCAGTGTTTCCTCTATGTTGGTTGGCAAGTGGCAGTCCGCCACGGTTAGATTTCTCCTGCCACGGTATCAGAAATGTACAAAAAGCCGTCTATCGGCAGTGATTGTTAGAGAGTCGGAGAATAGCGCGGACACGCGCTTCACAACGCGAGTGGGCACGCGTGCCACTCGGAGAAAAGGGAGAAAGAAAAAAGAGACAGGCTGTCCTCCAGTTGAGATTGCATGTGTGCATCCTTGAGAACTGTTGTATAACTTATATTGACAGTTCATTTAAGCCTGTATTAGTCTATAGTTCTTGCACATTTTTAGTTTCACCTTCACCTGCTAGCTAAATTGCACGTGGCTGTTAATTCAATACAACGCCCTTGATATCATATCATGGCATAGTAGGCTAAACCGTGATTATTTCATACATTCATGTCCCGAAACATATTGGGGGAAATTCATTCAACATAATTCACAGCCAAATAACAATTAAAAAGTATGTTATTTGAACATTTATAACCTAACCTAACCTGGCACTGCCTCCCTTTTGGTGTCTGCTGTGGTGCGCAGCGCTGTTCGGACCGTGCGCCGCTGCCCTTTTTTCCTCCATAAACGCCGCTGTGTGTGAATAGAGGTGAATAAATATATTTGTTTGTGTTGCAGCGAAGTGTCAGTTCCGTTTAATACGTAAAACATTTGGCGGCAGGGCGCGGGACTTGGGGGGGGTCCGACAGATCTGCCCCCACTGCTAAAAGAAAAAAAATCCTAGATTCACACACATTTTTGTACCTTCTTTTAATGGAATATATTTCAAAATGACCCCCTATACTCCTGAGGCAAACATCTGCAAATATGTAAATGGATCTGACTTTTTCTTTTTTAAATCATCATCAAATGCCACACCGAAACCAGGCCATTATCACCTTCATGCAATCCATCTCTCCATGCTGACCCATGCTCTGAAAAGATGCGATTCAGTCTGGTTTCTAGAAAGCTCTAAACTAAAGTGCTCAATTGGAGTTGATCAATCACATTTCTCTTCACACAGAAATCCAATGCACGGTCATGTTTTGTTGTGAAGACATGGATAACCTCAGTTGGCTGGGGTGACTGGCTGTTTAATTCTCAGTGCCTGCAGGTTTGACAAATATCCAACCAACCTATCCAACCGAGGCCCGTCTCTCACCTGTCTGTCGGCATGTCTCTCTTTTACTCTTCGAAGTAAACAGGTGGGTTTCAAGGCAGTTTAAACAATTATTTCAAGAATCAGCCGCCACTTTTCATAGCTTACAAGACAAACATAGTTTTTTATAATACCTCTAACCAATATCAAGATCCTGCCTGCCAAGGTGTCTGAAAAGGTTAGACAAACACAGCAGCCAAAGTCAAAAAATTGGCTGGTATTTAATGTTGGCTTCAACCCACTAGCTTCTCTGCAATTCAATCTCTTCTCATTCATGATTTCCTACACTTCTCCCACTTGGTTATTCTCTCTTTCATACCGTGCCAGAGATGGTTCTGCTAAACCACCCTTATAACCCCAACCCTCTCAGTAAGCCATCTTGTCTAATGAGATTGGGCCTGTACATTGAGAATAACACATGCAAAGCGAGGGAGACAGGGGGATAGACAGAACGACAGATTAGTTTAAGAGGAAACAGGATGAGATTGTGATGGCTGATGGATAGCGACAGACAGATAGGTGGTGGTCAATGCTCTGGAAGGGTAGAGAGCTTAATGTGTCTGAAGGCTGAATGTGACAGAGAGAAAGACAGGGACACAGTCGTTCAGTCACTCTGACCATGGTTAAGACCCATACAACAAACCCCACAATGGAGGACAAATTGAAAGCGTCACTGTGACCTCTTTTCACAAGCTTTTCTTGTGCAATAGTAGGGTAGAAAGTAATAAAAAAAAAAAAAAAAAAAAAAGAATGCTAGGTTACCCACTAGTGCTAAAACCTCGGGCAATCACTCTTATCTCACATTCGTAGGTTGGGAAACGCTGACAAACAAAAACTGTGGGTGGTTAAGTTTATCTACTCTTGCCAGTAGGTTGAGTAACCAACCATTGTTTAAATTTAAAAAGATCTTATGGCCTGTTAAAGCAAACTATATGGCTGATTAATGTTTGAATCTAATCACTGACTATATTTACATTGCCAGCAATGATCCAAATATTATCTTATTCTAAATAGGCCTATTTGTAAGCTGTACGTTTTCTTATAAAACTTCGTAATAATGCTCTGATGAATGAGGCCACCATTTCAACATCTCAGTTTTCCTCCATTATTCAGCCTCAAAACCTATGTTGCCATCAATTCTCTACTATGGCTTACCTTTCATGCAAAAACACTGCTCCAAAATCCTTTTTTGAAACATAAAAAAAAAAAAAAATAAAACACACACCTTGGAAAATAGCTCAACAGGAAGCATATTTTGATTTGAGTTCGAAATTGAAAGTTAATTTCAAACAATTTTCAATTTAAAATTGAAATTGTGACACCCCTAATTGTGAAACGGTTATATTGCTGCATTTGTGAGAAAATTCAGTGAAACCTACAACACACAGAATCATAGTTCAGACAATGATTTCTGAATTATGAACTTGGACTAAAGCATTGTCCTAATTATGTTAATACCAGAATATTGTTGTGGCCTGTGGACACAAACACAACTGAAATAACTTGTGTTACAGAAAATGCCATTTGTAAAACAGGATAGTGTAAAGGAAAAAAAATCAGTTTGCTTCTCATGAAGGACTGACGATCCTAAACTCCCTCCTGAATACCGGTTACAGCCCTCTGAACCGAATGTGGAGCCATTCACACAACATTTATCGCTGGAGGACTGATTCCCACATCCTCATCCTGCAATTTGACCACTCTCAGCCCAGCTCATCCTCCTCCTCCTCCTCCTCCTCCTCCGTCTTATTCCGTCTTGAGTTTCTTGTCTTTTGTTTTCTCTACATTTCACTCCTAACTTTGTTTCTATCCCATGCCCTTCTCTCTTCTTCCCCTCTATACCTCCCACTTATCTCCAGAGAGAAACATCAATGGGCATACTTCCAGTACAGTCCACTATATCTGCCCAAGGTTGGTTTTATGGCTGATATTATTGTAAAAATTGCATTTTTGTAACTTATCTCATAAATATTTCAATTAATGCAGTAATCAAATTAGCAATAGAATACAAAAACGTTTTTTTTTTTATTGCAAAAAGTCTCTTGTGTGTCTGAATTTATACAAAGTTTAAACTTGGTATAGTCTATATGCTAATATCTTGTTCTAAAAGACTGGATTTTAAGAATAAAACATTGTTACAACCTCTTGCTTTAAAAATAAATTTTCCACTAAGACCCTTCATGCGTCCTATCTGCCTAAGCCCCCACACAGAAACAGCCCTGTTTTTTTTTACTCCCTCTCTCTGTACCAAGAAGAACAGGGGTCAGTTTGGGTACACGGCAATTGAGTGTTTCTCTTTCAACATCATCAACTTGCAATAAGCTTTGATTCAAAACTCCCATTAAACTTGTTACAAACACATGGATCTCAAAGCTGCAGCTCTCCATCTGAATGCCGTATTGCAGGGCTCCAGACTGCATTTTGCGACCAAAATTTGAGAAAAAAAAAAACTGCATTTTACATCCAGTCGCACGTGCGACCAGTAAATTTGCCCCCTTGTTTTACACATTAAATGTCAAAATGTTGGTACCTGAGCCTAAGTGCAAGCTTATCTGTCTTCTCTGAAAGTTGACAGAGAGCAGAGCTCTGACACAAACACACGCAGAGGTGCAGACGGTGCAAACTAGCTACGTTGGCTCTGCCGATAAAGTGGTTGCAAGTATGGTTACAGTTTTTAAAAACTTCATGCAGACAGGACAGCGTTTGCTGCGATAGGATATTAATGGCGAGGCGAAAGCGGTCGTGGTGCTGTTGACGTTACACTTCCTCTGAGACAAGCAGCAGGCACAGTGGTTTCTCTGCCCTGGTGACTGACTGACAGGCTGAGGTATGAAGGCAAGGCAACTTTATTTCTACAGCACCTTTCAGCAACAAGGCAATTCAAAGTGCTTTACATGAAACATTAAAGAGCAATTAAAAACGGTCATGATGAAAATAAAACAGGCTAAACTATAATAATATACAAATACAAGAATAAAAGTTACAGTGAGTAAGAAATGAATAATTATTCAATTTAATAGGTTGTAGGATTTTTTAAATTTCTTTAGAGTATAACATATTCTAATAAAATAACAATGTTCTAAGTACATATGATAAATAGGTTTGGAATTATTTTTACAACTGAAATAATTGTTTTGTAATTACAGAGGGAAAGTACCGAAAAAAGTACCGTTGGGTACTGGAACAGAATTTCAGGTATCGGTACCGATATTGGTAATTTGGTAATGTTTTATTTGTAAAGGAAATAAATTAAAGAAATACAGAGGAGCTATGAGTGTCTCCATGAATAGGACACGTGGCTTTTATCCCATGTCCATGTTGTTTCCATCTAGGTGAGAGGTCAATTTGTAATGGCTTGTAAACTCACGATAATAACATATAGCGAGAAAGAAAGGATGTTGAGCCTGGCTCAAGGCCTGCCAGTCCCTTCCATTTCCTCATTTTCCTGCAATGCCACTAAAGATAGCTTGAGGGCTGAATGAAGAAGTACCAAAGTTCAAATAATGTCTATCAGTAAATGCAAGCAAGCCAGATTGTACCACAGCCTGCTCTGCCACATCGGTCTTTTCTTATGATGGGTTCTGCCCTTTTTGTTACTTTTTGTCTATTTCGATTTGTTCTTTTATGGTTTTCCTTTCTTCCAGTTTTGTCTCTCTGTACTCTTGCAAAGGAAGACCAGATTTCCACTATGGCATTCTAATAGGAAACCCTAATGCCAAACAAATAAATACGCTGCTCTGTTTATGTCCTTTTGTCAACCACAAAAATGTCCTAGTGGATGCACAGACACGTTGCCTTACATGGAGATTAGATAAAGACGGCTACAGGATGACTTTCAATGCTTCATTTGCACATTTAAAAGTGTGTCTTTGTGACTTGAACTGTGGCCCAAGAATGGAAGAAATACATTTCCTAAACTGATGTGTTGCACGGTTTCAAGTTATTTTGCTTAAACTCCGCTATCTCAGCTGCAACAATACACAGTATGTCTCTCGCCATTGCTGTTAATGTTTTCAAACATGGTCCTTATTTCAATAAACTGATATAGTAACATATAGGATACAAAGACTCTAGATATAGACATATATAGAGAAAAAGACAAATAGGGATGTGGAGAAACAGGCACAGAGATGTAGAGAGATATGGCTTCAGAGTGTCAAAGAAAGAGACTTAAAAAAATGAGGCAGGTAGGCAAGAAGGTAGACAGACCAACAGACTGGCTTTCCAAGAAATGATTGATGCAAAAACATTAAGACACAGAGCAAGGCAGAGAGCAAGTTCAGTTAACAGACAATCAGATAGGACAAGGATAAAGAATGACAAGACCAGAAAAGAAAAAAGACAAGTCAGTGAGACAGACATGTGCTGTATTAAAAAAAGAAAACCATCTGAGGGCTTTTCCACTTAGCGCTTTCAGTCAGCCAGCCTGGGTCTCTGAAGAAATGCTAGGCTGCATTAGATTTGCCTGCAGGCTAAAAGCACACTGGACACACACTGCAGCCTGCTAATCAGGTTACCTGTTGCACAACACTGCACGGAGTGACACACATACGCACGCACTGTGAATGCAACGTAAGACATTTAACCTAGCTAACAAAATTTCAGACTTTTTAAAACTTCTCCAGGACTTCCAGACACCCTGCTTAAAAAGTGTCTATGTATCATGTATCGCTTTCAAGGTTATAGGTTAGGGTTTCCGCCAGCGTATTGCAAGCTTGGTGGACCGCCAGGCCCAAGTTGACTCCCTGCTGGGCCTAAGCATCATGGAATTTAAAAATAAATAAATTAAAAACTTAAATGTGTCATACAAGTAGCAAACTCCTTTAAGGAATAACTCTGTGTGTAAGTTGTGTGCGTAACATTAGTGAGCAATGAACCGTATGTCATACTTGCAGAACTTTGGTTCAAAACGAAAACCAACCATCTGGGAACATTTGCACTCAGCACGCAATAGGGCTGCTGCGATGAAAAGGAAACACTTTACTGGCTTCTGTTGATGTTATGAATCTTCCCAAGACCCCTACTTTATAAATACCAGTGCTCGGGTGCCCGGATAGCTCAGTTGGTAGAGTGGGCGCCCATATATAGAGGTTTACTCCTCAACGCAGTGGACCCGGGTTCGACTCTGACCTGCGGCCCTTTGCTGCATGTCATTCCCTCTCTCCCCTTTCATTTCTTCAGCTGTCCTGTCAATAAAGGCCTAAAAATGCTCCAAAAAAGCACTTTAAAAATACCAGTGCTCATGTAATCAGCACAACACCTAGGTAGCATTTTGAAACTATTGACCTGTGCTTTTCAGGGAGTCCCCCCCCAGACAGCATTCTGCAGGTAAATCTTCCAACATTCCTTGATAAATAAAGTTAGCCAATTGTTTCTTCTAAAAAGACTCGGCCTCTCTTCTCCCTCAATCATTTTTTCATTCAGCATCTGCTTTATCCCTGCTGTCTTTCTTATAAAAACAAATTTAACTCATTTCTATTATCATCCCTTGTACTCATCTGTCCCTCTATCCATCTTTTAATAAAAAGCCCCACTTGTTTTAGTCACAGAGGCATCCATTTATACCCTTCTGTTTCTCTTGGTGCACATGCACTGCCAGACTGACACTAAACAGCCCGGCTCGAAGGAGAAAAAAAACATGCACATATTAGGAAGACCTCTTTTGTATGGCACCTTTTTGCATAAAGCATGTACTTTCCTCCATCTATCACTGCCCTTTGTAACTGAAGAGAATGCCGAGTAAAATAGAAAGATCACACATTTTAGTGGTAAGTAATTTAACGTCTATTTAAAGAAGACAGCAGGTGATCATGAATCTGGAGCACTGAGTTTTAATGCAACGTTTATTCTCAGTTTTAGTGTAACTAAGTTTATTCTCAAACTCATTTTCAGCAAAGACAGCAGCTCTGAATTAAAGGTTTATTTCAATCCGTCAACATAGCATTTCTTAACTGAAGCTTAGCCTCAACACAGAAAGAGTTACTAAAAAAACATTTGGCCAATCATCACTAGATATGATAGAGGTACAACAGTTTGTATCCTAAACAATATCTCCATTGTTAAGCAGTTTAGGCCTGTGCAGTGATCCTGCTGTGGATTAAGGCAGCAGGAGTTTGGAAAACAAAGCATGTAAAAAAGGACATCATGTTTTAGGAGTATACTCTACTGTCCATGAGAATACATTACCAGTTATCTAACTCATTTACATTTTAGGCGTTTAGCCGGCACACTCATACACCGTGATTTCCTGCAGCGCCAATGAAAGGTTAAGAGCCCACTGGTGAATCATCGTAACTGTAAGTAGCCTAATAAAAGACGCCAAAAAGAGTGTCAAGATTTTTTACAACACAAACATCAGATACAGAGCATGCCCATGTTACACAACTTGTATTTCACCTTTAAGCTCTCTACACACAAATTATATCTTCCTATAGGTGCAATAAAACTATTTCTCCCATTCACAGAGCTGTTCTATGTCATCTCAGCTCAATTAATACAATATTTCACAATGGCCATATTTCTTAACCTGTGTGTTGACTTCAGGTCAAATTGACCCGTTTTCTATTTTTGTTTTATATCAGAAAATATGGGATGCAGAAATAAGCGCTGAAAATATGTAGAAGAAAAATTTAACAATTTAAAACGTAGAAAAAAGCAAAAACAAACTCAGAAAAGGCGTCAGAAAAAAGTGTTTTTTTCAAGGTTGACGGGAAGACAACACAAGGGTTAATTAAGGGGTTAAAACCGCAAATGAGTCATTGGCCTACTTCTAGTGGGTCACTGCCTGATACAAGCAGCATTCAATTTAATGAGCTGCGCTCTAAAAGTGAGAAAAAATACTTTCTCTAATATTTTAAACTTCTAAAAAGACCAGGCCTTGGAGAATGAGCTCAATCCTAGCACTAGAATTCTGACACATGTTAAACAATATTGTAAACAAAATATAAAGACCTACCACACACAAATCAAGGAAGTCGGGATTACATAGGTTAGCGTTTTAAAGCCCTAGGTCACCAGAAGACCCCATAAAACTTTATTACTGATATTCTCTGCATACAGAGGTACACCCTTTGTATTCTGGCATCAGCGGTCCTAATACTGTGAGTGTAATGTCTTATTTTCTGTAGATTGTTCAGTGCTGTAAGGGTTGAAACTAATACAACCAGGTTGGGTATTTGACACTGAGGAAATATACAAGAATATCCATCCAGTTTTGCAATCCCGAGTTCTAAAAGTTATTTTGGCGTTTTCTTCACAAGACCAAACTGTCTTGGAGCATGTGCTGTTAAACTAGTAGCACTATAGTACTCTTTTATACCAAAGGGCTACAACAGTGATCAGGCAAAAGCACATGATGTCTTTCATTATACAGGCCTGTGTTGTTCCGATCAGAAATGAATGTCCCCTGGGGGTGTGCACACAAGCCTGGTTGGATAATTTACTGTCATGGATGTCATGTGTGTGACCCACAGCATCAAGGCAAAAGCTTCTACTGTACCTGAAACACAACGTCAGCTCCCTGTCCTTTATTGCCACCTTGGATGAGGTGGGGGAAAATGCTTAACAACCGATCGCTAATCAAAAGCGCCGACAGGCTGGAATTTGAACGGGCGTGAAATCAAGTCGTAACACATGTTTGTCTTCAACGCATAATAAATATGGTTAACATAGAAATGCAACAGAGTAAAACCAGAACTAAAGTTTAAACCAAAAAAATACTACCCAAGTCACAGGAAACAAGTCTGATTAATTCCATTTTTTTTTTTAAGCCAGAAACCAGATGTTACACCCCACAGGTGCTTTAGTATCTGCCAATGATACTAGCAGGAGAGAAACTGTGCAAGCCACAATCATACTTTAGAAGCATTTAGATTTCCACACACATAAAAGCACTGTGAAATTCTGTCATTAGCATAAAAAATGTTTTAGAGGACACACCTGGCTACAACACATTCACAGATCATCACAGCTGATCATCACAATGGATAGACTCATTGAGAAAACAGAAACTCCATTCACAAGGTAACAGCCCCTTGCTTCACAGCACACTGATGTGATCTAGGCCACTCTGCTCTCAGCAGCACAGAGGAGAGCTATGGGCTATGGAGCAGCTTACATCTTCTGCCAGTCTGACAAACACTGGGGAGTGATGCGAAAGAGGCATGGCATTGCTTCTGCTGAAAGTAGCGTACTGTGTGGGACTTTAATAGTTTGAGCTACAAAGCAAAGGTTAATACAGTTCATGAACTCTTAAATTCAACTGTGTATACTGTTGCTGAGAAAACACATACACATTTTATAATGATTTTTTATTTAATTCAATTCCAACTCTACTTTGATTGTAAAGTTGTATATGTGGGCTTATTTTAGGTTTCTGGTATAGATTTAACTTTCACAGCATATCCTATTAAAATGGGACAAGTATAAACTATATCACATTAAAATTACAAAGTGGAAAAGACAGGCTGTATCCAGTGTATCCAGTGTCTCTGCAGGTTACCTCTTGTTATTTTTCAATGCTCCTTTTCAATTTAACTAAAGTGTAAAGAGCATAAAGCTTTCAGGAAGTTCTGTGGAGTCCAGGTAAAGTTTTCACTTGAGAGTTTGCACTGCAAAAGTGTAATATTATCACAGATTCTAAAGCGATTTGACTGGAAAGATGAGGGCTCTTCCCAAACTATCTGCTGAATGGGATTTTCTTGGTGCAAGTATGTGTATGCAAATATGGCAGGTCTCACACACTTGGAGAATCTGTCTCTCAAGAGGAGATGAGATAGATTCTGACTACATCAGTGACAAGGCTTCAAGCCTCACCTTCAGTTTCTCTCTTTCACTCCCCAAACCCCTCACACAAACACACTCTTACACTTCATGTCACACTTCACTGTCATATTTCACTCACACAGACATGTTCAACGCAAAGGGTGACAATCGTAACAACAAAACATCAACTTACGCTCAAAGTCAGAATCATCATCTTCGTCATCATCTCCGTTGGACTCTGTTTGCATCGGCTCCCCATCAAACATCACTCCTTTCCCCGTCTTGCCACCGGCACTGGCCCCATCCTGGCTTCTGGTGTCCCGCAAACGGGTGAAGTACTGTACTGCAAAGTCCACCAGGTCTGACGGCCTTTGTCGCAGCACCTCCACAGTGTAGCCCTGCAGCAGTTCTGTCAACCCCACCGGTATCTCAATACTCATGGCTGTGTGTGGCTCAGTGGCAGTGTTTGCTATCTATCTATCTACAGAAGGAGAGAACATTCGTCAGACTTTGCTTTGGTACAGAGGCATACTTGTGTTTGAGTACTGGGTTGTGATGTGGCTTAATTGTTGCTTTGAACAGCTGACTTTGACTTTTACTATGTCAGTACACTGTGTGCCCTGTGAATGTTAAGTGGCTAATGACAGCACTGCATGACAACTGGAATGTACTTAGACAGCCTGGGTAGCTGTAGAGAAAAACGTGAAGTTTGACAGCGGAACAGATAGTACGCTACCATTTATAAAAGTAACGTTAGTGCAATGAGTCTGGACGTACGTGAAGTGTTGTTGTGACATTGTCTGAGCGACCAGTCCACTTTATCTAGGGTTGAGACAAGGAACACACAGTTCCCACAGCTGCACCGAACAGATATGAGTCTAACATTTGCAACACGGGGAACAGATAACTAGTGACATTCGCTGGGTTTCAGTAACATTACTACTGGCATCGTCAGAAACTGAACAGTCAACTTGGGTGGGTGGCCCCGGTTGGAACTACACGTAGCTAGCAAAGCAGCTAATTAGCCAATACTCGTGACAACTGGTCTACTTCGCTGTTCGATCCACATATAGACTTAACTAGATTTACCTATCCAACGTAGCTAACAAGCGATGGCTACAGTAAACGTAAAGGAGCTGTGATCCAAGCGCAGTCTCACTTTCAACCCACCAAGCATTAACGTTAGCTAGCTTGCTAGCTAGTGTGCCACCTTCAAGGAAGCCTTTAACGTTACCGCTAGCTTTCGCACATAGTATGGCGCATTGGCTGCAGGAGCTAAGCCACAGATAAGTGTCTGTATGGATAAACGTTGCCATGCAAGCACAGCAACTTGTACAGGACCGGTAAGCCGTTTGGTAAGCTAGGTAACTTACTTACGTGAGATTCTGTCTCCCCGGCTAAACTAGCCAGTCCCCTCCTTCTCTGTGTCTTCCTTGTTCACTCTTATTTCGTGTCTTCTTTTTAGCCAGTCTCTTTGCAAGTGTAGCGACCGTATCCCTCCACAGAAGACACTTGTCCTACGTTAAAGCCAACAATTTAACGTCGGAGTCGCCTAGCTAACGTTTAGAGGGCTATTTTAGCTTGCCAGCCAGCTACAGCGATGCTGGCTATGTTTAGAGGAAAAATCACACGACTTCACCGCTGCAGCCTCTTACGACGTCCACGCACTTGGTGAGGGAGGGTGGGACTTGCTGTGGCAGTAGGGAGAGCTGGTTAGCTGGCAGGCTAACTGGCTGAGTTGCTAACTACTTGTTAGCCACTGCCTGTTTTCCTTTGGCAACTGCCTAGCGACTCCACTCTTCTCAAGACACAAGTGTCAGCTGCTGCAGGTGACAAATCCTAAACTCAGTGTTTACAGCGTTGCGCCACACCGCCGTTATGTACAACCCAAAATACCGAAGAAAACCCTTTTTAAAACGTTATTTCAGCAGTGTATCGGTTAATTACAACAGGAGAAATTTGCAAAAATTTAATTAACACGTTTCCTCCCTCCCGTAGAGGTACTCCACAGCGCTACACCACGCACGAATAACGGCTGCCTCTCGCAAGCGTGAGGAGGCGTGTTTACTGACTGAGCAGAAAGCGTTTGACATTGATTGACAAACAGTACGGCCAATCACAATATAAGTTTAGAATACCCCTGCCAATTGGAGATAGTCATGTAAGTAGAGGCGGTATCAGAGAACGCTCCGAATACGACCACACCCACAGAAGTGGAAATGACAATTTGGTAGCAAGATCTCCAGAAATATTAGATCATGAATTTTGATCTAAGGGTTTGGGTTAGCCAACATGCCTGGATCTGTAAATCCTGTGAGAATATGTGTTTAGCTGTTTTAATGTAAAATGTGTTCAAAGTACTTGCATTTGGGTTACAAATACTGGAGTGACTCCTTGGAAATATACCTGTGATGTGATATGGAAAAGGAAAACAGTCCTATGTAGCTGACATCTTAAAGGAAAATGCTCAACTTTGTTGCACTTTAACCTGAGGAACCCATCATTTCAACACAAGTAGTGTATTATTAAGTGTGGTTTGACTTAATAACAGACATAACAATAATCGACCAGACACCTTGGTACAGCTGCAAGTCTGCAACACATGCCTTTCTTGAAAAGCCTAAATCCTCTCTAGTAGTATGTGTAAAAAGACTCAAAACCTCACAGGTGTTCTTCTGTCCCAGATCCCTTCCTTGCCCTCATCCCTCACTCATTTCCCTGCTCTAACCCACCAGTCTATCATTCTTTCCTTCCAGACTTTCAAGGCTCTTCGTACACTAGGTCTGTTCAGATAAGACAGCAAACTCTGCTGTTATCCTGTGAATGTGTACATCAAATCTTCATGTAACCATCTAAATTGTATTCCATCTAAGTAAATTCATCAGTCCTGCTTATTTCTATTTTTGTACACAGCTTCAGTGCTCAGGGATTATTGCTTCCCCTACCATCTTCCTGCTCTTTACTTTGTTTAAATCCAGGTTTTCTACAGTCAGTATTGCCCTGCAGAAATGAGCCAGTCAAAAGGGAACAATGTTACTGAGGTTGGATCTACAGGTGTCTTTTCTGAGAGGTTTGCTAAGCACCACCACAGTGTAGCATCTCCTCTCTTCCATTTCCATTCCAGCTGTAACAAAGGTAAAGCCGTTGCCATGGCCACAGCGAGCCCAGATTTAATTTCTCGAACCGGTTTCTGATTGGCTTGGGTCTTTGTTTTCAACAAACACAGAAGAAAAATAGGCCTCCAAGCTTCCTCTGCTAGGAAAATAAGCTTAGGAAATAATACATTCTTAAAAGGAGATTTCTTGTTTAAAGACGTTTACACAGAGCTTGCAACCAACTTTTAAAAAAAATAGCAGATTAAACTCGACATAAACCACATAATCAGTAGCCATTTCTCAGTCTTTACAGGGTGGATGATGGAGGTTGATTACACTGCTAAAATAAACTTGTGAACCTTACTGTTTTCCCTCAATCACCGCTGTATGTGAATTGCCTCGCAATAAGACTCATGCCTGGGAATGGGTCTGTGGAAGTATTTCCCACTGGACCCACAGGAAAATGAACAAGTGGCATACAGCCTATATAGTCAAAGTGACAAATAAATATTCATATGTACAGCCGGGACTCTGGTCTTGACTTTCCTAGAAGTGCCATCCTTTGGGAGTTGCTGCTAATGTGGTTCAAGCTAATTCCAAGGAGAGCTACTAGCCTACATTCTCAGAGAGAGAGAGAGAGGGGGAAAGAGAGAGAAAATGGGGCAGAGAAGAGTGGAGGGAGACAGTGAAAAAATTAACGTGTACTGCATATGTATGTGTGTTGTGTGTTTTAGTATATATCCTCTCCAAACATCTGTCTTGGAATGCTGACGTTATCAGGTGTTGACATGAGGATGAACGAAAAAAGGGGGGGGGGGTACTGTATACCATATGCTTTCGGTGATACAGGGCTTGTGAACCTTGTTGCATTTCATCCTTGCTGTGCCTCATCTGTGCAGTAACTTTACAATGTATGGAGCCAAACAAAAGCAGCAATGCGTGATGAAATGATCTTCAATGACACTACTGTCTAATTCCTGGAGATTATTACTGAAGGTTATGAAAAACAAATGCACTGTTCAGACTGAGTAACATGATCAGTGGTGTAGGAAAACACTGCAAAAGATTCATTAATTAATTAAACAGTAGAGCATGTGTTTGATTTTAAGTGTGTCATGAAAATGGGTTGGTGGTAAATATAGTATGGTTTCTACAAGAGCAGGGTAAGGGCAAATTCATGTCCCTGGATTAAAAGTCAGAGTCCTAAAACCAATTCAAAATATAAAAGAAAAATCTCTGTATCTTAAATCTTTAACTAAATCTTGGTTCATTCATGCCTGGTATGCAAGTGCTCTGATCTGGAAATACAGCTCTACAACACTACATTCATATAACCACGGCTGTCTTCAATGAATTTTGTGATGCAATACCGCCATCTACTGGCTGGTGTTTGCTTTTTAATATCCCAAACAACCAGGTCAAAAGCAGGAACTATTTGAACCGTCTGGGGTAATGTTACCCTTGTTCTTGAGTTTTACACACTAAACACCACAGAAACCCGACGGACAGGCATACTGGCCTATGTGACACTCAACTTCACCCTGCTGTACGCATAACAGAATGAAAATTAACTTTTCTAACTTTATTTTACCTGCAGTGGAAGGTGAATCATTGACTAGCTGCAACAATTGGTCCCAAAAAGTATGCCAGTAACAAAATATTTTTCTAACTTTACAAATGATTACTTGAGATATGGCAAGATATTTGCTTGGAATTAGGGTGAAAACACAATAACAGGCTAGAACCACACAGAACTAAAAAAAAAAAAAAAAAAAAAAAAAATCTCACACAATGCTTTCCTTTTAATAAAATGTCTATCACACAAATTTAGTTTAGTAATAAAGTGAACTACTAAGTGAAATGAAAACATTTACCTACACTCTGAATCCATTACAAAGAGAAGCTGTGAAAGTATTCCAGTCAGGCTGCACAGTTAAACAGTCATATAGTTTATTCTGTAAGAGAGTATGGACATTATAACAAATATGACTTTCAATGATTTAGAAGTACTTTGATTATTACACTTTATTTACAGTATTTTTGTCACACTTGAATTTAATTGTCTAATGCTGATACTCAACTTATCATGAAGTGACTAATGCATCAGTAAAACGTTTCGGATTCTGACAATGTTTATTATTATATAAATTTGAGTTAAATTAAAGTTTGGGGGTATACTGTCCTAAGAGATGTAGAAAACAAAAGTTGAGTTGGAAGAGTATCAGAACTGGGCTATTCAAATACAATGTCATCACTATTTAGTAAACTGTTAAAACAAACAAAACATACTTTACAAGGAAGACTCTAGAATGTGATGCTTCAACATAACGCTATTTGGTCCATGATGGGCTGCCTATTACCACACAGACTCCAATTGACTTCATACTTTATGTCAATGCATGATCATGTTAATTTTCCCATAATATAATGGAAAAATGTAGCAGTTGTTTCTCTATCACATTTATGCTGTATGTGTCGATGGAATGGCTTTGCCTGACAAAAATTCACATTTCATCTTCCAATTTTTCACATCTGACTTTTCAGCTTCTGCCTCCTCAGAGCCAATTAAAATCTAGATCTTTACCAGTACCAGTAACTATGGCCAGAACTATTGTGCACAATGTTTGTGAATATTGTGCCATGTGGAGAGTAATAGTACAAGTAATGACAAAGCATGTTAAAGTTTGTCTCCAGTTCTGCCAAAGATACAGAAGCCAACTGTGAATGTTTTAGTGCTACGTTATTGTATCGTTTTTGCTTGAATAAAATGTATGTATTCTTCTTTTTTTTCTTTTTCAACCTTAAAAAAAACTAAAAACAATTACTGATGCAGCCTTTTGTGTTTTTAGGGTCTGCCAAAAAAAAAAATCTATCTATGTTGATTTAATTTATTAGTGTGTCAACACTTGCATTGACTAAAAGTTTGAAATGTTTTGTCATTTTTGCAACAGTATTTCAACATGTACAAATAACGACAAGGATGAAGAATGAAACCATTCAATACAGGCATTCTTGATGGACTCAGAAACACCACATCTGGTTCTTGTATTTCAAATCCTTGTTATTATCATGGATAGACAGAACTTCCTGTTTTCTGTTGAAAACCAATGGGAAAAAAACAAAATTTAACACGATAACTATAGCAACCCAAATGGGGCAACAGCCTCATCTTTAATGTAAAGTATTGTGTTTCTTCATAATAATGTCTTTAGGCAAACAAAATAGGTGTTTAAAGGAGCTGGGAGGTATTTATGAGCTGCAACTGTTTCTGACCCAAATCTGCTTAGACGTCGGATTGGACAGAAATTCAGACAGACAGACATATATAGAAAGAGACAGAGAAGAGAAAGATAAGCAGACAGACCCAACTACTCAAACAGAACAGATCTGACAACCAGAAAACCAAGAGAAACTGTTCTGCTTAACGCAGCTCTTTACAGTTCATCTAAACTTAGCACAAAAAGTAAGGAAATATGTGTTTGGTAGATTATTTCTCTGTGGTAACAATGCTTTTTGGCAATAAATCTTATACTGTTGGAAAGCCTGCTTAGTTCCCTTTTAAATGGTGCGACCATTTGTAAGGAACATGCATTTGTGGGTTGCGCCCATGAAATATTTGCCAAATCTTCTCTGCCAATGCCAAACAGCTTATTGTGCCATTGACTCGTTTGGTGTTTGGTGGATTGGATGATTGAAGTTTGAAGAAACAAGACATATTGGCAATTGAACAATTTATTCATTTCACAAACAGGAGCCTCAGTAGCGTGTGGAAGAACCATACACAGCCACAACAGCCTGGCACCTCCTCCTCATGCTGGTCACCAGCCTGGTCACACACTGCTGTGCGATGGCATCCAAATCTTCAACCAGCAGTCCTGACCTCAACCCCATTGAACACTTGTGGGATCAGTTTGGGCGTGCCGTTCGTGCCAGAGTGACCAACATAACCACGTTGGCTGACTTGCGACAAATGCTGGTTGAAGAATGGGATGCCATCCCACAGCAATGTGTGACCAGGCTGGTCACCAGCATGAGGAGGAGGTACTAGGCGGTTGTGGTTGTGTATGGTTCTTCCACATACTACTGAGGCTCATGTTTGTGAAATGAATAAATCGTTAAATTGCCAATATGTCTTGTTTCTTCAAACTTCAATCATCCAGTCCACCAAACACCAAATGAGTCAATGGCAGAATAAGCTGTTTGGCATTGGCAGAGAAGATTTGGCAAATTTGTCATGGGCGCAACCCACATACTCAGCGCTTTTGCTCATTCCTTACAAATGGGGCACCATTTGAAAGGGAACTAAACAAGCTTTCCAAAAGGTATAAGATTTATTGCCAAAAAGCATTGTTACCACAGAGAAATGATCTACCAAACAAAAATGTCCTTACTTTTTTGTGCTAAGTTTATATCAAAACACACACACACACACACACACACACAAAAACACGCTCCGATACACAATCTTCATAGTAATAAAAGGCACAAACAACACTTGACCACAATTTAAAAATAGTGTTCCCATAAAAATCTCTGATACCTGCAATTTAGTACTCAAACATGATTTGACCAAATTGTCTTTGATCTGAGATGTAACAGATGGTTTTATGAATGCAGAGAGCTACATTAAGTCTCTAACTCGTGTCCATTTCATTTTACATTTTTTAAAGAGGAGATACCTCAAGATTACAGTAAAGTGAGAGTTAAGTTTCTGAAAGGCAAATTTGGGAAAGAAGTACAAGATTTCCCCGAACCTGTAGCAATAACACCCTGTTGTTAAGATCTTAACAAAAACATTCTATTATTAGATGGTTTAAACATTTATAGTTCTGTGACAAACTGCACAACGACTTTAGTTTGTTTTTCAACACAATGCTGACTTCAACACACAGTAGTAAAATACTCTATATGCAAAATCATATCAGAAACAGTTTCCATCTCAAAAAGTATTATGGAGCTTCATGTAGTTGAGCATCAACAGTAAAAAGTACATAATATGACCGGTTTATGGTATAAAAAGTGCCTTGTCATGACATGTAATCAATATATGGTAGCCTATACATAAAATTAATTCCTATAAATACATTCGGCAAGATAATTAAAAGATTTGTAAAATACATTTTCGTATTTTCATCAAGCGTTGTTAACAATCCTATGCTACTATACAGTGTATTACAATTATGTTCAGTAATCGAGCAGTCTGGCCACTACAAATACATCAAATTAATCAACATTGTTGATAAAACAAGCAAGACTTGAATTAGGGTTTTGTTCCAAAATGCAATGTCAATCATTTGAAAACGATATCTGCATTTTCAATGTCACATTTTTACTGTATATAACTTAAGTCCCAGGGAAGGAAATTATGACAACCTGGATCTGTATTTTACAGACATGGTGATGATGAACTTAAGATAGAACCTATTTTTTTTATGCATTTAAAGCATTTTGGAGAAGACCTCTTCAATTCTTGCTGTCTACTTGAGCCCTGATGCTCGACTTCATTCACACAAACTGTGCACTGAATCTTTCCAGTGCACTTTAATCTCATATGACAGAAAGACTGGCCTGTGCCCCTTAGTCCTCCACCATATATAACAGCTCTTTTCTAAGACAGTCATAAAGTCGAGACAAAAAAAACAACAGCCCCATTCACAAACTGGCCGGCCAATTGAATTTCGCTTTGTCAGAAAAGCTGTAGACCAATCAGACTCAGCGGTTTCCCTGCCTTTGTTATTTTCTATCCCTTACATAACATAGAACATCTGTCCTGAATAGAAAAGATATTAACAGTCTTGTGGATTATAACATATCAACAGAGCAATGTGTCTGTACATGGCTATCTCACAGTATGGCAAACCTGCATCATGCTTGTATAAGTATAGATGCCAGTAGAAAACAATATCGGCATGCACAGGGGAGGCTAGAAGTACAAAGGGTCAGGGGTTACACACCTTTAGGACAGATGAATAAAAATGAAATCTAGGGGAAAGGATTCCTCCTTAAATTCACTTATAGACTTTCATCCATCACTTTTGAATCAAGACAAGTGATAGATGGGGCAAAAATAAAAAAATAAAAAACATATTTTGGCCTTAAAATTCCAAATAATTAATTCTTTGCAAAAAATGGATATAGTGTGTTTTAAGTACAAACAGCAGACCAGCCTGATTTGAATTCAGTGAGCGTGTGCAGCTCTTATTATTCACTGTGAGCTGCTGACGGTACTTGTTTGCTCTCATATCTCGATGCTTACACAAAAGGGAATCGTGAGAGCAGCATAATGGACAACCAGGTCTGAAAGCTCATCAACGTCTGCTTTACATCCTGCACCATTAAAAAATACACATTTGTTACTGGGTGATTTCGGTGAGAAAAAGAAAAAAAAAAAAAAAACGTGCTGCCATGGTTACTGACCGCTTCTCTTCTCTCTTTTTCTCTCTCTTCTCCTCTCACTCCATCTCCATCTCAGTATATGCACTTGTGTAGTCTGACAGGTAGAGCTTTTTAAATGTGCTGTTACATAGGATCCTGCAAGTCTGAATCCATTGTGCAGCAGGGGAGCTATTACCAGTCTGAATACAACTGGGGCTGTGCAGCTGTTGTGTGTGCTGGGCCTGCTGCAGCTCAATCAGGAGGAGATTGTGTTTGAAGTGCTTCTGATATGGGGTTGAAGTTAAGGGGCTGACTCCCACTGGGACCAATGAATACATTACATCTCATTGAATGTCTGCACCCATGGCAGTGCAACATGATATTCGGTCTGGCAAAATGTCTTCTGATGCCTGAGAAAACGGAGAAGAGGATGCACTTGCATCCTCAACTCACTTCTGTTAATTTACTTTTTTCTATCCCTTTTTTCTTTTTTTTTAGCATCTTATGATTTATTTTGTATTTAATGCATTTTACCCATTCTGCTAAGCACTTTGATTTGCATAAAAAAGAAATATGCAATATAAGCTCGCCTTGCCTTCTTTTTCCCGCTGATTTCAATTCATTAATCTCTCATTTTCCAATGCAACTCCGTTGTTTCAATACCAAGATCAGAGAACGGTTTGCAAACATCAGAGAAAATAAAGATGAAAAATAGCAAAACACAGAGCTGGAAAGTGTCTGCAGGGCATGTTAGCGGGCAACAAATAGGTCACACTCTCGCATACAGACTTAGAAATGTTAAGTTGATGCGTCCCTGAAGTAATTTGATGGGTTTAAAGCCAGCTGTAAAAAAAAAAAAAAAAAAAAGACAAATGTCACGCAACCTGTTGCAGTTCTGACAACTGCCCACTAGGAACAGTGTGGGTGGCTGACATTACGAGATGTAATAATCAGCAGTAGAACAAGGGGCTCGGTGATGGACAGAACAAAGAGTGCTGGTCACCACAGCAACAACAAGAAGAAAAAAAAGTGGTTGTGACACGGTGGGGTGTGACTATATATCTATTAGGTGTGACAGGGAGAGACAGAGGGAGAAAATGGAAAGTTAGAAAGAAAAAGAGACAGAGCAGGCATGACGCCAGAAACTCATCTCATTCCATTATTCTTGTAGTGATCACCGTGGTAACTACACATGTAAAATGGAATTTCAAAAAAATCTACCTTGCCGCCGGCCTGCTGCCACGGTTACACTTGAGTAACGGTCACCGTGGACACAACACTGTGCTTCCTCTACACTCTCTGCATGAGTCTCTTTGAACAATGGGTGATAAAGAAAACTCCTAAAAAGCCAGAGGGACACAGATGTGTCTCCTTCTATGAACTGCAAAAGCTGTATTATCTACAGAACATGCATGAGGTCTGAAGTCAACAAACAAAATGTTTGCTCCCTTTCAATGGTTGATGTTGCGGATGGATGATCACGTGCAACTTTAAAACTCTTGGTAACACTTGACTTGAGGGTATCGTAGGTAATCATAAACGTTTATGACTTGTTTATAACGTTTATGACACGTTCATGACACGTTCATGACAGTGTCATGTCATAGTTATGACGTGTCTCGATTATGTTGATACCGTCAAGTAAAGTGTTACCAAACTCTTGACTCTGCTGAAACTTTGTCATGCTTGCTGAATAGGTGGGAAAAGCTTAGCGGGCGTTGCAATACCTGCTAATTACAGTCTACCTGACAATATAAAATGGTCTGTATAGCTTATAATTAACGGCTTTCAAAAATATAGGCTATTGTGACATTATTGCTATGGTTTCTTTGAAAACCTATTTGAAGCCAGGGCTGACTTGAAGTACTGCACACTGCTGCAAACACTTTAAGAAGTAACAGGTTTATACTTTGGGAACATAGAAAAGGAAAGGGGAAATGTTAGCTTGACTGCTTTACCCCTTGTACTGTACTGTAAATGGGATTTAGAGGATTAAAAAACCTAAACCACACTTGGATTATTTGAATTTTAGTTATTTGTTTAAAAAAACAACTGCATTTGCTATAAGTTCTTTTTCCGACATGAGCATATAAAAGCTGCTTCAAAGTCTTAAATTCTACAAAGAGAGTTTTTCATTGTAGAAAGCTAATTTCTCTATAATTTCCAAGGACTATATACTAGATTTGTTGGGGTTTAGGTACAATCTTCAATTGTGTTTTTGAAGCCAGAAATTTTATTCTCAGTGATATCACTTTCCTTCTCACATTGTCTGGAATGTATTCTAGAGATTATCCTGCTTTTCCATAGAAGTATGACTGCAGCACTGTCCTGAGAGGATTGGATTCCCACTGTGGCCACCCACGCAAGAAATGCATACATTCATATCACTTAAAGGTGATTTCGATAAAAGTACCCACCAAATGACAGATGCTGAGTGAAAAGAGGAAATCTAGTCTTTTGTTAACAGTAACCAAGTGATGGGTCCCTTTCGTTTTCCAGCTGGGCCCTCGTCTGCATTCTGAGCTTAATGAATTTCTAACTGCAGAGAATGACCTGAAATCAACTGTGACCTTAAAGGTCAAAGGTCACATGGGGGGACCTTTTGAACTTTGCTCTTTTCCTCTATTTCCCACCTGCAGAGAGAGAGAGCAACTTCACCTGGTTAATCTGCCTCCTCTTCATGTCCCTACACTCTTAACTGGCTCACAGAAAGAAGTATAGTACTTTAAATGGACAGTGAATTTGTCACATTGGTAACTTGATCAATCAATGGAGGTGGTGGGGGAAATAATCATTTGGCTGGAAATCCTCACTTTATAGGAGGTCAAAATATACAAGACTTGAAATATTTTACCAGGATCCATTTTACAATTCACTTAAAACAACATGCCAAATGAATATATTAGGAATAGATTTAAATGGATGGATGACACCAATCTTCATATGTAATGTATCAGTGCCAAGCATCTGTCTTTGGGCCAAAGAAAAGTTTAAGTTTAAGTTTCTGAGTGATTCTAGAAGTGTCAACAATGGTATTTTAGGTCATTTTTAAAACCACCAAATCGGAAGACTGCTTCTAAGCAAGCACTAACAAAACTGTCTTACAGAAAACCTGTACTGTGTCCACTGGTGTTACATAACTGCTGACACCGTGAAGATAGTGAAGCAGTGTGAGGACCTAGCTATTGAGTATTCACCCTGCACTGAAACCACAGCAGCTCCAGATGTGCTGTGCTCCAGCTGATCCTGACCTCTGCCGTGTCTTTTGAGGGTGGATGAGCAAATGTGCCTGTGTGGATTCATATTATATTACACGTGTCATTACTTCTTAAAAACATCTGGCTTGTGTGTATAAATGAGGAGGAGGAAACTTAATTATTGCACTTCAAACCCCAGGATACTAAAGCTTAAACTTTACTTAACTTGAGCTGCACCTCAGTGAGGTCTAATGCACTCACTGCTGCTGAGTTTCTCCAATAAGAAGTAGTTTCTGACCCCATCATCCAATTTAAATCAGTGTAACTTGGGCTGACTGATAGATGCACAGAGGATGTGGAAATTTTCTTTTTCGTACAGCATGTGCCTGGAGGATAACGTCAGTAAACTTTTTACACCGAGAAAATGTATTTCCCAGACCGGAGAGTGTAGTAGTAGTAGTAGTGTTATGCCCGACGGACTACTGGAAAATAAGCAGGCCTCTTGGGACTAGGTTGGCAGTTGCCTTGGAGCGCTGAATGGGTTGTCAAAGTCACTTTTCTAGGAGCGGTGCGTTTATGGTGATGTCGTAGCGGGGAGGCGCTCTGTGATCCAGCTGGTCACCTCCTTCAGCACCGACTCGGCCACCTCTGGGAGGTCATGGTGAAGGGCGTGGTAGCCTCCCTCGTAGACCTGAACAGGAGCAATGATAGAGAGTCAAAGAGATGCTAGTCTCGCTTTGCCAGACCTTCCGCCACAGCGCTGCGGAGGAGGGTCTGGCTAGTCCACACAGAAAAAAACGTGCTCTGGTTTATTGGCATTTCTGTAAACCAATCACAATCATCTTGGTTGGCGCTAAGCACTGAGCAGAGCCACGGTGCCGCTGCAAAATAGCCTTTGGAAGGAACTTGTTTTGGTGAAACGTGTATGTTCAAAGGTTGTTTTAGTCGTGCAACAGAAAACTCAGATTGGACAGATAATCTAGCTAGCTGTCTGGATTTACCCTGCAGAGATATGAGGAGCAGTTAACCATAGTCCTCCAACAACACAAAAGAAGCGGAAGGTAACGGACATCCGGCCGAAAAAAAGAGTGAAATCCGGCGGAATTTCCAGCGGCAACGGAGCAATCCCGGAAGTGGAACGTCGTGGATGTAGACTAGGGAAATGGGATCCACTAGGGCTCTGCAATTAATCGACCTGATTGCAATTCCGACAAACAATGTAATAAAAAAAAAACTATTATTTTGAACATTTTGTTTTGCAATATTTTGTCTTGTGTTCTGAATGAAAAAAAAAGTTCAAACGGGAAAAGTATTAAGGGAAATTTCACATTTCAAGCTGTTATCACTAACTGTTTCACTGTTTTTGTTAAGTTCAATAAATGTCATTTTTTTTTCCAAAAGTCAATGCGTAATCGTGTTAAATAATCGTGATTTCATTGTTGACCAAAATAATTGTGATTATGATTTTTTTTCCCCATAATAGAGCAGCCCTAGGATCCACACAACAAGGAAGCTATTCAGAACTGGTTTATTTGAGCTCAGAAATGGTTATTATTATTTGAAATCTAAGTCATTTGAAGAACACCAAATAAAATGTCAGTCTCCATCGTCTTTTAAATTAACTGCAGTCCAAATTCAGTTAGGGGTCAAAGTTGAGACACATCCATCATGCTTAGGTAAACCTACATGGAAATGTTGGGACATTTGGTATACCAATCATTTCTTTGATAAGACATGTGATAAAGGATTCCCTGCAGCTCATGAACCGCCCTAATTCAATAGAAAACAAACAAATGCAGGAACTGGTTTGTCTCTTTTCAATTCTGCTTCTCATTTCAGTTATATTTTTTGTTCCTCATGCGATTAGCTATGTGTATAAGTGTGTGAACTTCCTTCTTCAGAGATACACAGAGATACACACCCTTCTGCAAAGAGGAAGAATCTATAAAGGTCAAAGAGGAAGAATCTATAAAGGTCAAACAGCCTCCAGTCTGTCTGTCTGTCTGTCTGTCTGTCTGTCTGTCTGTCTGTCTGTCTGTCTGTCTGTCTGTCTGTCTGTCTGTCTGTCTGTCAGTGAATGCCCCTTGCTGGAGCCAGCTGTAGTTGTGTGTGTGAGAAGGCTGAGTAAAAGTTTTAGCTGAAAGGTTTCATTAATTGATGCACTTTAATGATTAAAACTTACGTATCCGAAAACTTTTACTGCCAACACAGCTTCTTTTAGGCACAAACCTTCTGCCCATAAGCTGAGTATACTGAACTAGCCCCCTCCGAAAAGCTTTTAGTAGCTTATTTGGGGTTCCCCATTTCACACGGCCTACATATGATCATCGTACCTTCTGAAATTGTGTTTAATGATACAATGATGACGTGTGAAATAAACGAAACAAATAAACAAACTGGGTTCCCATGTATCAAAGGCAACAGTAAACACTTCCTGAAGTTGCACTTTATGTATCAGTCAGCCACAAAAGCATAAACTTTGTTGCCCTCAAACTGTAGCAACCTCTCATACAGCCAACACAAGTGTCTTTTTGAAATGTCAGAAGGCAGTGGTGTCATACATTATTCCCTAATGTTTTGATATTGTGTGTCACAAATTGAGTTTAAAAAAAAGGAACAGTAAGAACAAATGGATTCAAGTTTGTGTCAATGTGATTATTCCATTTTTTTAACCTTATATGACCAGGCAGTCCCACTGACAAAAAAATCATTTCAAATAAACTAATAAACACGTTTTTCAAAATCATTTACGTGATGTTTACTGTGAACAACCCATCCCCACCTTGATTTTCTTGTCTGAGTTTGGAGCGTTCTCGTACATCATCTTGGAGCCTCTGATGTCGCAGAGCTTGTCGTTGTCGCCGTGCAGGAGCAGGAAGGGCCAGCTGATGGATGGGATCTCCCTCTCGATGCGCGCCGCCGCCCCCATCAGCTGCATGCCGAACGACACCCGCATGCCACCGTGGAAGTTCAGCTCATCAGCGTCATACGCCTCCACCTGGCAAGAGAGAGAGAGAGAGAGAGAGAGAGAGAGAGAGAGAGAGAGAGAGAGAGAGAGAGAGAGAGGAAAAAGTTATGGGGCAAAGTGGACGATGCTCAAGTTTATCACATATCTCCCTGCGATGCAGGGCTGATTCTGATTTGTCATTTATCTCTTAATGTAACCAGAGAAGCTACATTTTTTGTTAGACATTTAAAGTGTAAGTGTAAGGATGATGGTGGATGGTTGTATTACGCATCTATATTCAACAAGCCCAATACAAATTCACATATGGAAGAAAGCCATGTGAATAAGTGCCTCCATTGGAGAAAAGAGGGCCATGAGAAGAAATGGGAAAACCATGAAAGTTGGCAAATTGGAGTAAGGATCATTAATAAATGAAAGGAGGGCTTTTATGGAAAGAAAAATAAGAGTCAGAGGAAGGGAGAGACACAGAAGGTAGATTGTGTTTAAATCAGAGTTGTATAGCAGAGGACACACCCTGTTTTTCTTACATTCAACACATTCTGTTCATTTTATAGTGAACACAGCTGATGGCCCACTCTAACAGAAGCAGGTTCTCTCAGGACACATGCGCAGCTTCTTTGAATAATAAATGACTGTAAGCTGAGATGTGACACAACACAACCTGTTCAGCAGCTCAGAGGAAGTACTGAAACAGGTACTGAGGAATACTCAGAAACACATTCTTAAAGGGGAAAAGACTTTCTTCAGAACTGAGATCAAATCATATCACAAAAAGGAATACATTCCATAGTACAAATCATCAACTTGTTTTGCTGGACTGATAGTTCCCCACTTTATCTCACAGTGAAAAGGTAAAGCAACAGTTAATATATAGATGGAAGGCTTAGAAGTTCCTTGTAAAAATGTTAATGATTTATTGTTATTGTATCAGGCCATATTTGCGTGTTGCTTGTAATTATGGCACTATGCGTCCCAATCATGTATGATACATCCATCTAGTGTTGCGGTGGTGATACGAATGGGTGAAATCCAAAAACCTACACCATACAGTAAGTATCAACGGCCAGACTCCCATTCACCCCTTGTGTCGTGTATATATCTAGTTTTATTTTGACTATCTCATGTGAAAAAAATCTTTATTTATTTAAAGTTTACTTCCTCCAATAGACTGCACGAAGCACAAGTAGCAGGGTGTGGGATTCTATTGTTACTAGAGCTTTGGTATGTCAATACTTACAGACACAAGTAGGATGTACACACACAACCCCAACAGTACCCAAACCCCAAAACCACAGAACACGTCCACAGGCACAAATACGTGCAAATAGAGGTGTGCAGACGTGCCTGCATGTGTGGTTTTGTCCTTTCTGTTGTTCATTGAAAATACACACACACACTCAACCAAATACACACCAAGCAATTTTGTATACTTGTCCTGTAGGTGACACAGTACATGCACCTGTTTTTATAATAACAAACACAATACAACCAACCCATGGTATTCCACACAAACAAACTTGGCTAGATAAGACTAATTGCTATTCGGAAAGGATTCATATTATGTACTGTGGGCTGGGCTTTCCTGGTGCATGACTTCCCATACATGCAAATGTCTCCCTTGAGACCTTGTACATTCTACTTTCTGCTAGGCCCATACCAGACATTTCAATCACAGATAACAATACAGCTCCCCCACCCAAACCCACACCAACATGTGTCTCTCACCTGCTTCTTGTCCCGTGAGATCCATTTGGAATCGATGGAGCCCAGAGTGAGGCTGGGCACCATGTGGTTCAGAACCTTCGCCAGAAAAACCTGCAAACAGCGAAAAACAAAACACCCAGAGCCTGTCAGTTTATTTTCACACATCAACACCTCCCTGATGAATGAATTCTATCTCTCTCTATTGTTTTTTCTCGCCATCTGACTTGTGTTACAAAGAGATACAGTTGTGAACATTTGGAGTATATGCTGTAGAATTCCCCTGTTTGCATGCAGTGTGTTTCTCTTGTATGTTTATATTAGTGCAGAGTTCACATTTCTTTTTGTTAAAACAGGCTAATCATTTGAAAAACAAGTCTCTTCTCCTCCCATGCAGATTTTCTTTCAGTGTTGGCCTTGACAATTGGACAAACTTGTATCTGTGATTCAATAAGGGCACCTACACTGATTCTTGCCCTTGAAATACACAAAATAAAAGGTGTCAGTATTACAGTCAGTACCCAGAGCAGGGCTGAGTGGAGTAAGACTAATGAATGACTTCTGGGTTAACTGACTGAGTACTTGACTGAATAGTGTGACTCACTTATGAAGGAAAGATTAGTGGAAAATAAAGAGGAAAAGTGATTGTGTGGCACCTTGAACGGTGTGGCCGAGTCCGGGTTCATCTGGACCATCGGAGCTATCAGAACCACTCCAGCAAAATCACTGGGCCTCTCGCAGGCCGTCAGGATGGAGATAGCACCACCCTGAGTGAGAAAAAGCACAGAATATATATTTATATATGCAGATGAACCAGGTGTTTATTTCTCTAACAATGGGATGCAAAATCTCTTATTTCTTGTAGCACTTAATTTATACAAATTGATACAAAAACGTACGTCAAGCAATCTATACAATATATGCAATAATAACATAACATACACATAAGATTTTAATTTTAAAGCTATTAAACATAAAGTATGGTGTGGAGAACCTTATGCTGACAACTTGGTTATGTTGGTTGCATGAGGTTTGTGCAAACATTTCCAACTAAACACTGCTGCAGGGTAGACAACAGTAAATATTATTCAACTGACCTGTAACTTATTTATGTTTCAATAAACAGAACTCAAGATGTATGTGTCAATCCACAAATCTAGAAAATATTCGATCATGGAGATTTCATTTCAGTGGATCCATGTCACAAACAGTTTGGTGTTCATTGTTGTTTGTGCTGTCATGTGACCATAGTAAGTATCAGCTGGTCCTGGTAATACCAACTGTGACCTGATATCAGCATTTTGATTGGTTGTTGTGTGAATCAGTATTGCAGGCAGCCTTCAAGTTCATTTAAATAGTTTTAATTTAAATAAAATATATTTTTGTTAATGATAGCATTACAATATTACACAATAGGAATTTATCTGACAGACATAGCAGCTTGAAATGAGGGCAATGGTAGAATATGTTTGACATTCGAGATCTTCAAAAGGTAAAAAAAGTAAATGGTGAGGAATAAAGCATTCCAGTCAGACAGACTGATGATGATGATGATGATGAAGAATTACCAAGAAAATAAATTATATAAAAAAAAAAATAGCTACGGGCAAGAGGTAGAGTTTTAAAGTTTAAACAAACTAAAGCAACTTGAATAGTTAAAAATAGTAGACAGAACATGTTTCAGGGGAAGATGATATGAGAGCCTGTAACAGCTGACAAGGAGTGTCTTATCAAAGTCAGTGAGAGGTTCTGATGTGAGGAGCAGTGGGAAAACTCCTCAGAGGTCAAAAAGAACATAAAACAACCCTTTTGTTTAGATGGGCGTGAATTTCCTCCCTGCTCTTTTGTTGCTAAAGCTATAAACAGACTGGGAGAGAAATGTGAATGTGAACCCACGGCTCTTAGCACACAACGTGCACTGTGTAGCTGCAGCTAACAGCAGCGCAAGGTCACACCTTGGAACCCAGGCTGACATTTGGGACTGTGATTTAAATCCGGTGATGTAGGGCCATGATAATTAGCAGCTCTGTGGCAGCCTAGACTCAAATCAATTTGCCATGGTTCACTTTGTCGTGGGTTCTCTTCTCGTATGCAATGTGCAAGTGTCTGTGCGGGTGAACACAGGCAGACACACATACACATGAGCACAGTGTTTCTGCATTTGTGAATCTGTCTCTGTCTCTGTCCCTTGCCCTGTCTCTGTCTCTCTCGTTGGAGACTAATTGGCTTCAACTTTGTTTGTGAGCGTTCTTTGTCACTTGTGTGAATATTCATCAGGCTGGGGCCAATGACAGGCTCACTTCACAAAAAGAGGCACCAAAAACAAAACATTTCCCACCAGAAAATCTCACAAGTGCTCACTCACAGTCACTGCATATGCCCACACAAACAGACACAGAGTTAGAGAAGGAGGCTTTGCTACAGCTCCATCACTTGTTTCTCCTTTAGACACACACACACACATTCCAACAAATACTCAAAGACAAGCTTATACTGAAATATCCATGTGTAAACAACACCAGGACACACACTCACAGAGAAATTGTAATATTTAAACTGCCCAAAATGTCAGTTCAATACATCTGATTCTGTTTAAATATAACAAGATGACTCAATGTAATTTGGTACAATTGCCCATTCTGGGTCATGTCCTTACACACTGCACATTTTGTCCAGTGGGCTCCAATGATAGATAGATAGATAGAAAGAAAGAGAAAGAGAAAGAGAGAGAGAGAGAGAGAGAACAGAGAAGCTCTTTAAGAAGCTGATTAGAGGCCTCCTTACACTTTCTCTCTCTGAACTTTGGTGGAGAGGATGAATACTTGTATTGTATGTCTGTCTGCTGACAGTGACTTCCCTGAGGAGCTAACAAACTAACATAATATGGACTATACAGCCAGCATACTGACATTGCCAGGTCTGATGTATTCAGTTTCCACATAACAGTCAGAAATGAAGATGTTATGTTCAATAAAAAGTCCAGTAATTTGGATTCAACTCTCTTCATTAAACAAGATCAAACTAATTAGTAAAAAGTCAACATGATAAACAGGACAGAATGGGAGAGTGACGAGGTTACACACAGAAAAATAGCATGATCTAAAACAAAAAAGTGAAATATGGTTTAGCATAAGAAGAAACTAAATGAGTAATAGATACAGAGAGAGAAGGAGGGCTAACAAGCTGAACAAGGAACACTGAAGGCCCTAAACAGTGACAAAACATTACATAAAACTCTGGCACTAAGAATGTAGGACAAATGAACCATGGCAAGAAAACACTAATGGAGGAGAGAAATGGGGAAGAGTGAGAAGGAGCCAGAGCTGAAGGCATTTGTCAGCATTCCCATGAGCTTATACAACACCAACAAACTGCTCCAATTCATGAATTACTGCTTAAACAAATAAGATGCAGAGAAAACTGTGAAATAGTCAGTATGGTCTTTCAGACACATTTATTTTGTCAGTTTTAATCATTTCACATGTGTGTTCCCTCGTCCATGTTTAGATCTTTTGTGAGAACTGTGATTCTTCTCTGAGAAATGATAAACTAATTATTCACATCAGCTTGCATTACTTTTAAAAATGATATACTGTAATTATTCACTTATTTTATGTAGGAAATTATTGCAGAAGAGTTGTAACAAGACAAAGAGTTTAGAGTCATGCTAGCAGCTCTGTGAGGCTGCACTTATGGCACAACAATGCTTAGAGCTAAACGCTAACGTCAGGATGCTAAATGCTCACAATAACAATGCTAACATGCTGATGTATAGCAGGTATAAGCTGTGTCTGAAATGACTGCCTATTTACAATAGAGTGCACTTCATTTACGGTTTGCCTTTTTGAGAGCAAATTAATTGTATTCACTATACCTTGCCCTCAAAAAGTCCACAATCGTGCAAAAAAGTAGGATTAATGGCTTGTATACTACTTCCTGCTAACAATACCACAATGCAATTGCTTGGTCATTAGTAGCATCAGTATTGGACATTTTTTAAATGTTGCCCTGATTATGGCCTGCCAGGTTGCTGGTAAAAAGACTGTGTAATGATAATAATAATAATATTATAATTGAGCCCAAAGTGTGAATAGAGTAGGCCATTGTCTGTAAAATTCACTGCATGCAAGTGGAAGTTTATATCAGGGCTCAAGGGAAGAAAACAAACATCTAATGGTGAAGAAGAACGGTGATTTACACAAAGTCGGCAACAAAAATGTATAACAGGAGAGATGATGAGATTCGGGAACTTCTGACTGTAAGCTCTGAAGGCGAAATTGTCAAACAAATTCAAGAAACGGCATAAGCATGATAATATAATTATGAACTGGCTACGTGACCGCGGTGTAATCCACGTCATGTTCTGAGCATCCCTCGCCCAAACCAAAAGGATTTCCAAAATTTCCAGTAGTGTAGTAAATCTCCTCTTGTGTGCTACATGTGAGAAAGGGAAACTTCGGACAGAGCTGATTGGATGGACATTGTCTGGAGTTCATATGAGAAAAGGGCTAAAATCTACACTGTGGCTGGTCTCTCCACAGTCTCCTCAGGATGATTTCATTGTAGCAGCGTTTCTGCACATACTGTAGAATCCGCAGGGTGTTTCCATGCTCTTGTTGTTTTTGTGTCATCCTGGCCCCGTTAAACAAATATTCATACAAGCGGAAGAACACGCTAAAAGAAACAGGATAAGTAGTCACAACACTGGGAAGCTGGGAAATAAGGCCTGTAAAAACACAGCAACACAACATTTAATTTGGATGGGGTTTCCCAAACTTTAGGTCTGGGTTGGATTTCTTTTCTAAAAAAAGGAGAGGAGAGGAGATAAAAAGGAAGAAAGGCTATGAAAAAAGGACAGGGAGGAGAAGAATGAAGTAGGATGAAAAAAAGACAAAGAAAGGACGTCAGAACATTAAATGAAAGCAAAACAATTGTAAGGAAGAAAACTGTGGAGGAAAGAATACAGGAAAGAAAAATAGGTGATGGTTGGACAGGTGGACTGGCTTACTTGACAGCACAGTACAAACATCTAATGAAATTACACAGATGGAGGGATGTACAGAAGGAAGGAAAGAACAGAGAAGAGGGAAAAGGGGATAAGAAAAAGACGAGGGGAGAGGTAAGAAAGCAGGGAAGTGCACTGTGACTTCGATCAGCTCTGCCTTAATGTTTACAGAGACTCAGTCTAAACAGACGCTCAGCCTCCATCTGGGATCACACAGTTGAATTTACGAAAAACTATTTGCATCTGCGCTCCTACACCCTCAGAATGTTTTTACGCAGGATCAGTCTTTATACAGTACTGCTGCACGGTAAAGCATGAGCCATAAAAGGTTTGCAAAAACATAATCAAACAATGAAATGAAGTGTTGTTTAAAGCATCTAAAGGTCCAACTGATTGCACTGAATATGACCTCCTTTACAAAGAGAAGCTGTTTTCTTGAATGGAAGACAGTTTGCTGTAAAACACTACAGAATCCATAGAATTAAACAATATTTGTGTCGTAAAATTTGAGAAAAACAGAATATCCTAAATTCTTGTGATTGCAGAATCATGAATGAATGACAAGCTGTTAAGAAATGGCTCTTGTTCCAGATGTTCTGCAGCTCTTTTCCAAACAGCTGATGGAAGAGCCCATGGTGGGGGTCTTCCTGTTAAATAAAACGAGCTAGCTATAAAGAAAAAGCTAGTCTTATGCTGAGGGAGTACATACAGTGCACCAGGAAAAGGCATTGTTCCCACAAAAGTTGTTCTTATTAATGAATCATTACTGTGCTAAAGCATTAATAAAGTATTAATTAACATTAAAGACACAATGTGTGAACCTCAATTATGCCTTAATAGACAAGGTTACTGACTAACAAGGGTTGCCTTGAAGTTAAAAGCTCAATGTCTCGAACATATGGAGATGTATATTTTCAAACAATGTAGATCTCATTTTTTGTCATATGTGCTGAAATTATTTTTTTTCCTGTTGAATCCAACTGTGCTGTGAGATAACAAGGCTCCCCGCGTCTCATGGCACAACAGTTCTTTAATGAATTTTCATTTATCCTCTGTGTTCCTGCTTAGAAAGAGTCTTCCAGCTGTGAGCTAAAAGACTAAAAACTGTGTATTTGTGTTCGGCCTAAAATGTTTCTGACTTACACTGGTGGCGCTGACTGCTTTCTGCTTCAAAAAAGCTCTTGTTCCATGTTCTGTGACAGTGAAGTTAGAATCCTTCTTATACAACATGAAATGTTGCACTCCAGATAAAGCTGCATACATGAAAACATTTGTGCGTTCTGTACGAATACAGAATCTGAGCAGCTTGTTTATCTGACACAAACGAGTTCATGGGAGGACAAACTGACTGGACCTACAAACACTGACAGTGATCATTTATTATATAACTCATCAATACCGTTTGTGTTCTGTTAGCTGCACTAAGAGTTAGTGGGTCACGGACTGAGTACAACAGTAAGAGGCCGTGATGTTGAATGCAGCTCTGTCAATAACTGAACCTGGCCTTGATACATTTTGTGTCCATGCGTTATGTTATTTTTCTCAATAAGAATTCTCCCTAAATTGAACTCAATTGATAGGAAGCTCAAGCAAATGGTAAATCAATGATTTATTTCATACTTTTTGGCATTGCAACTGTTTTGAATGTCAAACCATGTTCACTGTACAAAACAATATGCAGCATACTACATATACCTACCGTAAATATTAGAGTACAGAGGCGATTAGCTTAGCTTAGCATAAAGACGGGAAACAGGGGGAAACAGCTAGCTTGGTTTTCTCCAAAGTTCAATAATTAAAAGTTGCAAAAATGCCCCAATAACACACTAGCTCCTCATGTATGATGATTTGTTGCTTTTTGCCTGTTTATATATTTGGAAATGGAATATCTTTGAGTTTTATAACGGTCGACAGATAAAACAAGTAATCATGTTGGACTGTGGGAAATTTTTTAAAGCAAATGTTTTGGGAAAAATGCTTACTGCGTCTCGGCAGCGGGTTAGATGAAAAGACTGACACCACTTTCATGTACGTCTGTACATTAAATATACGGCTACAGCCAGCAGCCTGTTAGCTTAGCTTAGTAGAAAGACTGGAAACGGGGAAACAGCTAGCCTAGCACTATACAAAGGTAACATAATTTACCTACCAGCACATCTAAAGCTCTCTAACGAACATGTAATGCTGTAGCTTCATATTTAACATATACATTAGTGATATTGATCTCCTTATGTAACTAAAAAAGCAAAATAGGTGTAGTTCCCAAAATATGAGACTAAACTTAATAATGAATCAGTTCACTGAAAATAACCGACAGAATTATGAATAATAGTGCAAATAATCCTACATTATTCTCACTGAAGAAAACCTTTGTACACAGAAATTGAGGACAAAGGTGAACACAGTCCCAGACACAGAAGGTCAGTAGAACAGTACATTTACATTAAACATTACCTAAATTCCTGAACTGGCTGTGGAAAGTGAGCACAATGTCTCTGTCAATAAATACACCCACGTTGCCCTTGAGCAGGTCACTGATGTCGTGCCGAATCTGTGCTACTGTGTAAAAGGTATGTTTACTGAGAAGAGCCAACTCAGCAACCCTACTTTGAAATGTTTTCCTGCAGATGAAAAGTGGATTTTGTTAATCATACAGACATAATGTATCTGGTGCTAGGACCGAGCCAACCCAAATAAAATATCATTTAAAGAAATCATTCCAAGTACTGCATTATACAGTTTTTTTTCTGGAAAGTGCCAGTAAATTAAAAAACATTGATTCTATTGTTATTCTATTGTCGGATTCGTAGGAAGTCAATGCACTCTGGTTTTTCATGGCTGACTATTTTGGGACATTAAACCACTTCATAATGAAATAAAAGCGTGGGCCATTTCTTTCATTTGAACGTTGTCATATAAAACCTCTTAACACAGATCTCGGCGTTTCTCTTTCCCATGCTTGAACAAGGCTTGCTCTTCAATTTCATGCAGCTGTCTGTGTGTGTGTGTGTGTGTGTGTGTGTGTGTGTGTGTGTGTGTGTGTGTGTGTGCTGTCAAGGACACTAAACCAGGAGGTCTGAAAAAAGATATTACATATTATATTATTATATATAACAAAACCTTTTTTTTTATAAAAAAAACCTTGAGAACAGGAGTTTTACTATCCTGAGAGCTGTTTGCATGGAAAAGTGTCCTACCATGGAGTGACCCACGATGAAGACGGGCAGGTCTGGGTGGCGCGACTTCATCAGGTCAACGTGCTGCAGGGAGTCTCTGATGTAAACCTGGAAGTCTTTGATGTTCATCCTGTCTCCTTCACTCTGACCATGGCCAACTGTGTAGGGAGAGAGAAGAAGAAGAGACTGATGTGAGGAAACTGGTACTGTATGCTACAAGATATTTTATGATTTTAAAGACCTTTTTAATACCTGCAAAGGAAAAAAAATCAAAAAAATTTGTGGCAAACCCTTGCTTCTTTTTCAGGGTTAAAATGAGTGTCACGGCCACTTACTTAAACATACCATTTGAACAGTGGAATTGTAATAGTTTAGAGATACAAAATTAAAAAGATAACCCAAAGACTAAACCAAAAAACAGACACAAATAAATACCTTACTTCTTACAACTGCATAGAAAAACAGGAAGCAGCCATAAAGGGGGGCCGAATGGCGTGAGAGACAGCAGTGAGGATAAGGATGGATGAATTAGCAGAGATGAGAGGGATGTGAACGAGAAATAAGAAGAGGAGGGAAAGACTCAACTCATTTCGAATGTAATAATTATTTGCATCTGCACTTATTGATATTCTGTTTGTAAATTCATTATTCAATGACCCAGGTTATGTGTAGAAGTGTAAATATTGTAAAGCAATGTTACAGACAAAAACAAACAAAGACAGAGGGGAAATACATTAGACTGACAGATGGAGAGGAGGAACAAATTATGAATATGTTTGCGTGTATGCATACATAGATTGTGTTCGTCTTCTCCTCGAGCTTTCTGCAGCAGTGGCTGAGAGGTGAGGCGGGTTGCCGTGGCGACCACTGAACCAATAACACCACTGAGCGCCTAAACATTCACAACGTGTGCAGCTCACACCTTCTCGCTTTCGCTCCGTAATCTTAAGTGTGTGTGTATATGTGTGTTCAGAAATATGTGTGTATGTGGGGCATATATACAAGGATGTCTTCATGCTATATGTTTTTCTCCTCGTAAATACTGAAGCGATCATCGCAGCGTGGAAATCAATGTCCGACCATGGCAGCCACGAGGAATGGAGCACTGCACACTTCAGAGTGATGCACACTATATACTGTCGTACACCAGATCAATGACCTCACACTCTGCTGAATCTACATCCTTTGTTGTTTTCTGGAGCATCTGTACAAACAGATAGTTAATGATAATATAGTAAAACGCAGTTGTAATAATAGAATTGTTTAATATTGAACAAAGGCTTGGGTGAAGCTGCATATAAATTTCCATCTGCTGTAATGCTATGGGAATGCTAACACACTCAGTTTTTTATGGATGTTGGAGTTTCGTAAAGTGCTAGGTGTATATAATGGTAGAAATGATGGCTGTTTTATGGTGTGTGTGTGTGTGTGTGTGTGTGTGTGTGTGTGTGTGTGTGTGTGTGTGTTTGTGTGTGTCTGTTTTCATCTCTTTTACCTCTTTTAATGTCAAAAAACAAAAAAACTTGTAGGAAAAACAATCTTATACAGGTTAATCAATCCAGAAATGTTGCAAGCACTGATCTAATTAACTGTCACAATTCGATTATTTTTCCTATAATGTAATGATGGGACAAACATGATGAAACATGGTGAGCATCACCAAACAGCATTAGGCTGGTCCTGTGTATACTGTCATCTTTGCCTTAGTATCACAAACAATCCATTATGAATATTTCACCATCAGTGCTGGTGTAGAATGAGTTTTAATACACATCAAGTGATATGTGAACAATTCTGCATCCACATTCTACAAAGGCCAAAATATTTCACGGGTATTTTTCTGTTGAGTGAGTTAACCAGCCACCATGCCATATTTCGAGGTTGGTCTTTGGTAAATAGCTGCAGTGTGTGCCAGATGGAAGAAACCTTCAGTCTGTGCAGGCTGCGAATGAAAAAAGACCTAAAAATTCTATAATTAGAAAGAAATACATGAGAGCCAGAAGAAAGTGTGACAGGAAAAATAAGTGAAATATCTCGAATACTGAACTCTATCGGGGGCTGCCCAAGGCAGTATGTGTGTTTGTGTGTGTGTGTGTGTGTGTGTGTGTGTGTGTGTGTGTGTGTGTGTGTGTGTGTGTGTGTGTGAGAGAGAGAGAGAGAGAGAGAGAGAGAGAGAAAGAGAGAGAAAGCGATAAATAGATGGAAAACTGATGTCTACACGGACTTGTTCCAGTTCAGTATTTTCCATTAAACAGTGTGACATTTTACGGCGAGTCAGTGACAAACTGCACCTGCGTGAGTACATCCTCATCATTCACTCTCTTTTTCATCATATCAGCCAGCTCTTTATTGAGATGTCTACCTCTGTATATATGTCCACATTTAGCTGGGACTTTATTTATGTATTATTATTCTGTCTCTCTTTCTCTGTTTGTCTGTAGATGAGTTCACTGAAAACACACATGCTGCTGTTTTTGAGGCTCTGCTGCACAGTCACATGAGTTCACATATTTCCGCTGTATCTAAGACCAGTACAACCACACAGTCTGGGCTAAGAGCACCTTGGTGGAGGAATGTAAAAGAAAAGAGATTGACGTTACATTTACTAACAAGATGACACTTTGTTTCTTTTAAATCCTTCTTTCAGAGCCGATTTCACATTTTCTGTTCAAAGTGAACATACAGTGCACTTCAACTAACAAAACCTGCTCATGTTTCACCATTTGCTGTTTTCCCAACTAATCGTGACAAAGAGTCCACAGCCTAGTGGCTCTGTGAGGCTGTGCTTAAGCACAGGAATGCATGCTTTGAGATAAATGCTAACATCACCATGCTAACATGGTAGCAAAAAACCAAACAAAATAACGTGCTGTTTGACAGGTGGATTTCAACGTTTACCCTGTTTACCAAATATGTGATCACAGTATTAGCTTGATGATGGCCGACGGATAATAGTCATAGTATGACCGAAGTTAATACAATTCTTCCTGAGGGGGGACATTAATGTCTGTATCAAATATCATCTATCCAAAGTTTTGTAGACATTTCACCTATGCATTTCACTAAAAAACAAAAATGTCAACCTCATGATGATTAAAAGGGTGTGGACCACCAAAGTCAGTGGGATTTATTCTATGGGGACCATGAATGTCTGTACCAGATTTCATGGCAATCCATCCAGTATTTGTGGAGGTATTCAAGTCTGGATCAAAGTGGTGGACTGACTGACTAACTGACCTCCATACAGCCATGACGGACTGGCCATCTGGAATTTGGGCAAATGCCAGAAGGGCCGCCGCCCTATGGACCCCTATGGGCCACAACTGATAATTTGTCTTTGGTTAATTTTGATAAGTTATTTTATGCATGCAGCCACAAATTGAGCGTCAGCGTCAGTTCTGGCAGGCCAAGTAGTCAAGACGCTGCTACCAAATTGTGGCTAATTCGGGAACAATCGTGTTCTCATATTTAGTTTTTACACTGTGCTCTCATTGTATACTTTCCTTCCATTTTCATTTCATTTCTTTTTATTTCATCTCTATTGTATTTTTAATAATAATGTAAATCTGCATTTTTATTTGTGACCTAAAGCCCTACAAGTGTCGAGAATTCGCTTTGGCTACACTATGATACATACATCAGATGACTTAAGTTTATCTATATTTCTTTTTGTATCTGTCCCTATCTAAATAAACCTTTAAAAATAAAAAAAATAAACGCTATTGGCCATTGGTCACATCAGCTGAGCTGCATCAGCTGAGCTGCAACAGCTGATCTGCATCAGCTGGTCACCCCTTGCTGCTAAATGGCTACACTCAAGCAGGGCGCCCTACTTAAAGCTGCTTTAGTTTGCTCCTAACTGCTTGCTGCTCGCATCTATGCTACCCTCCTCCTCCCCTGCTCCACCTTGTCGTGTATAATGTGGCATTTGCTTCTATGTCGTCGTTGCTGCTCTGTTCATATGGGGGAATAGAAGCTCTCCCAGTCTTAAACTGTGTGAGTGTCCCCTGATTCTCCTGCTGCTGTCCTCTGATTCACTGCTCTTTCATGGTGCTCATGAAAGGTCAGGGGACTCCTCTGAACAGAGCCATACTGCCAAATTTAATTTGTGATTTATTCAATGAAATTTTCTAAAGCATATTTATTGTCTGTGTTGTTCTTGACTTTAATGGACCTGACAGAAATATTCAAGATTGTACAGCGGCAAAGTGCGTGGAAACATACACTCGGAAAGCAGAGTTACTAATTTCCACGATAGGTTATTGACAAAAATAGGGCTGGTGTGTTGCAAATGCCAGGGCCGGTTTTTGATCCCAGTCCATCACTGGCTGCTAGTGTGGCTAAAAACAAGAATTCAGCCAAAAAGGCCATCATAAAATCTGAAATAAAACTGGTGTTGATTGACTGATTATATATTATATATTATATTATTATATATTATATGTGTTTTGTAACAGCTGATACTGTATGCCCCCCCTGAGAAAGGTGAATCCCTCTGTCATTTTGTCACACTTAAGGTCTTTGGGGTGTTCCTTGACATAACCTTTAACAAGATGCCTGCCGCTACTTGCTTACGGTTATTCACTCTGGCCATGAGAATCAGTTAAAAGCCTCAACCACAGTTGACTGCGTGACAGGTTTGTTATCTGAGCTCAGAAGCAGTTCTCCCAGTGCTGAAGGTTCAGCATGACAGGATTTCACTGAAACTTGAACAGAGTTTCATTCACACTTCACACCTACACTTACAAACATGGAGGCACTGCGTCAGAACAATAGAGCAATGTACACCACAAAATCTATTTTCCCTAACAGGCTTTGTTCACTCAACAATTAACAATGATGGTTATTAGGCAGAGAGGGGGGTGACGGGCTTTCTTTAAAGCTATGCACAAGCTATTCTGTGTTTGAAGTACTGATGAACATAGGGGCAACAATGAGTGTAGATGTACGTAAGCGTATTAATGTAATTTATTGTGTATGTATATGACTCACCGTGGTCGTGTGCAAATACCAGCAGGGACAGTTCCTTCAGTCTCTGTGCAATCTCGTCATATGGCCCACAATGCTCCCCGGCCCCGTGGGCAATAAACACCAGAGCCCTGAGAGGAGAGGTAAGAGTTAATTCACAAAGGCAGACCTACACTTGACCTCCCTTTCTTTCTTTCTTTTTATTTATTTTTTTATCTCCCACACACAAACAACAGACAAACAAACAGCAACTGTTTGCATTTATCTCCATGTGAGCTTTATCCTTCCTTGATTAATCAAACTGTTCCTAAACTTGCTAATCATTCTAATAAGCCTGCATGTGACAGGAAGAGGAGCCAAATCTGAATGGCTTGTTGAATCCCATTTTTTCTTTTCTTTTTCTTTTTTTAAGATTTTTTTTGGGGGGCTTTTCTTTTTTATTAGATAGTATAGACACATAGGAAAGGGGGGAGAGAGAGGGGATGACACGCAGCAAAGGGCCGCAGGTTGGATTTTAACCTGGGCCGCTGCAAAGGACTCAGCCTACATGGGGCGCACACTCTACCGGGTGAGCTAAAGGTCACCCCAAACCCCATGTTTTGTGATCTAGGCAGCCCACAAAAAACTGACTGGGTTGTCTGATTTCACAGTTTGCGGATTGGTAGGTACTCCAGATACCCAAATGTATGAAAAAGTGAGTTTTTCATATGTCTCCTATAAAACATTAAGCAAAATGAAGCCTGTATGCAAATATTTCTTCAGTGCAGCAGATTCAGTGGCTGAGTTTCCATCCAAGTAATTTTTAAAAAGTGATTTATAATGTATTCACTCAATAAGGCTGCATGGAAATAAACACGTCAGATGAAATACCCTAATGTTTTACTGCTGGTTTGAGTCAGACCATTTTGTTGATTCAGAAATGATGCAGTACATTGCACTGGAATTTCCTTTCTCATATAAATGACAAAAGAAGATTTTTTTTGACTTTGTGTTTTCTGATGTGTTTCATCCCTAGCCTGCTCATGGAAACATATTTTTGGGGTATTTTTGTACTTTGAACATTGGCAGATGTTTCAATTCAATGAGGCAAACCTGTGTCAAAACAAACCAAAGCTTTCAAAGAGGTATTGGGAGTTTATGCAGTATCGAGAAACAGATGTGGATATGTAAAGTGGCTATCAATATGTTTTTAATAACAATGTAAAAGCAATGTGAAAGGTTTAGCTCATACTGATGAACCTACAGAGAATTAGCACCTGAATCTGTCCTCAGCTTTACGGAGCTTTATAGCAATTTCAGCTCATTGTTTAGCTGTCCAACCAACACTTTTTTATCGAGTCTATTCGCTCTCATAGGGTCGTTTTCAGCCACAGCAGGCAGCTGTTTCCGGAGAAAATTTAATATTGTTTGATTAAATGTAGTGTTGGACCCCAGGAAGACTAGCTGGTCGTCAAGGCGTCAGCTAATGGGGAGCCTTAATAAACTAAACTATTATACACTCCCCTAAAAGATTATTAGGAACATCTGTTCAATTTCACGTTAATGAAATTATCTAATCAACTAATCACACGGCAACTGCTTCAATGCATTTAGGGGTGTTGTCCAGGTCTAGACAATCTCCTGAACTCCAAACTGAATGTCGAAATGGGAAAGAAAGGTGATCTAAGCAACTTTGAGTGTGGCATGGTTGTTGGTGCCAGACAGGTTGGTCTGATTATTTCACAGTCTGCTCAGTTACTGGGATTTGCACACACAACCATTTCTAGGGTTTACAAAGAATGGTCTGAAACAGGAAAAACATCCAGTATGCTGTAGTCCTGCGGGACGAAAATGCCTTGTTGATGCTAGAGGTCAGAGGAGAATGGGCCGACTGATTCCAGCTGATAGAAGATCAACTTTGACTCAAATAACCACTCGTTACAACCAAGGTGTGCAGCAAAGCATTTGTGAAGCCACAACACGCACAACCTTGAGGCGGATGGGCTACACCAGCAGGAGACCCCACCGGGTACCACTCATCTCCACTAAAAATAGGAAAATGAGGCTACAATTTGCACAAGCTCACCAAAATTGGACAGTTGAAGACTGGAAAAATGTTGCCTGGTCTGATGAGTCTCGATTTCTGTTGAGATATTCAGATGGTACAGTCAGAATTTGGCGTAAACAGAATGAGAACATGGATCCGTCATGCCTTGTTACCATTGGGCAGGCTGGTGGTGGTGGTGGTGTAATGGTGTGGGGAATCCCTTTCGCCTTCAGAACTGCCTTAATTCTTTGTGTCATTGATTCAACAAGGTGCTGGAAGCATTCTTTAGAAATGTTGGCCCATATTGATAGGATAGGGTCAAACACAGTATTACTATGGTGTTCCTAATAATCCTTTAGGTGAGTATACCTGCTCAACACTAAGCAGCAGGCAGACACTCATAGCTACTAGCTGGTGAACAAAGTGGAGCATTCAGCAGCTAAATATTGTATTCTTAAAAAAAGAAAATGGTGGTTAACTTTATGTTTATTCAGAAAGAGAGACTTTTTTGCTAATTAATGCACAGGCTGTGAGACCAGGTTGTATAAGGTTTTACTTCTTTTATGAGTGCATATTAAGCGGCAGAGCAGCACTGCAGTGTTCTTTCTCTAAGCAGCAGCAGTGCTGAGAAGCATGTGAGCTTCAATCAGCAGCAGACAATTAGCCCAAATGTATTTAGCGACAGAGAAAAAGGGAATGGAGTGAAACAGGGAGAACGTTGGTGAGGGTGTGAGGTGGGTTGGTAGAAGTGTAGAATAAGAGTAGCTGTTCATCAGGCTTCATTAGCAAATCGCTCTGATTGCACATCTTTCCCTCCTTTTAGAAAAGCCATCGCCTCGGGCTAAGACTTCCTCTGCACTTGTTGGCTCAGAACGAGTGTGTGTATGCGCTTTTGTGTGTGAATGAGTGTCTTTGTATAGGCACAATGTTCTGTTACACACATGCCGAGGGGCAGCAGGGGATAAATGGGGCTACTCTCGGTTCATTGTAAAGACAACTGTACAGTGAACAAAACGCCAATGGAAACCACAGTTGTAATGTTATATTTGTAATTTGCTGTCTTTCTTTCTCTAAGACTCTCCATGCATCATGCTCTAAATACCTCTTTGGTCTGCTTGATAATCTCTCTTTCTTCTTGTCTCTCACTTTTTTCTCCGTCTTGTCACTGTCAGTTTTAAGTATGCCTCTGAGTTGCCAGAAAGATAAAGGCAATACGTCTGGTGACAGCTAACAGTGGGAGATGTAAAGTCTGCATTTTATAAAGGATTTAATTACCCAGAAATCTAATCTTAACAGATGTCTGCATTTATTCAGATACAGGCATCTGCAGACTAGTGACAATATTCAGGCATCATCAGCATGTCGGCTCAGCCGTGCAGAGCCAGCCCACTATTTCCACTCTCCTAAAAGTGGTCTGGCAAGGCTCAAGGGGCATTCGCTTGGAACAAGTGTTACTTCTATAGGCTGTGACATTTGGGCATTGTACTACTTTAGTTAGACATCTACCTGAACCTGGAATGCTCTAGGCCTACAACCTGGGCTGTCATAATCAAGTATTTGCTACAGGAAGGACCGATGTGTAAAAAGACTTATTTACAAGGCAGCTTTAAAAATGTTGAAAAACACTTTTAAAAGTTCCAACAAAATTTGTTTCTGAATACATTTTAGGCTAATAGGCAGTGCAGATGCAGAATTATGCTTTGTTGAGTATATTGAACAACTACAGTACTTTAATTTATTGCTCAGACAAATTACTAGCAACATTTGACTGCCTTTAACTCTATAAGAACTGACATGCACCTCTTTTTTTTTTTTTTTAGGAGCTTCTCATGACTCAGCCTGTTAGGAGCTATTTTTAAACTTTAGGCCCCTGGTATTGTAAAGCTAATGCTCACTTCCATTGGAAGGCAAAGTAGCCATTGACCAATCACGATTAGGTAGGGGCAGAACTGAGCAGGGAAATGTTCAAAGACAGACAAATATCCCAAACAACACCTTAAAAGTATCTTTGCCTGTATATTGTACAGGAATATTTTATATTTAGGACTGAAATTATTGATTATTTTAATTATTGTTAAGCTTTTAATTACTTTTTTAATCAAGTGACCGTTAAGTCTATAAAAATGCCCATCACACTTTCTAAGTTCCTATGGTGATGTCTTAAAACTGCTTGTTTTATCAAACCAAAAGTCCAAAACCCAAACATAAAAATAAATGAGTCTGTTGATTAACTAATTGATTAATTGAAAAATAGGTTCAGCACTAGATATATTCAGCTCAATAATGTTCAGAAGTGGATGTTTTAATGTGCATTATCAACTGCATGATTATTCTCTGGTTAGAAACTTATTGTTTATTTTGTGTAAAGTACTTTAAACTAGTAACAAGAAAAGAGGCTTTTCGTTTTTCTTTCTCATTCACCCTCTCTCTGTCCTAGTCTCTCATCTCTCATGGGAACTAGAGACCCACTTGTCTCCCACACCAGTCTCAGTTGCTGGAACAACATGGCTTATAACCAGCCTTATTAAAACTCTCAGAGAAAGTTTAGTTCTCCCTCTGGCTCTACTCAGAGCTACTCCAAACAACCACAGGCCCAAAACAAAGCCAAGACCCTAATCCCCTTAATGCAATGCTGACTGGCTGCTCCAAGATAATTTAGGAACTCACAAACCTTTCAACTGTGCTTGAATGCCACATTCTGCACCTTTTACACACAAAAAGCAAACGTCTTAGGCATTTTAGGCATGTGGCTCAAAGAGGCGCATATTTATAAGGTGGAAAGACAAAACCCCTGCAGGGTTTCTACTGTGGCCCTAATTTGACATTCATGACTTTTCCATTATTTTCCACGTTTTTCTAAACAAAACAATCTGGCTTTTACCACAGTTGCGCTCACTGCTGAGAAGTCATCAACACCGTCCAGAGCAATAAACGTGTAAAAATGTGAAATTCAATTGTCCATAATTACAAGCAATCAGTGGTGAGGGGCTTAACTATTAGTAAACAGAAAAATACTATGGAAAGTATATATGATGTCAGTTAAAGTTCTCTTATACCACAGGGTCGGAGTGGGACTCATTTTCAGCCCTGGAGTTTCTTTATATACATACATAGACATTTCTTGTTACAATACAAACCAAGTCTTAACCATAGACAGAACAAACTAACAATAATAATAAATAAGATATAATATATATATATATATATATATATATATATATACACACACACACACACACACACACACACACACACACACACACACACACACACACACACACACACACATGAAATCAGCTACAACATCAAGACAACATCATAACATCAGCAGCTTTAGGGGCACATCAGTATTGGAATAATTAGCAGCCTTGTTCATTATACAGGTTTATCAGTCAGTGTGATGTATGTCCAGAAACTATCCCATGCTGGTGCTTTATCTTTTTTTACAGTGTTTATCCTGTTTAGCATATGCTCATATGAAGCTGTTTTTATCATGGTGTTAGCCTATTCTTTTAATGCCGGGGTTTTAGGTGTTTTCCAGTGTAGTGAAGTATCGTCCTGGCAGCAACTGTAATGCCAACCATGATTACAGAAAACTCTTTACTTGATATGTTGTGTAATTGACTTCTGTTACCTAATAGACAGCGTCTTGGAGATATTGGTAGGTTTCTTCCAGCCCAGTTACCTAAATATTCCAAAATGATTCCGCAGAAGGGCTGGATAGATAGGCATTCAGTGTAATAGAGTGCCTGCTTCTTTCTGACATTTCCAACACAAATTGTTATTCATTACTCCCATTCTATATAATCTTAAAGGTGTCCAATAATATCTGTGCAGCACTTTGAAAACTTTGTGTTTGTAAAATGTGCTATAGAAATAAAGTGGATTGGATTGGATTGTATTCATTTACATTGAGTGAATTTTCCCTTTTACTTCCCTTATGTATTTTCCATTGTCAGATACAATTTACAACCATTCCCTGTCCTCCATTATACATCCTAGGTCTTTCTCCCATATTACTTTTAGGTTATTACCGTCGTTGCTGAGCAGTTGGTTGGTTGTTTTATAGAATACGGAAGCTCGATGGCACTCCTTGGGTAGTGTGAAGTAGTCCTTGATGTGGTTTCCAACTGTCAACTGAATCTTGGTGGTAATACAGCTCCTGATTTGTAGGTACTTCCAAAAATGTTCTTTCCCCTTGAGCTTGTATTTTCTAGATAAGTCAGAGTATGACACAAACAAGTCCTCTTCAAAAAGATCAGCAATGTTACATATACTATTATTATGCCATAGAGAGGAGTAGGATTGCTTATGGTGTGACAGCCCCTCACGGCTGACTATATTAAAATAATGTAGTTAAAACCTTAGTATATAAGTCTGCAATAGCGCACTGTTCTCTACAGCCTTGCAATTCTGTCACGATTGTGAGTTTCCTGTTTTAGTGTTTCCTGTTTTATTTTGAAGTTTTCCTCCCTAGTCTTGTCTTGATTTACTTCCTGTCTTGTGTTTTCCCACCTGTTTGATTGTTCTGCCCAGCCCTGGTGTTTTTCACCGGTTCCTTTCCCTTGTGTCACCTGTCCCTTGTTACCTTGTTACCCTGTGTATTTAGTCTCTGTTTTTCCTTGGTGTTTTGTCGGATCATTGTTTCTGTATGTTGGGTTCTGTCGTGTCATGCTTCTCTTCTCTTGTCTTGTAAGGTATGTTGCCTGTGCCGCTCCCCGACGCCTCAGAGACTGTGCCGGTCCCCGGCGTCCCAGACACTTTGCCGGTGCCCGGCAATATATATATATACTAGCTGACCTTAATCCGGTTCAAATAGGTAGATTTTCATGGCCTCTTTAAAGATAGGCAAGGTGTCAGAGGTAAAGTAAAGAGACTGTACTTTTTAAATTATATTTACTGATAGGCCAGGTCACACCAGCATTTAAAATGACTTAACACAACACATCGCATGTCCCAGCTGGCTAACATATCAACATCGTTAATTAGCCCTGCGAGTAGTTGCATCATAACTGTATTCTGCTCAATTCAAGACATTTCAATAGTGTTCAAGACACCTTCAGACATTACAAGAAGAACCCGTGAATTCCCAGGTGACAGTGAGATTTGATGCACTTGGAGCAAAACTAAACTGATATGACAGAGAAGAACAATGTGACAGGTGGAAAATGAGATGGAGTCTGGGAGAGGGATGAAGTGTGACAAACTGGTATGGAAAAGAAAGTGTGTGTGTGTGTGTGTGTGTTTGCGCTGTGCAGAAGAAGAAAAAAACAGAACAGACAGAGAGACAGAGGAAATTGCTGTGTGATGGAGAGAAATTGAGACATTAAGACAGCAGGCGGCAACAGAAGGAAAGTTTCCAACAGTGGTACATAAAAGGTAAACCAAAGAGACCAAAGAGATCTTAATACAGTGGAGGTTAGAGACATTTCATTTGTGGTGCAATTGCCAAAAATATAAAGACATAAACTCAACAGTCAGTCTATTTCCAGCAATTATAACATACAATCATCTGCCTGTTGTGGAAAGTTAACAGGAAACTAAATGTCAGAGTAAGACCCAAAGGAAGTGAAGTGTTAATGGAAGAGATGCACATATAAAGTTGGTCTTGATACCTCCCTGCTAGCTTGTGGAGATTGGATTTTTATTATTCTGATTGGACTTCTCATGAGTCTACTTTTTATCATGTACCAACACTGCCTCAAAAAAATAAAGAAAATACTACCTCTGCTATTTTGTCCCTTCTTGTTACTGCTGAAATACCTTTATTTGCACACCTTTGTCTTCGCAGCTCTTCATGTTTGCATAACCCATATGCTCTCTTCTTATGTAATTGTATTTTTCTTTGATCTTATCTCTACTTGCTATTGCAACATTTGACGTTCCCATAAACAAATTGCATTTAACATATAACATTTAACACTCTATAGCAGCAGACACCTTATTTTTCGAAATCAAAATAATTATTTGGAATACGTTGATAAATATTTACACTCCCATTTGCACCATCTACTATGTCTCAGGCGTTGCTTGTAATGTTACTGATGTAGTAAATCTAGCTCACTGTAACAGTATTAATGAAGTTGTTAAGTCACTGTGAATACGAGCAACAGTGGAATGAAAACTGAACACTGACTTGTTCTCCGTTTCCATTTTAAATTAATTTGCAGTAAATGATCACAGCTGGCACTTTGAATCACCTACTCAATGAGTTTTATTGGAATACAAGTGGCCCTAATATTTTATACACTGCATTTCTCAGCCAAAATTTCCCCCCAAGCGCAAATATGAAGGAAGCCATTATAGAGCTTTTATCTTTGTAAAGTATCCTCCACTGACAAGCCTAACAGCGGCAGCGAGCAGCAGAGAAATTAAATGGTCTGGCACCATCAGCGAAAACATCAATAACAGCGTGACCTATTTACACAAACTGTGTGTGTGTGTGTGTGTGTGTGTGTGTGTGTGTGTGTGTGTGTTTGTGACTTTCAGTCATATGCAAAAATGATTTATGTTTCTCATGTGAATACACAGGTATGCAGTGCACGTATGGTATGCTGGCCTCCATGTGGGTTCATCTGTCAATCATTGTGGATGCCGCGCCACCTTTCACCTACATCCTGGTTCTAGTAAAAGGGCTTTTCAGGAGCTTGTGACCTTTGACCCTATTTTATTCTCATCAAACAACCTTGAGATTTGCATATGTTTTTCATAGGTTTTATGGCTGTATCTTTCAGACTTTTCAACTGTCCGTTTGTCATTTTCGAGCAAAAGCTCCCAACATTCACTAATTCCAGCATCTCAACTGTAGGGATGTAGTGCTTTTATCTGTCTTATGTGATAGTAAATGGAAAATCTTTGGGTTTTGGACAAAACAACCAATGTAAAGATGTCCCTTTAGGCTTAAGGTAATTGTGATTTTTCACTATTTTCTGGCATTTTATAGACAAAACGTTTTTTAATTACTTACTAACCAGATGACTCACTGCCAATAGTAGGATATTATTAGAAGTCACTACATAATTACACATTACCATTGCCATAAATAAATTTAATATCATGCATCACTATAAAGCATTTTATAATGAGTTTGAGTCGTTTGGCTACTGTTTGAATAAACTGTCAAATGCCAATTCTCTTATCTGGAGATTTCTTTTGATCGTCAAAGCGTATCACTGCACCAGCTGCAACTGTGGCTGATATTAAACTATTCTCAGCCCCCTCACTCTGACATCTCTCCATTAGTGCATGTATATTTGTGTGTGTGTGTGTGTGTGTGTGTGTGTGTGTGTGTGTGTGTGTGTGTGTGTGTGTGTATTTCAGGCCTGTGTGTAATGTGTGTAATACTGAGAGTCTGGAGGCTGCATTCATCCAGACCACACAGAACTCTTTTAGTGTGAAACACCAGAGTGCAGGGGCAGTTTGTGTTAAAACAGGAGGTGTATTAGAGTATTTCTTTTCATGGCTAAGTATAGGCTGTATGATAGACACAGAATGTAAAAATAATCTACTCCACTGGCTCTGAAAAGAAGCCCCATTGCATAGAAGTCACTCCTCAATCGCTAGTTTCAAGTCTTCTCCAATACAGCACAATGCTAATTTAGTAAATTATGGTCCCATTTATTTTGAAATTGACGATAAAGCAGGGGACGCTTTAGTGAGTGGCTACATGCTGACCGGTCAATTAGGACAGAGGTTTAGCAATGCTAACCATGGCACTGTGTACATTAAAATAGCTGTGAACTGGTTTTGGGTGTATATGTTTTCGTCTTTTTGTCGCTGTTCGGCTAATTTTCTGTAACCAGTGTAGCATCAAAGCATGGTGGAATTAGCAAGATAGAAAACTAGCCAACCGCTAAATAAGTTACAATGTAATTTAATGCTTAATCCACACAATTCTGTCACAGCGTAGACACATTGCTATCGCCGGATAAGTGACAACTTCTTGTTTATACACAAAATGGATCCTATTACATAATTCTGCCATTCCACAATTTTTGTGGTGACAAAAAAGTCAAATTTGAGTACAATGCATGCAAAAAGGCCACCAAATATCTGCTATTATCATCTTATAAAAGCACACATTGGTCGACGGATATACACATTACGATACACAACATTTATGGAGTCTTGCATGCCTCTCTGTACCATGACTGCGTGCATTTTTAGCATGGTCACCGGCTGGCATTCAGCGAGACCGCTCTTATATAAACCATCCAAAGCCTTGGCTCTAAAACAGTTACAACACAGAGGGAGCTGCAGCTATTTTAAGCCTGCAGTGATTCAGCTTTTCACCTCCAAAAAACATGATTTGCAGAAGAAAAATAAAGCTTTTATGGTATGCCAATAAAATTTGTTATTTGGTTTATTGATTCTTTTGGCAGGAAGAGTAGGAAATATTTTTAGAATTGGTTATTTATTTCCAAGATTCTTTGTTGACAAGCTTGAAATATATTAGCAGGTAGTGTCATAAGGGGGTTGTGGGCATGAGTCCGGGAAAGGGCTTCTGTGTGACTACAGTGAGGTCTCCGTCCTCACAGGCATTGTGGAAAATTATAAGGTCAGAAGTCTGTCCCACTGCCTGAGCAGAATCATTTACATTTACATTTAAACAAGAGCTGTCGGAGTGCATCAGGCAGAGAAGTTCACGCCGATCTGCACGTAGATATTCAAGCATCCGCATGTACAAATACAGAATAAATCCCGGATGACTGCAGAATAAACACAAATGCATACACACGTGCTGTTGTAAACTCGCAATTATGCAGCAATGTCAGTTAATGAGTCACTGCTCTACTGAGATGTGAGCCTCATGACTGTGTGAGAGAAATCAGTAATGTCTTGACTCCAGATGTTTTGTGGGCCTTTCTGTCACATCCTTTTCCCCCTGTGCTCTCACACTGCATGCATGCAAGCAAGCAACTGTGTGATTTCTAAGCGAGCTTATGTATGACATCTGTGTCCTGTTTCATGCCCTGCCACAGCAGAGAGTGCATAGCAAGGGGGCCTCCAACAGCAGACTGTTAACAGTAAAGTGTGTTTTTTTATAAACTGTACCTATTATCATCTAGTTGTATTGTTGGATATTTTTGGCTAAGAGACAACATTGTCATTTACACTCTTTCACACACCAGAAAGCAGGATAAGTCAGGATCTCAGGCCTTTTGCAAATGAACTATGATGTTGTTCATTAGGGTTGAGAATATAATTCGTACCAACTATAAGGAGCAACCTCAAAACAAGGTTTTATGGGTATAAGGATACAGATGTTGTCATTTGATAGCCAGCATTTCCTCATGCTTGGAAAGTTTTTTGTTTTTTTTAAATAAAGTGAGGGGGAAACCAGCGCCTATAGCAATTTCCGTTTCCCTGTGTGTTCCTTAAACACAGTGATGTTGTAAATCTATTGAGCCATACACACAAAGTGCAAAAAAGTTTTTTCAACTGATCACTATTTTTCAATAGTAAACTATGGAGAGGATCTCCAACCACAGTAAATGTACTGATCAAGTAACTATTCCTGGGTCTTTTTTTAAACGGGGTCATGACCCATCTGGTAGTCACCACTATGAGGGGATTAACATAATTATAATGTTTTTAATGAGTTTGGGTCACAGAATGAGACTAAACTGTCTGTAGATTGATTTTAATTCTATTTCCTGTTTTCTTACTAACGTCATTCTGCTGTCTCATTTTCATTACAGCAGTCTACAAATGCACTTACAGTACATGTGGCTCTTTGTAGTTTGGCTTATTTGAAGCTAATGTACTTCTTCTATGTGATTCTTGCTGTTCTGAGTTTGTACCTTCATGGTTTAATGCACTTATTGGAAGTCGCTTTGGACAAAAGCGTCAGCAAAATGAAATGTAATTAAATCATAATTTTGACCTAGTGATGTTTCTGTGTATTGTTAGATATATAGACAGATATATAGATAGATAGATAGATAGATAGATAGAAGTAAACTGATTACTTAAATAAGGGGACAGAGCAGGACTTTAATAAAGATGTAAGGATTAAGTAGTGTTATAAACATGGACCTGGGCCAAATTACTACATGTGCATTTATCCCTGTTTAGTTGCTGAGTTAAAGCTCAACAAAGTAGGCTACTTTTCAGCCAGTGTTGCTCCTCATTATGTAACCCATATGAGTAGGGTAACACAACCATTAAATACAAGTAACAACACATTTTGTATTGTCTATGGGGGGTAAACTAGGATGAGTGTGGATCCATAGGATACACACTGCAGTTGGTGGTGTTAATTTTGCACTCTCAGACATATGCACTAATCAGACAGGGTTAGAAACCACAATACAAACCCAACTGAACACTAAAAATGAACATGAAGGAAGTCCTCATGTGACTCCAGGACTGAAAGCAACCGTGTTCACATCACTTTCAGTTCAAATGAATTAACCCAAGTCTTAGGGTCTGAAATTCCATCTCACACACACAATCCTACACACGCAGAGGGACGATACAGTAAAACAGAGACACTTTCCGCTGGTTTTTCGCTCCGTTATTTACTGACCTTGGCGGGCCGGCGGGCTCCCAGTAACGGCAGAACAGGTGCAGTCCGTCGGCGTTGACGATGTGCTGGAGGTCGGTGTAGGGGACTCCCTGCGGGCTCCGCCGCGGAGTCGCTCCCGGCTCGGGCATGGAGGGGTCTGCAAGAGAGACACGGAGGAGCGATGACAACACATCGCTGCCGTAGAAGTAGCAGCTGAAACCGGCGGCGAGCAGGCAGGTGGCGGCGGTTACGGCGTTCATTGTTTATTTATTTTGTTTGTGCGTGGCATGCGTCGGAAATGACTGCGGTCTGGGGGTTAGTTGGATATGCCGGATGTAGGCTAATCCTGAGCTGTAGCTACACACACACACACACGCGCGCACACACACACACACGGACCAACGTTGTCAAGCGTCCGACTGGCGTTACGTCACGAGACCGCTCTGCTTTCCACAAGGTCTCTCAACCACTCTTTCTCTCTCTCTTTCTCTCTCTCTCTCTCTCTCTTTTAGCCCCCACGCTCCCCACATCTCTCTCTCTCTCTCTCTCTCTCTCTCTCTCTCTCTCTCTCTCTCTCTCTCATTCAAATTAGCTTTATTGTCATGACCATGATTATAATGACACTAAAATTGTAGGCTAGTGTTGCCAACATAAAACAACAATGGTTTGCACATTACTAGACTATTCAAAGTCCACACTACCACAACGACATACTGTAAGGGAAGAAAAACAAACCATAAAAACTAAAGAAAAATAGAATATGATTACACATAGAATGACCTATGATAGCCTGCCTATAAGTGTAACAATCAAATGTATGTTATATGGGAACAATATATCAAAGAGATAACCAAAGGAAGATTTAAATGAGATCCTTTTTAAATTTGAATTTATTTGCATTTTCACTAGCTATGAAATGCTCAATATATGAAAAAAAAATTCTCACGCATGCGCGCGCACAGCTGTCCTTTGCATGATCACTAAGGTGATTTACTTAAAAATATCACTTAGCCTATCAATGAATTTGAATTGAAAATTGAAAATATTTTTCTTTACCTCTGCCAGACCTTAAAGCTGCACACACACACGCGCACACGCACACGCGCGCGCACACACACACACACACACACACACACACACACACACACACACACACACAAACACACAAATAATCATTATGTAGGTAGCTCATTCCTCTTTTTTCCTAAAGCACACTCTCCTTCCCCTCTCTCTATATCTGGCAATTACACATGATGCTTCCTGGCATTCCTTCAGGTTCCTTCAGGTCCAGCTGGATATACAGTACTGGGTCATGTTAATGCTATGTGCAGCATTACAATGATGAGGAGAAACCGCCGGAGGTAAAAAATAGCCCTGAAGCTATTTCCTGAGGATGATCGGGTGTCATTTTTCATGTTTAGTCACCTGACAACCTGAAAGCTTGTAGGCTACTTCAATAGGTTACAGCCATTGATGATTAGTCAATAAAACATGAGTTAACTATGTGGCTGCTGTTGGTGAGCTATAGGCCTTTGAAAAGCTTTAATTCATGTCTTGCTTGCAAATGCGGGTACACAGTTTCTTTTTTTTATCGTCAATATCTGGCAACGTTTCTGCTTTGTAGCCACTTCTGGGGAAATATGGCTCACTTCAGCTGCATATGACAGGATCATAACAGAACACGAGTAACAGCTTCATCACACATGTGGAAATAATCGTTATCACTAAACTTGTAACTATACGTGTGAGTGGATCCTTATTGGAAATTGCTCTCCTGACGTCTGCGCAAATCTCCCTTTTGGTTTTTATCTCTGCTGCAATCATCAGTTCCATCCACATAACTGGACAGTAGGATGATTATATTGCGGGCATGCTTCCAGGAAAGGAACAAACGTTTGCAATGCAAGTGTCTCAATAAAGCCGATACATGTTGTGAAGAATAGATTAATCTGGTTCGCCCGCTGATATCGATGCCAGTGCGCCAATATAGTGGAACACGCGCGCTTTAACATCAATATGGTCTGCGGGTTTTATGTGAAAAAAACATGAATGGAGGGAGCCAGAGAAAATGCGGCATGTGCTAAAATCCCTGCACAACTACAAGTTACATTGATTTAAACCAACGCGTAGAGGAATATTATGGTGATGATGGAGATTTAATAGTGTCCATAATAAGGTCAAAACTGAGTCCCGCAGACTCTATTAAGTCCCTATGCAGAAATATCACAAGGATATTATAGAGATGGAACCAACCTGTGCTGGAGCGTCTGCAGTGAAGTTTCAGCTTCTTCTCGGACTCTCTAATTTCGCTGTCTCTGTAGCCTATGTCTCTCTCACTCCGTCCCTCTCTCTCTCTCTCTCCGACGCTCTGCTCGCACCGCACGCAAAGACAAGAATGCAGTCAGCAACGTTTGGGTTGAAACTAAACAAGTATTCTCACACACACCCTCTCTCTCTCGCTCTCTCTCTCTCTCTTACACACACACACACACACTTTTCCCAGAGGCGGTGATACAGCTCTGCTCTCGCCCCTCCTGTTTAGCCTTTTTAGTGTAAAGAAAAAGAAACTCACCATGGTTGAGTCCACATGGTTCACATTTTGTACATACCAGACCCGCTGACATTAATGTATTTATAGTATCATGTGTGGATCGGCCTCTCTCCCTGATTATGTACTGTTAAGCTTCCACCTGATAGATAGTCCTTCAAACTAAGATAGGCCGTATGTTATGGTCATCCAAAATAACCCCTGATAAAGCTCATTGGGAGGTCATTGGAGGTCATTGTTTAGTATTATAAACCACCCTTTAAAATAAATAATAACGACTGTTTTGTGATCTGCCACCTAAAATCATATTTGATTAGGTCAAGGCCAAAGGCAAACTTTGTAATAGCAGCATTCATTTATTGGCTTTGGTCACTAGGGGGCAGCAGAACAAGCTGTAAACTGTACATTGACATTGTATGACCTTTTACTGTACAATTGTGTTAGAAAATTACCTATAAACACAATTACCTATACACACATAAAGGCAAGGAAGTAGATGCATATTACAAGCTAGTAAATATGGATGTAAACAATTTTTTTTTTTTTAAAGGAATCAGTTGTCTTAAAGTGTTTTATGGCGAGGGAATGCATTCAACACGTTTGATAGAGCTTAAAGATACACACAATGCGTTTTGGTGATTAACACTGATTGTGAACACAACTTTTGTTTGTTCACAAGAAAACTTCACTGGGTACCTTTAAGCTTACTTGTTAGCAAACAGTTGCCTTATACAGAAAAGCTATGCCACGTCAGACTGAATAATGAAAGGAAATAGTGCAGTCTAAGTCTATTTCCAGACCTATTTCCACAGCGCTGTGGAGTAAGAGTTAAACACCAACAGAACCTGAAAATCTTGTTTTTGCAGACCTCTAGTGGTTTTAACTTCTCACCTTGCAGAGATACAGGAGTGTACTCAAGGCCGTGGTCAGTACATTGTGACTTCTGGGTGTGGTTATAAGTGCAACACTCAAAAGCTATGCCCCAACAGGAGTTTGAAATACTGCTTTTTTTGTGTGCATACAATAGCTACTTTTCACATGGAGTATAGCCACAACCTGTCTCAAAAGCGTGTTACAAAATAGGGAGTCCACACATGCAAATGATGCTAAATGTTTTAATTAGGTAAACTGACATAACAATAGAGTGTTTCATTCAGTAGGCAGGCTGACTAACTGACAGTATGCTGTGTGAGGGAGTGGTGAGACAAAGCAAAAACAAATGACAATATTATCAGTCAGCAGGCCAGGGGAAGCCTGCTCACCTCCACCCGTCCCTATCCTGGAACAAAGGTTGAAAACAACACAGCCAACAAGGAAGGACAAGATAGGTAGAGAAAAGGATGTCCGTTTAAGTTCCAAGGAAAATAAAAGGCATTTTAAATAAAAGCCATTAATGGAAAATGTTTTTTTTTGTATGACTAAACAAGATTCAGTGTTCCTCTTCCAATAAACAATGACTCATACCTGGTTTTAGTTACCATAGGACTGATGTGTTTGCAAATATTTGTGGAGGAAATGAATCCATTCCTGCCCCTCTAACTGCTTACAGACATTTTTTTCTCTCTAAAAATGAAACAAACAGTTAAACAAATTAAAGTCACACATGGACACGGGAACAAAACAATGATAAAAAAATGGATTTGTCACTTCCAGACCAACTGAATTCCATTTTTTTATCATCTTTTTGTTCCCATGTACATGTGTGACTTTAAACTGGGGGAAAAAACGTCCTGATCAAAACATGGCGGATTGTATCTGTACATATGCAGTTTCATCAGGGGCACTACATTCTCTGTGCTTGAGCTACTATAATGAGCAACTGCAACATCCGACAGAAGTACTGTCTCAGAGAACAACCTTATACAGTATAAACACATTCACTGAACACGTCTGTAGATAAACATGATGCAGACTGAAGTCTGAGTGTGAATGAAGCAGCCGGTCCCAGTAAGACAGGAAAGGAGAACACCCTGCATCCATATTTGAAGCATCAGTTTCATTAAGTACAGGTTTTTTTTCAGAAGTATGCGGTATGTATTGTTCGTCACCAAATCAAATGTCTTCCTTAGAAAATTAAAATCTAAACCGACTGTTTGGAAAGGAAATGAAAATTCCCATTCATTGAGAAGCTTCCCTATTTATTTTTTGCGTTTGTGTGTGTTTATCCTCATACAGACAGAATGTCTGGTGTCCCTCCATCCGTTCCTCTGAGCATTCACAAATGTGTCGCCGTGATCTTCTGTGAAAACAGAAGTACAGGAGAGATCAAAACAGAGAAGAAAACCCAGAGAGAGAAGAACAGAGGTAGAATGTGGGACGGAGGATGGAAGATTTTCATATTATGTTCCAGAATCTTTCTTTTCTCTCCAGTGGCTGGGAAGTCTCAGTAGAGGTTAATGAGGAGGAACAGAAAAGGACTGAACATGTTGCCTGAAACTTTGGCTCAGCATGCAACAATCTCAGAAAAAAAGGATTCTGAGTCAAACTATTTCAAATCTGATGTCTTCACTTTGCACCATATGGGCTCTCACATTCACTGCATTATGTTTAACTGTATGTATTGTATTTCTAAAGGATCCCAAGGATGAAAGTGAGGCTCTACTTGCTTTCTGATATGCTGAAATGCTTCTGTAAAATTAAGTGAACTGAAGATACACTATAGGCCAGATAAACTTCCAAACCAACCTCTTGTTTATCTCATGTAAAACCATTTCCATGTGACATGTATTCATACAGTATGGGCATTCATTAATTTGCACATGCTTGCATGCATGTTACTGTGTGTGTTCTTGTTCTTTGCACAGTTCCTTTGACTAACCCTCATGCTCCTGATCCACTCACTTACATCCTCTGTATTCTTCTACCATTTGTATGTGTGCCAGTGTGTGCCTGTGTGTGTGTGTGTGTGTGTGTGTGTGTGTGTGTGTGTGTGCTCCCTATCTTTCCCATGATAAGCCTTTGCTGCTGTTAACTGTATTTCATGGACCAGTGCCACGTCTTTGTTCTCTGTTAGATCTCTCCTATGGGAGCAGAGACATAAAGTCACGCACCCAACTAAATACTTAAACAGAACAGGCAGAAACAAAAACACACACGCTGAACAATATACAGAGATCCATGCAAGCACAGGTGTATAAATGAGATTAACACCGACACACACAATGCCCATGTGTTAAGGAGATTGATGGTGTGTGCTGGAATGAGCAGTATTTCTGATGTGAATTGCTAAATGCAGTTTAGGTATTTGTGTTTAACTGTTTTGCATCAAAATACATGAAAACGCATACAAATGTAATAATCTAGTATTCTACTCTAATACTGTAAATACCTATTCCACCCACCCCCTAACCATGTCACTGTGTGCAATCAATTTGCAGTCCAGGTCACGCTGCAGAGTGGGGATCAATGAACCAATCCAGAAACAACATTTTAATCATTGTCCATTAAGATAGTAAGAGCTTAATACATCATTCCCACACTCCAGGCTGCTGAGTGAACTTGGCCTCCTGACAGCGATCAGGTGGGTTAATTAGAAGCGTTTACTTTTTAGATTTCACCAATCCCTAATGTGTATCAAAGTCTGGCCTCACTCTTCATCTAACAGTGATGCGGTTTTAAGTTGCAGTCAATTGCAGTTATCACTGGTTTTTACAATTACAATATTTACCAGCCACTGTACGCTACCTGTCCAACACCAAACACACACAGTTAGCAACTAGCTGGCAAAGATAGGGGAGCATTTAGCAACTAAAGGGCCAGGAGTTGGTAGAGACCAAAAACAGAGCTAAAAGGGGCGTGAATATTGGACTTTAATTCATTACAACTCTAAATGAATGATAATGTTACCCTGTGTCCACCCAACATGTACAGTATACTGGCAACTGTTTGCTTACAGCTAACACCATATCACCTTTACATAATGATGTCAGTGCTGTGGGTCCATCTTGTGCCCCCAAGAGGCCAGCAACTCAATTAATGCAGTTTTAAGGGAGTGTTTTTTTTTTTAAGAGAAGTCACCTTTGAGTTTCAAGGAGCATAGCAGTAAGAAACACTAAATCACTGAGTTAAAAATTCTGTAGCCATTATTGGCAAGTTAGAGGTCAGGCTTTATATAAGTCATTTAATACACTCGCCTCATTTGTTACTGGATAATCGTGCAATGTTTTGTTCCTTATTCCAACAACAAAGAGATTCTAATATGAATATGCCTCTAGATGGCATGTTCGCCATAGTAATAGGTCATGATACTCATGGGTAGTATTGCATTTAGTGCATACCAAACTCAGAAATAAAGTTAACATTTATAACAATGGCTATAACTGATCAGTATATATTTTATTTGACCTCCTCCTGAGACACCTGCGTCAAGTAACATTGAGGTTTACATTAAGAGTAAACTTGCACACTTGTACATCACCTCATTTTGTCTGTGTGTTCTGGCAGACTGACAGTGCAAAACAGCATCATGGACAGTGGAGAAGAGACAGGACTTTGTCACTTTGTCGTTAAAGTAACCTCCAGTCTGCAGGTTGTCCACAACACCAGCTAGAAAGACAGAGAGAAAGACAGGGAATAATGGATCCACAGGCAAAGTAGAGTGTGAAAGGTTTTGGGAATATAGGAGATGAGCGTGGTAGCATAAAAGGACAATAAACGCAAAAAGGGAATTCGAGACAAATCAATGAGGATAACGTGAAACATTTAAAGTAGGAGAAATGAAATGGACCAAAAGTAAATAAGCGAGAAAGAGAAAGATCGACAGAGAGAGAGAGAGAGAAAGAGAAAGAGTACAGGGAGAGAGAGAGAGAAAGAGCGACAGAGAGAAAGAGAAAGAGAGAGCGACAGAGAGAAAGAGAGAGAAAGAGAAAGAGAAAGAGAAAGAGAAAGAGAGAGAGAGAGAGAGAGAGAGATGTGAGTTGGAGGGGTAGTCGTCGTGTTACTTGAACCACGTTATAATTCCTGGCTGTATACATATCCTTTGCAGTCACTCACAATAAACTATTTTTCATTTAATTTCTCATTACAGGCTTTTGACTCCGTACAGGCTAATTAGAGCTGCTGATTCTCTGAAATAAACTGGACAGCTCCTAGCATTGTAGATGAAGATCCACATTTGTTCCAGCAAGTCAGACCTAAGTTTGTGGGCTACTATGTTAAAATAAACACAAAGAGTAGATGCTTTATTACAGTAAAAACATAACTGTCCCAATTGCTAGATTTCAGCATTCTTTCTTAGGACTCATTATCATATTCATTCTATATATACATTCATACATACATATAGTTATGACCCACTATATATTATACCAGACTTGGCAAATCTGGAATAGGGTTTTCTGGAAAACGTACCACATATTGACTGAACTACTTCCTTCACAGAAATGTTACAATAACATCAGAAAACGGCTGAAATAACATCTAGTGTTGTTGAATGAATTCAAATTGTGTGTGGCTAAGCGGGTCTGGAACATGAATGTAAAAATAAATCCATGTGTGTGTTAGAGTATGTAGGACAAAGAAATCCCACTGGGTATTTTTACTCAAATGGATCTAAAAAGTCTATAATAGAAAGGCAAATGGAGTTATAAGGCAATCAAGTTTTTCTTTTTACTTTTCTGATTAATTTCTTGAGAAAAAAAAAAAATCTGTTTTGCAAAAAAAATCCACACAGTGGTATTATTTTTCGAGTGATGTAGAGGGACTTACTTTGGCAGCCAGCAAGAACAACCTGTATACCAATCTCCCCATAGTCTCTCTGGATCTGAAACAGACACAGCAGCACAGAGCAAAGGTCAGATTGGGGATCATTTCATTAGTCTGACAATTCAATTTACACTAATTGAATGCCCGAGGAGCTAAATGATAAGGCAAGGGAGGGACGAATGGAGGAAAGTTCTAGTTGTTGTAGAAAGAGATGAGAAAGGCAGAGTTACATGAGTTGGTTAAACAGGAAGAAATGACTACAGCACAGCCAAGGAGCAGAATCAGTAATATCGTATTTGCCTTATTCTCCTAGGGCCAGTTAATTCTCTAATTTTATTTGCCATCAATGGTCTGCCAAATTGTTTTGAGTTTTGATACATTTCAGGTAAGAAAAATGTTAAAATTCTTTATAGTTACCAGTTTTCCGATTTGTCAAAATATTAGAAACACAAATGTCAGTCCTTCCAGAAAAATGCAGAGTTTTTTGTGATTGTTGCGGGCAAAAATCCTTGATTATGCGGCATGTTTTCTTAAAAAATGCGATGGAATATGCGGGATATTTATGCAATTTTATGCGATGAAATTGCGGGAACTTGCAAAAATTGCAGTTTGATGAAAAAGAGAAAAAAAAGTGATTCCCCCAACACTCTGCTTTTCGATGATGTTCACGTCGCGTAATTACGTCACTTCAAAACGTTCCCATGGCAACAGGGGAAAATGGCTGCTCTTGTGTGAAGTAAACGCAACATTTTTCAACTTTCTACTAAGACATATGTGACTTTGCATGACTGAAATCATGCAAGCCCCGCATGTTTTGCGCGGAAATCGGCAATTCATGCGTCGAAAGTGCGGTGTATTTGAAAAACTGCGGCCCCCGCATAAATATGCGGACTTTGGCTGATTATGCATTGAATTATGCGATCGCATAATCACGTTTTTCTGGAGGGACTGAAATGTAGATTTGTAGAACAGCTAACTAAAATAATGCACACACAAACCTACACACAAAGTTGAATTCTTGTGTAGTTACTTAAACCATGACTGATTATTGCCATCTCTCTTTTTATATGTGTGTGTGTGTGTGTGTGTGTGTGTGTGTGTGTACACATGTGTGTAAATGCAACTGCCACGTTCATACGCTGCGTAGCGCCTTGACTCCCACGGTATCCAGGAAGTTGACAGGGCTGAGGTCGAGAACGATGGCTCTGGGGAGCGAGGGGTCGGGCTCAGCAACCATCTCAATGATGGCAATGCCATTCTGCTCCTCCCTCTCTTTCTCCCCCTTCTGTACAGGAGGCGACATGACACAGCGCAGACTTGTGAGAGGTTAATCAAAATGAAATGTTGTGCTTTAGACGGCGATTTAAGAATTCAAATGAACATCAAGGTTTAGCGTTGGGAATGTTTGAATACTGAAACAAAAAAGTATTTGTATAAGAAGACAGTTGCGTGTTGAGATTTTGATCAAGCTTAGCAAGTGTTCAGTAAGCAAAAGGGAAAAAAAAAAACCAAAATAAACCTTTGAATCATTTATAGTAAATATGACTCTGGTCATCCTCACCATGTCCACTGTGTTCTTCTTGGCAGCTTTCTTGGCATTTTTCTTCTCATGTCGCTTTCTTTTGGCCTCTAGTTTCTTCTTTGCTGACAGGATCTTGGTAATGTCAATGCCAGACTAAAAAAATACAGCAAAAGACAATAATGCATGGTAATATTGAAGTTCACATACATTTTCTACAGCCAGTCAAATCTTGCTTCCTCCTGATGAATTCATTATGACTGCAATGCACCACTGATTTACTTCTTTTATTCTTCTGTGGCTCTTTTAAAAAAAATCTTAAAACAATTCCAAATTTAAATTGCACCAATTCTTAAGAGCATGTGAGTACTTAATACTGGAATTATAGGATATATGTTCTTTGCAACAAATCCTATTGAAGCTCATTAAAACCAATGAACTATAGATCCCTTTTAACAAACATCCTACAGTGCGGATTGTTTTTATCTCCCCAACTAGGGCTGTGCTCGATTGAAGAAATTCTTAGTCGACTAACACTCATTCAATCGTATCGACTAATCGATTAGTTGATTTAATCGACAGATCTGTAAATCAGATTTTCTCTGCAAACAGTCATGCAAAAGCACCACTTTAATTCTTGTGTTTACCAGAGATGTGCTCGTACGTTTCTTGGAAATAAGTCCTTCAGCATGAAAAAAGCATAAAACATGACTAAATCGACTAAAGAAATCTAAGTTGACCAAGACCAAAACGACTGATTAGTCGACTAATAGACTAAGAGGGAGCAGCCCTATCCCCAACAGACTTCAATCAACTTTCTTGGTGTGTTTACATAATTTGTACATGTTTTTAAGTTGAATTAAGTAGTCAATGAGAGGACTGATGCCTTTCCTTTCCACATTTATTTAAACATTTAAAAAAAATTAGCGCTAAATTAAAAATAAATAAATAAACGCAACAAGTAAGAAGGAAGAGTCTTGATAAATATATAATTCATAACATTGGGAGGTTAAACTCATTAATAGTCACAGGAACACAAATGTTAATCTCAGCCAGTTCAGTCAGTCCAACTTAACTAATTCCTCAACAAAAAATAACCCATAAACCAGCTGAGCAGGTCTTGCTTGTCCATACAACTGTATAAGACACAACAACAGGAAAGCCATTTAGGCCTTGTGGGAGAAGGAAGGGGGGACATGTTTACATGTTTTCTTCCTCTTATGCAACTGTCTTTGTATTGTTTATACTCAGCAAAAAAAGAAACAACCCTTTTTCAGGACACTGTATTTTAAAAGATACTTTTGTAAAAATCTAAATAACTTTAGAGATCTTCATTGTAAAGGGTTTAAACAATGTTTTCCATGCATGTTCGATGAACCATAAACAATTAATGAACATGCACCTGTTCAACGGTCGAAAAGACAATAACAGCTTAAGGGCGGTAGGCAATTAAGGTCACAGTTATAAGAAAATTAGGAAAGTAAAGAGACACTTCTACTGACGCCCAGGGTCCCTGCTAATCTGTGTGAACGTGCCTTAGGCATGGTGCAAGGAGGCATGAGGACAGCAGATGTGGCCAGGGCAATACAATGCAATGTCCCCTACTGTGAGACACCTAAGACAGCGCTACAGGGAGACAGGAAGCACAGCTGATCATCCTCGCAGTGGCAGACCATGTGCAACAACACCTGCATAGGATCGGTACATCTGAATATCACACCTGCGGGACAGGTACAGGATGGCAACAACAACCGCAAGAACTGGCCAGTCTGGTGCAGTACATGAGGAAGAGATGCACTGCAGTACTTAATGCAGTTGGTGGCCACACCAGATACTGAGGGCTACTTTTGATTTTGACCCCCCCTTTGTTCAGGGACACATTACACTGTGTAATTGTTCAGTTTATGTCTTAGTTGTTAAATCTTTTAATGTTTATGCAAATATTTGCATGTTAAGTTTGCTTAAAATATAAAAGCAGTTGAAAGTGACAGAGCGTTTCTTTTTTTGCTGAGATATATATATATATATATATATATATATATATATATATATATATATCGTTAAATTGACAATTTGCATCAAAGTTTTCGGAATTGAGAAGCTCCATAAAGTGACGATACAGCCAGCTAGCGCCTGCCGGGGCCGAGAGACCTCCAGCTTACAGCGGGGTCTCCGAGCATGACTGTCCGAGCGACGAGCTAGCGGCCCCTGAAGCAAATTGTCAATTCTGCAACGATTTTTGCAAGACTGCCTATATTCGAAATCTAAACAGTTCATTTCTCGCCTAAAACGTTCTCAGAAGTGAATTTAGTGATGAAAAAAAATTTAAATTGTTACAATTGTCACGTTATTGGTCTGTCTATGTACCGGAAACTGGATCCTCGTTGAATGCCGTAATGAATGTTGGGATACGGGTGCTGCCAAGTTCATACAAGTTACCAACCAATACATCCTCGGTAAAATCAAAATGGGTCAAGAACATTTCTGGGAATCTTAATTGTTCTTTGTTAAAGTGTATCAGAATGCAGGAAATGAAGTCTTTGATGCTCAAAATGTCCCTTGGACAGAACACCCAGACCCCATATGTCCATTCTGGTCCATATATTTATATAGTAAAGTATGCCCTCTAAAATACATTAGACTACACCACTGTTTTTAACCGTGTTGAATACAGTGCTACTACTAGCTAATGGTAACATTAGGCTAACATCAACGTTACCTGCTGCCAAGTGTACTGTTAGCGTTAACTAGTGTGACATGCAGCGATGCTTCTGTTGCCTCTAATGTCTGTTTCGGAGAATCAGAGAGCACTGCAAGGCATTTAGGTGGCACCAAAATCCGTGTTGCTTGCTATTCCGGTACACCACTAAAACCGTGTGTAGAAAGTACCATTAAGTAAGGACACCGCCAATGAGTAAGGACTAACGAGCAACCAGGAAATGCGAAATGAAATAAATTGTCAGGTTCATCATTCATCAACAGCCAATTACATTTTCATTGTTTGTTTTTGTGATTTTTATTCCATGAAGTAAATGTCTGCCTGGCAATTGCAAAGTGGATCAGAATTCTATTACAGCCATTAGTCTTCATAGTTCTCCAAAAACAAAATTGATAACAATTAGTATCTCAAAAATAGTGCTCAGCAATTCATAGGATATTTTAACTCATCAAGATAATGTAATAGTATGACAGAAAAGATAATTCATGCAAAAACAAGGTATGAATTACCTCTAAAATCTTTTCTTGCTGACATCACTAGTTGATGCAATAACAGCATTAGTTTCCCTTTACACAAGTGCAACCCATTGGCTTAGTTGATGTTAGTGAGAACAAGCAGTAAGTGATCACCAGCACCTATCACTATTTCTTGGAAAATGATCCCCAAATTTGAGTCGTCTGCACGCCTCAGTGACTGCTCGAGTAGAAACACTTTTCACCCAGATCCAAAAATTACCAGATTTCATCTGGTGGCAATTTCTCACTAACTTGCAGCCTCTGCCAGTCAACCACAGCTCCATAAAAGCTTATTTGTGCATCAAAGATTACAAAGAAAAGAGCGACCCTCTGGCTTTGACATGCTGACATTTTAATGAATGATGATGTTCCATTATCTCCCTCCATTATTCAATCTCTGCTTCTCCCCCTTTCTCCATCTTTTGTCATCTTTTCTCTACCTTCCCTCAATTTGTCTTCCTGTTTCCCCCAAAGAGACGTGACAGAAGGAAGGAGAAGGAGAAGGGGGGGTGGAGGGGTGGGGGGGAAACAAAAGTTTAATGGAAGAAAGGAGAGGAGAAAATGGTGGGATGACATTTTAAACAATGTCTGTCACGGTCGTGATGTTTGAATTGGTGAAATGTCAGGTCAGTTATTAGCGCGTCAGAAATAATGTTGTTGAAAGGAGTTAATTGCACAGAAATCGTGACAAGGCGGACTGTTGCTGGAGTTGGTCGTTTCTTTTACTCTGTATGTATGCATGCATGTGTGTGTGTTTGTGTGTGTAGCTGTGGTGTGTTTATCTGTATGATCATATAGATTTCACGCTGTGTTTGTATGTCTGATACTGTTTTTAGGGGGCATCCACATTCATATATTAATATAAATGAATATGCCTGTGTTTGTTTGTGTTCTGGTGTGTGCAATATCAGTGGGTTTTACCTTCTATCTCATGTTATGCATTCTATGTATTTTATTTTAGCTGTTGTCAGGTATGTATTTTCCATCATATTTTCCAATAAACGATTAAAATATTTAATCACGATTAATCGCATTAATATCATAGTTTACTTGCAATTAATCGCACATTTTTATCTATTCTAAATGTCCCTTGATTTCTTTTTGTCCCATTATTTTTTCTCATTTGAATGCTCTTATCAACATGGAAAAGTGGATCGGCTTGCTTTGTGCTTTTCTCGCCTGGCTTTGACAAGGTGGCGGAGAATTGGCATCAGACGTGCTGCAATGATAGCTCAGTTCACAACAACAAAACACACAGATCACTTTGGTCTTGTCTATGGAACCATTGGGCAACTTTTTAAAAGTAAACTTTCCATTCAGAATCTAATTGGCATCCATCCATCCGAAAAAAACTACAAAGTTTGCTAGGCCAAAAAGAACGTTAATCTTGCGATAAAATTTACGCCATTAAAATGGGTTTGCGTTAACGCCATTAATAACGCATTTAACTGACAGCACTAATAATTATGTTTTCTATCCATTTTATTTTACATTGATTCATTATTTTTATGCTCATTTTATGTCATGTAATTAAAGTATCTTATTGAAAAGCACTTTGTGCTACATTTCTTGTATGAAAGGTGCTATACAAATGAACTTTATTTATTTAAGGGTGTGTGTGTGTGTGTCTCCTCACCTTCTCTCCAAGGGCTTCTTGGTACATCTCAGCATTAGCAAAGTAGATGGTGGCAGAGGAACGGAAGATCAAAATCCCTGGCACCTGCTTCACCTGAAATCAATCGTCAGTTAATGAGTTAATCAACTGAACAGGCTTTGAGTTAAATGCTAACATCAACATACTAACATGATCACAATGTCAGTGCTAATATACTGATATTTAGCAGGTATAAGGTTTAATATGTTCACCCTCTTAGTGTAGCATGTTAGCATTCAAAAATTCGCTAATAGGCACTTAACCCAAAGTACAGCTGATGTTAATGGGAATGTCTTGAAGGTAGTTGGTTACAAACAAAAGTTTAGGTGCTAGATTGAAAGTTAAGGGATCACCAAAGTTATTACAGTTCATCTTAAGGGGGACATGAATGTGTGTATAATTTTTTTTATGGCAGCCCATTCAATAGTTGTTGAAACATTTCACATAAGACCACATGTCAACCTCATGGTGGTGCTGGAGGAAACGTGAGTACCAGTTAACTAAAGTCCTCATAAATCGACCGGAGTTTAAAATTCCAACACAAAGAAAACGGAAGGTAACGCATATCTGGCTGAAAAGAGTGAAATCCAGCGAAATTTTTTACGGAAACGGAGCAAACGTAGTGAACAGCCAACAGACCATCATCACCATCAGTGGAGCCACGACACTTAAGGTTTAAAACACTGACAAGTGCCATAAACTTAACTGTACATAATTAAATAAATATAAATACATATTTTGGCTTTCACACATGGTCCTGGGTACACGGTACATTGACTGTCAACATGCTGCTAGGTATGAACACAATGTTGTTACACACCAATTCACTAGGGTTACATCAATATTGTTTTTAAATTACAGATCAGTGAGAAATGTATTCTCTCCCTTGTCTTGTCTTATTAATTGTTCAGTGATGTATTGTGTTCATTAATTGCTCATAAAAAGGCAGTAATGTGGCCCAAGCTTTTCCTATCGTTGACTAGGTGTGCTAATCAAAATACAAAAAAATGTTTATTCGAGGACAGCCCTAAAGTGCCTTCGGAAATAAATATTGGCAGTGAGCTCTTACTGTCAACTTCTGCTTTACTTTTTGGAAATCGCTTCTTGCTTTTTGAAACTGGCATTAATGACACTTGAATACGAAATGAATACCAAAGTTTAGTATGTAATGTGATAAAATGGTTATGTGATTAGCAGATCCCATCTTTAAGGCTAGGACTAGTTGGTTTAAAGTGGAAATGAAAATAAAATAATAAATTATTTAATAAATGACATTTTGCATTGTATCAATATGGAATGCAGTTGTTTTATTCATCTCCAGACCAATACTCACTCTCGCCCCTGCATTCAGGTTATTTAAATATAACATGTCATACCTGAGTATAGTCCTCAAGTGGCCTGTAAATGTCAGTGCCTGGTATCTGCCCTAATATGGAGTATTTAGGTCTGAAATGCACACAAAACAAAGAAGTATATGAGCAATTTGTAATAGTTTGTGTTTAGGTATTGTCTTCCAGAGAAGTACTGACTTAATTGTTAGGTGTGGTGATTGATATCTTAATGTTCAACTAGACACACTTTCCCACTGAACATGTGTGCATTTATCAGTGTATAATTGTGGGTGTGTGGTAAGGTCTTCCTACAGCTGTGTCCTGAAGATGACTGTGAGCATGGAGAAAGCGATGGCAGCAGCCAGTCCCAGGTCAGGGTTGAATAGCAAGGTGAGGATAAAGGTGACCACCCAGATCAGCTGAACATAAAAGAGAGTGATAATGAGTAACAAAGGGTAGTAAAACCATTCAACAAGTCTAGCGATGCTTAAATGTAGCGCGCATTACACATGAGAAGCAAAAGTGTTGATGGAAATCGAATGCAACGCGATATTGTTAGATGCTTATCGGTAGTGAAGGAACACGTATAGTTTGACTTGATTGCAGCACCACAGAAAAAGGCAATATTGTTACCTAAATGCAGCTCAATCAGCCTGCCTCAGGTGTATTTCATCATGGAACGGTACACAGAAGTCACGATCTAGCTATCATGCTAACATCAGCAAGTCAGCATAACACAGTATGTTATAATATAAGTGAGGATGACAGGAAATGATTATTAGTTTCAGGAGTTTCTTGTGCTGAAGAAGTTTTCATGAAGAAAGCACTGTTAATCTGAACAGACAGCTGACAAATAGCTTGTGAAGCACTGGGATTTAAGATAATGTTTAATATTAAAAGAAAAAGATATGGACATCTATACATCCTGTTACCAAAATATTAATGAATCTATCTTCCCAAAACATTAACCATTTCCTTGTCTACCTTTTAAGACACTCACCATGTCTACTTTGTTGCTCCTCCACAGTGCAGGGATGTCCATAAATTGCTTCATCATGCCATGGAGGTTAACAAAGATGATGGCGGCCAGCACTGCCTGCAAAGTGAGTCACATATAAAACATGTTAATATGGAGTGCTCCAGTTTTGAGGACAAAAACATGAATGTGAGTTAGTTTGTTTTACTTGCTCTAGTTAAATAGGCTGCAAACAAAGTTTATAGTGTGTTTATAGTTATAATCTTCATATTATAACTTTGCTACACTTTTCAGATGAATGACTTTAGATACATCCGTGTGATGTATTCACTGCCTCAGATGTTTTAATCATTTGTTCTCAAAAGTAGCCAGTGGCTTTTAGGGCTGGGTAGGCTAGTCATTAATTTCCTGAATCGATTTGATTCCCATTCAAAAGAAAATTTAATTTTATAAAACCAGCTCTAGTGGCTTTAGTCTGAAGCTGAATAAGTATCTGTATACTTAGATAACCAAATCTCTATAGAGATTTGGTTATCTAAGTATACTAACTAATGATATTCTCTCCAAAAATGTGTATTTTTCAAGATCAATGTCAGAGGACAAAAATAAAAATAAACAATTTGAAAGCCAATGGAGCCAAATTTATGATCCCCTCTAGAACCTGTCTTTAGAACCCCGTTATTTTATTTTATATGTGTGTGTGTGTGTGTGTGTGTGTGTGGGTGGGTCGATAAAATCAATAAGGATTGAGGGAAGTATACTATAAAAAAAATTTTTTTTTTATATTTTATATTTTTTATGAAATTTTGAAATCTGTCTTTATTGATTTATTATTTATTATTTGTTGTTTCACCTTGTTTAATGTATTTCCTGGAACCGGACTATGGTGACCCACAGAAATTAATAAAAATATATCTATATCTATATCTATATCTATATCTATAAAAAAAAATTTAAAAAAAGAATAAGTATCTGTTGCTGGCCTTATAGCAACACAACCTCAGCTGTTGTCTACGTTTTGATGAGGAAGGCTTATAATTATGCAAACCCATTAACTTGGACACATGTATGCTCATGCTTGTGCACAGATGCGAACACATGCAAACCCCCACACACACAGTACCTTCGGCAAATCTTCAAAGAGAGTTCCAATCCAGAGCGTGATGAAAAGGATAACTATTGCTGATAGAGCCCCGGCAACCTGCAGTGAAGACAGAGGGTAGATAGAGGCATGATGAATGGAAATCAGGAGAGAGAGAGAGATCAGAGGAAGAGAGAGATCAGAGGAAGAGAGTTAAAGAAGAAACCATGAATGATGTAGTTGTTATTAAAGTGAATTGGTGATAATGAGAGGAGTCATGGCATCATCAGTTAAAGCCTCTCCTCTCCTCTGTAATGGGCCTTAGCTGATTAATGGTGTTGTCAGACTAAATCAGTTTAGCCTTTTAGTGACTCTGTGTTTGTGTAGGTGGACTTCAACGATGTGAGCGAAAATCGATTGCCTAAGTGTTTTTTGATGATGCCACTTATCAGAGTAACGTTGATTATGACCCATTTCTTCACTCCTTTTAACCTTTAAGATAGCCCAGATTTGTTGCTACGGGCAGAGCCAAGTGTTGGAATGAAAATACTGATCTGAAAAATGATCTCATGAAACATCCTTGTAAAGTTAAAAAAATGCCACGCATTAAAACCAATAAGCATTTTTCTAAATGTTGTTGACATCCTTTTCAGCTGTGTGGAATAAATACAGGAGAAGCTACACCTATCTTGTAAACTAAATAAAGAAAAGTCATTCCAGCTTTTGAAATTGAACTTTATAGTGGTACATCAGTGGCAGGATGTAGCAGCAGTAGCAGTATACTACCTAATAGAAGGCTACAGTATGTGGACCATAAAAGCAGCTGTGTTAATATTGTTTTAATGCCAGGTGTGTGGATAATGATTTTGTAATGTGTGTTGATTTTGATTTTTTAGGGAAAGTTCTGCCAGTCTGTTATTGTACTACATAAGATACAAAAACACTATGAACATTCATACAGTAGCCATGAAGTTTGCGGACGACACCTCCCTCATCGGACTCATCTCCGATGGTGACGAGTCCGCCTACAGGTGGGAGGCTGACCACCTGGTGACCTAGTGCAAGCAAAACAACCTAGAGCTCAACACTCTAAAAACAGTGGAGATGGTTGTGGACTTCAGAAAGAACCCAGCCTCAGCTGCCCCCATCACCCTCTGTGGCTCCACAATTGACACTGTGGAGTCTTTCCGCTTCCTGGGAACTATCATCTCCCAAGATCTCCAGTGGGAGCTGAACATCAGCTCCCTCATCAAAAAAGCACAACAGAGGATGTACTTCCTGCGGCAGCTGAAGAAGTTCAACCTGCCAAAGACAATGATGGTGCACTTCTACACAGCCATCATTGAGTCCATCCTCACATCTTCCGTCACCATCTGGTACGCTGCTGCCACTGCCAAGGACAAGGGCACACTGCAGCGTGTCATTCGGTCTGCAGAGAAGGTGATTGGCTGCAATCTGCCGACGCTCCAGGACCTGTACGCCATCAGGACTCTGAAGCAAGATGGAAAGATTGTGGCTGACCCCTCCCACCCCGGACACAAACTCTTTGAGCCACTCCCCTCTGGCAGCAGGCTGAGGTCCATCAGGACCAAAACCTCATGCCACATGAACAGTTTTTTCCCCTCCGCCACTAGCCTTATTAACAAGGCATACTGTGTGTATATATATGTATAATTATATTGTTTATATTCCTCTGATCCTTCTTATATTTAGAGAATGTGTGACTTGCACCAACAACACCAAGACAAATTCCTTGTATGCGTAAAAAACGTACTTGGCAATAAAGCCCTTTCTGATTCTGATTTTAAAGTCTAATATCAGGAGCTAAATATAATTGAAATTATTCCGATTTTTTCCCCCCGGAGAGGGTGGGTTTTTAATATTTTGCTTTTACATTTCTTTATTTCTTTGTTAGTTCTGTGCTGATTTGTGTAACATTAACAAGCTCTTCCCCAAAAGAGATTTTGATCTCAAGCAATCGTCCTGGTTAAAACGGTAAGTTCTCTTAAATCACAAAAGAAAATTATATTTCCTCATTTACCTCGACTGGCATAGCCATGCAGATACAAGGAGAGGCAAGTGTGAAAATACATATTTTGAATGTGAACTGACCCTTTAAAAGTCAAACATGTTATTCATTTTGTAAAATGTAAGTCTCAAACTAGACCTAGTTTGTTCACTGATTTCTAAAATCATATGTGTAAATTATTTCTGTATAGCGAGATAAGAGCCCTCTCACAATGTGGAATAATGTCCACTTATACCAACCTGAGTCTTCCCTCCTGTGCTCTCCTGAACCATGGTGCGAGACATGGAGCAGCTGATGGCGAAACACTGGAAAAATCCTCCGATGGTGTTACTCAGACCCAGGGCAATGAGTTCCTAAACCAGGAAAAACACTATAAAATATACAAGGTATCAACCTTAAAAGAGCAGATCATCCTTAATTCCATCCATCCCCTCCCTACCTGGTTGCTGTCCACCTTATATCCATATTTTAGGGCGAAGATTCTTCCCAGTGAGATGGCGATGCCGTAGCCAACCACAGACAGAGCGAAGGCATCCCCGATCACCTGACCAAACAGAGAGGCAGCTGGGAGAACAGGCGGCTGGAGGCTGGTAAACATGGAGAGTAGAATACATCGCCCATTACAAATACTTCATTTTTCATGTGTAAACAGACATTGCTGTGCTGTTTGTGTTTCTTACCCTGAGGGAATCACGCCCACCACATCCACTCCATATTTCTCCTGCAAGTTAACTTGCCAGGAGATCACTGTAGCAATAACAATCTGGAGAAACAGATAATGTAATAGTGTGTGTTTATCTTTGTAAGGAACTAACTTTGCATATAGAGTATATTAAAAGTGTATATACATATTCCTGTATACTTACACTAATCAGCTCCACAGGGATAGGAACAGGTATTTTTTTACTCAAGTATGTGTTGAGCTCCTTAGCAAAGATCAGGCCTAATATAGCAACAATACTGACCACAAGAGTACCAATTTTTGTCTCTGGAATGAGATAGCATATCTCCAACACAGTCTGGAAAGAAAGAAATAATATAATTGTTGCTTAAATGCTTATATGAAGAAACACAAGAGAAATAAGTAGCACAAATATACACAGCATTTATACAAGAATATACAATGTGCATGTTAAATTCTTGTCCATCACAGAGAAGAACATCAGCTCTATTGGCTTATAAATATAAGGCGGAGGCAAATGTCTCCATGGCTTTTATGTTTTGAAGATAAAAGCATGCGTATAGGATAGATATGTTATACTTTCCAGCACAAGATCCTTGATGAAGTTTTAGGGTTAACAGTTGACATTCTTTCACTTGTAGAAATCACTAAGAACTGTCCAAAATGCTTTGGAAATATTGAATGGTTTCAGCCTTACTCTGTAAAATTAAATAAAAACATGTAGAAGCAAACAGGTGTTAATAACTGTGTTCCTTCTTACATATAACAAGGAGAAGGGTCCACTGTATCTCTTAGGGCTGATGCCAAAGGTGTATTTGAGCTGGGACACAATGACGTGGATGGCAGCGCCTGTGGTGTAACCTCGGACCAAAGGCTCAGACAGGTAGGTCACAACGAAACCAAACTGGACTAGACCGAGTAGAATCTACATACATAAAACAGAATGAAAAACACAGAGCTTCACATTAAGAAGGGAGAACAAACAAACGCAACTTGCTAGTGTAAAGTTTGCACTAACAAGTTAACTAGCAGTTATTTTAAAGCGCCCATATTATGCTCATTTTCAGGTTCATACTTGTATTTTGAGGTTGTACCAGAATAGGTTTACATGGTTTAATTTAAAAAAAAACACCATATTTTAGTTGTACTGCACATTGCTGCAGCTCCTCTTTTCACCCTGTGTGTTCAGGTCTCTGTTTTAGCTACAGAGTGAGACATCTCACTTCTGTACGATAGTTACGTATTGTAACTCCAGATTCAATGAGTATAGGTGCAGCCCTCTAAGGGCGTTTTCACACATGAAAGTCCTAACCAAGGTCCGGACCAAGGTTCATGTTTTTGTTACATTGTATACATTTGATCCGGTAAGTTGTGGTTTCACACTGCAGTTTTGCAAGCGCACTAAAGATCTATACGTGACAAACCTACGTCCTGCCGTCATCACATACGTGAGCTACGTCTCCAGATACTTTTAACTGATTGGTTTGTTGAAGGGCTTCCTTGTCCTCTCATATGCTCTCTCTGTGTCGGAGTTTTTCCAACTGACTGCTGCTCTCCCCCTACTGACTGCTGCTCTCCCCCTACTGCCGCGGCCCTTTTTGTTTTGTTGAGATGTTGAGAAGCAAGACACGGGAACTTTCTTTCTGGAGCATTTATTCAGAGACAAACTGAAACCTACGCTGTACATTTACCACTTAACAAATAAACTGCTGATGTATTCTCTGCTCTGATAGCCGACAGCTGTCTTCTCTGAACGCATTCACCGTCACTCTCTCTCACTAAGCACCTTAAAAGGAGCTTCCCCGGTCTTGTAATACAAGGAGAGCCTGCCAGAGCTTCTTGTATTTGGTCCAAAAGTCCGAACCATCCAAAAAATGCTTTCACACTATAAACAAACCGTACCATGGTCCGGACCGAGACCACCTCTTTTTATCGGACCAAAATTTGGTCTTTTGATCTGGACCGCGGTCCGGGGGAGGTTTCACACCTGTAATTTTGGTTCGGATCAAACTAAAAAGTCAGAAAGTCCGGACCAAACGAGGTATGTGTGAAAACGCCCTAAGGCTACGCTATTGGGTTTATCCCTTCGCGCATGCGCAGTCGTGAAGATTTCCTTTCTCGCCCTTGCATACAGCTCGGGCTTCAACTACGTCCGCAGATACTGTATATATACCGAGTGGACCCGTTGTTTATCTCCCAACATCAGCTTTTTCTTCAGCTAATGTAACAGGAGCAGGTGGCCCGAATCTTAAGAGGGTTGCGCCTATATTCATAGAATCTGGAGTTACAATACGTAACTATCGTTCTATTTCGTATAGGCTTCACCCTCTAAGGCTACGGTATTGGGTTAGGGCGAAGCTGATGTAGTCCATGCCACCTGCAACACAGAGCCCACAAGCAGAACATAGACTAACTTTTTCTCCAAAGCACTGACAGGAGATTGTATCAAATAAACTGTTATTCTGATAAAAGAGCCTGCCATGGTAATGACTTGGCCTAACTGGCTGCAAGGCCCAAGCCATAAGTGTAGGCGTGCATGATTAGTGAGAAATTGTACATGATTGACAATTATGGGACACCCATGTTCCACCCAGCACCCAGTGCAGGCGGGGTGAGGACAGCAGGGAAAACACACATGCAACGGCGCATTATTCCGTGATTGTAGGCGTGCAATATATGTATATGGGACACCCGCTCTCCTCATAGCACCCAATGCAAGAGGGGGGAGGACAGCAGGCAGATAGAAATGGATGAACGGGCATGGGCATGCCCAGGAGGCCGCTGCGCAGATTTCGGCTACTGTCATGTCCCTGAATAAGGGCGCACTGCCCTTGTAGAACGTACCCGGATGCCCTGGGGGGGCACGTCACCTTGACGGTTTATGAACGCTGCTGATGTAACGTTGTCGCTCTCAAGACACACATTCCAACAAGTGTTTGACAGTCAGCATGTGGAATGGGCGCTCCACGATGCACCGGTTGAATTGGGACAGGTCGAGAATGGGGCGCAACCCGCCTGACTTTTTTGGAGTGAGTAAAGTAGCGGCAGCAAAATCCCTCGTTCTCCTCCCCCGGAGGAACGAGTGAGATTGCCCCTTTTGACAGTCGCTCCTCTAGCTCTGACGTCATGGCATCTCATTGTCGGTTGAGCGGTTAAACAACAACATCCCTAGGAAAAACTTCTTAAGCCATCAAAACTAATTAATTACAACTTGACCACCCCATGACAGATTAAAGTTTCACTTTCCATGATCCGTGACCGATGGAGGAGCATCTTGGCAGCAGGGATTTAAATCTTTAACTGACAATGTCAGAAATAGCAATTTTGGACTTCTGATTGAACTATGTAAATTCTTAGTTGGGGACACCCTTAGTGATGACAGCACGTCTGTCCAAGAATGGGAAGATTACTCCCAAATATTTGATTTCCAGACCAGAGAATCTCTAATTTACCTGAAATAATCCGGACATAAAGGTGACAGCTGCAGCCACTCGGACCCTCTCTGCATCCCGGGAGCTGATATTAACTATACTTGAGTTGGTCAAATTGTCCCATATCATAAAGTTGGAGTCTGGGGCCAATCGCTCGGTCACCCCTCCTATCATCACACTCATGACAGCATATGTTCCTGAAGAAAGGAGACAGAGACATAACACATTTTTGTTGGCCATATAACAACATATTGGACATTATGAGAGACATTTTTCTCGCCATTTCTTTCTCACACTTTTCTTCTTGCCATGACTGATGGGGTCGAATGTGATACATTATGATTTGCCAGAGTGAGAACATTTGTAACCATTTTGGTTATTTTACATTTTTGTTTTGTCTGTGCCCTTCTCACTAGTTTGACAGGTGCTAGAAGTGGATGTATTTACAACCTACCAATCAGAAATTAGCAAAAATAAATAAATAAATAAAATAAAAGAGTTGCGAAGTTGGATGAGCTAGTTTGGGGGGCCCTGGTTCCAGAAGTAAACATTCCCATTTATTTCCCATAGACAATGTTACATGATCTACAGTTTAAGCACTTTTTTTTTTATTATTATTATTTTTTGGGGCCTTTTTAGGACAGCAGAAGGCATGAAAGGGGAGAGAGAGGGGGGAAATGACATGCAGCAAAGGGCCGCATCTTGAAGTCGAATCTGGGCCCGCTCCGTCGAGGAGTAAACCTCTATATAGGGGCACTCGCTCTACCAACTGAGCTATCCATGCGCCCAGTTTAAGTACTTCTATGGCTTGGATCAGAATGAAACCCTGCCAAATTAATCATCAGTACAGAGGTTAACAACTGTGTTAGAAAATATCTGCTTCTTTGATAAAAAGCCAAAAGGTACAAGCCTGTGTACATAAAAAGGAAGTTAACGACAAGTATGGCGCTGTGTTTTAAACACAAATTCAACGTTAAAGCATTTTTTAATTTGCTACGACTCTAATTTATGCCTTGGACTTGCTTCTTCGTTAGCAGAGGCTTAGGGGTATTGCAATATTTAGCCCAGTCCGCCATGATGAATGTTGATGTTGAAATAATTAAAACTGGTGGCCACAGCATAAATTATACGATTGTAATGTACGGGAATGCACAATACGGAAATCACTTTGATGAACCAGTGGCTCCTTTTTTTTTTATGCCAAAAATCCATTGTTTTTCCCCTATATTCCTTCTGCAGCGGTGCACCGTCATGAACTGCAGCGACGCACTGATGTCAGTCCATGAATTAGGCAACCGTCTGTGGTTAGTTCACGTCTGTAATGGCAGGACAGTCGAATGTGTCATCTAAACTGCTTACCGTAAACCAGTTGAAACATTGCCGGTAGGCTAACGGTTTTTAAACAGGCGCGGTAGTGAACGACACACGGACGTGCTGGTGGATTTAGTGTTTTTGTATTCTTTTGGCTGAGCTAGGCCAGAGAATATTCGTAAAAACAGATTGGTGATGTTGTTTTGCCATCATTGTTCTCCGTGAAGTTTACTGGAAGTAATGTAATGTAGCTTTTTATCACGTGAAGTGAGCACTGCTCTGGACTGTAACCCATCTGCAGGCTAAATCAGGCAACCTCAGGGTTACACTGTCAGTTGTTCTTCTTCAAATACTATCCACACAAATTTATGGTGGATGAACCCCCCCTTGTCATGACTGGTGAGCAGAAGTGATACAGTACAAACCGAGTGAGATGTGCTTGGATGTGCCAAAGATGAAGTAGACGAGGACTGGGTAGAAGGAGGAGTAAAGGCCAAAGACTGGAGGAACAGATGCTAACAGGGCATAGGCCATACCTGCAGGGATAACAAAGGACACATATGATTCCCTACAATACAGTAATAACAGCTATAACAAGTAAAGATATTGAGTAGTAGGGTTATGCACAACCTGCAGATTACCATTGAAAATAAACTAATTTTAACATCTTTTCATCTCTTCTACCTTTCCACCCCACGCTGCATCTCAACTGAACTCATCCCCTGAACCTCCATCCTCACCCTGCGGCAACTGCATAATCCCCACACTGATTCCAGAGATCAGGTCACCCAGGGCGTTTTCTCTGATGGAGTAACGAGGCAGCCATGACATAACAGGAACGCTACCCAGCAGGCAGTTCTTCAACCTGGGACCAGAACAGCTGAGTTTGCGTGTCAGAGAGACAGACAGGGAGAAAAAGAAGAGACAGATGGGTACATTGTTGTTGGGATATGCTTTGATGTCAGCGTACGTGTCGAGTCTGAACTCCAGGCCACTTGGCTGATGTCTTGGTGTTGTTATGACCCACTTTTTTGCCACTTTTGATGTTGACTTAACTTTTTATCCAACTACCAAAATAATTAAAAAAATGTCTTTAATTTGCTGTCTGTCAACTGTATGTTTAAAATCATTAAACCTCATAAATCCTTAAAACAAATCCTCACCAAACAGTATTCTTACATTTGGAAGGACATATGACTTCCTGCTTTTGGTCTTAGACATGGATGGGGTCTTGATCCTGTGTGTGATCTGTTTTATCTCTATATACTTCAACATTTCAACATTTTCTGAGATTACAAAAGCACTTTTCCTTACTTATTTGTCAAGTTTATGCGTGTGCGTTTATATTGGAAACAGGTGACTTAGAAATACAATTTCACTGTGAAAAGTAGCACAATATAAAAAAAAGATCTTTTGTAATTTCCAGGGATTTTAAATCTAAGATGTGGACAAAAGTGAAACTACTTATCATGTATTCTCACTTACTTGCATGTTGTATCTATCTTCCTGGCCAAAGACCTTTCGACATGCATACCCGTGTTCAGCATTTGCAAGAAGTTAATGGGTAGGTAAAGCAGGACTGTGCAAATGTGTGTAATATGATGTACTAAGTGAAAAATGTCCTTTTGATTTGGTTTATGTAATGAAGGGCCAGGGGTTCTAACTTCAACTAAAATGTATACGTAGAAATCAGTACTTTATGAATACCAATTTATTCTGAATGTAATTGCTGTATGATTTTGTGCAAGAGAAAATGTCTGAATGTAGAAAGAGATTAGTTTGTCAGATACAGTCAGCCCAGCATGGCCTGCGTATGGATAAAAGATTAACTTGTACTTTAACTATTTCAAGATCTTATTTACCTGTACTGTGACTTGTAATGTTGTATCAAGAGCTCCATCATGAGCGATTCATTTTATTGTCATTGCTTATTAATGCTGTGCATGGTTGCATGGTTTAAGAAAATGGCTATAATCTGTGTTACTTGCATGTATTGAATGTGGATACTGCAGATGTGTAACTTTACTAATGTCTTGCTGCCTGCTGTCACTCTGCATGGCTTCTAGAGAAAGCGTATATTGTTGCTCTAGCGGTCTTTATGATGTCTTATTGACTTCTGTCTGTACATTTTAACTTGTACTAATGTCTTGCTGTTTTCTGTTGCTCTGGTCTAAAAACGTCTGGCCAAAAAACTACAGTTACAAATTAGCCAGCTGACCACCACTGGCACATTTACAGAAATGTTGATTAATGGGAGTTGTCCTTTATAAATAAAATAAATGAAAATGAAAAGTTTAAATGCACAGTAAAGTAGATGTGGGCAACTTTACCTCATTGACTTTTTGACCTGCTCAGATAGAGAGGTTTTTGAGACAGACTTTTGTGCCATCTCATCCACTTCTCCCTCGTCCAGGATCTCCCTGTGCACGCTGTAGCCCACCCGTCTCTTCTCTGCCATGGCTAAAACTAGCTGGAACACAAACAATATCTTATTTTCTTTCCAAATATTTTGTTTTGGCAGAAAATCTATTCCTTATGTTTCAATCATTATTGCACAACGCGGCAGTTATATTTTCAACAGTTTTTTCCATTTTGTAAGAAAATACCTACAAACAATCTATAAAAAAAGCTTACCATATTACTATATCAATAAGATGTTAGTCTAAATATTGTTTTGGCACAATAACAGCTGTAGAAATACAATTAGTTAGTTTCATGTTTATTCATGTCCTGATCGCGATCCCTCTGGGATGGAACGGTTTAAAACTTATGATCAGAATTACCTTGTTTGTTCCAGCTGAAAAAAATGCTTTCTATGTTGAAAAGATTTATTTTACAAAAAGCCTAGAACATACTGAATGCCTGAGATGAACCATTCATATTTAGTGTAGGTTTTCAGAGGCGTGATATAATGTTTTGTTTTCTATACTGATGTCTTTTATCGGTTATTCCAGTTCAGAGGACATAGATCCAACTCCAAGTTTATTTCTGCTCAGGGTTGTAAAGAAAATTGTCCACCTAAATTAAAAAGTCTTCACAATCATAAGATGGCACATCCCTCTTCATGAAGAATGAATCCTCTCTGTGTGCAGTGGTCCTCAGGCTTCAAATCAAATCTGCTGTAGAGTTTTCCATCAGATCCAAGTGGCTCCACTGTTTGTTGTTGCAGCCAACAGAAGAAGGTAAGGTTTTATTTTAAAACCCACGATTCTCAGCGTGCCCTCTCTCTCAGACTTGTCTGAGGCGGAGATGGTCTGTCTACGTTGTGGCTCCACTGCTGTGAATTGTTACCTTGAAGGGAAATCTAGATATGACAATGGACATTATTGGGGAGGGACAGGGCAAAGGTGGTAAAAGATATGGTAGAAATTAGTGACGGCAATGCATGTTAGTTTATTAACCGAGTGAGTTAGTTATTTTTTTTATAGTTATTGTCATGTGTTTAATTTATTGTGTCAATCATCTTTTGCTCTTGGAAAAAAAAAATGGTTCAACATGCAACATCAATTTATACCAGACAGAGTCTTAGCTATTTTGTATAGCTGTGTTTTATGTCTTTTCTTTTATCGGTATGTGATTAGATTAGTCAGCCATTTCAGCTTAGTCAGGGTTGTTCTTGTTAATCTATAATTGCACCACAGGAAGGTTAATGGGAGGGTCTGTGTAATCAATGGAAGAACAGATACTGGTTAACTTTAGTAGGACAAACAACATGCTTTCTTAAAGACACAGGGTGTTTTATATGTGCACCAACAGGCATTGATACTTTTATTTGCTTAGTCACACTTTTGTCTCAATTTTCCCCCTCAGTGAATCAGAGAGATTACACCTTCAAATCCCTCCATCAACAAGACTAGGTTGAAACCTAGTATATGGCTAGACTGCATTTGGTCAATGTGCTAAATTGTGGCCAAATTGTTACACAGATAGTCAGTGGTAGCATCTATAATGTGAATTCCTGGATATTAAATGTTCATCTGCAATCAGTGTTGCCAGCTCACTTCCAATGAAGGTAGCTAGCACTAGCTCCAAAAGTCTCTCAAAGTTGCCAGATGACATCCTATGCTTATTTACATATACAAAAAAGGTAAAATAAATAAAAATAAAACACTTTAAATAAATTAAATTCTATAATAAATTAAAAATAAAATAAATAAATAAATCTACAAAGGTAGGAAGAAGATCAAACAAACTACAAAACCTGGAAATTTACTACAACTTAACTCCAAATCCTGCGGCGAGTTGGTGTCCTCCTGCACCCCACAAACACCTACTGAGAGCCTATGCACGGAGCAAGCGGGAGAGACCCTGCGCTGTTGGCAGAAGACCCATGAACAGCGATTACATTGAGCAGCATGCATGGGAATAAATAATATATTTTAATATAATTCTGATGATCTTAATAAGTTGTTAAATTGGTTGACTCGCGTTTTAGGAGGAAAGTTGCTATAATGGTCTGAAAGTTGCCAAGTTGGCAACGCTGTCTGCAATTTTCTGTAGTGGTCCCAGTAATATTTGTTCTACAGTACAGGAGCATACCATACAACATGGTTTAGCTATGTTTGAGTCAAATAATTGAGGACTACTTTAATATGATGAATTCAACAACATAATCATGCTATTTTCAACAATTTATTGTTATGGATTACTCATCAAGTGTTATTGTCCTATTTCACTTGCCAACACACAGTGGAGGGGTAATGGTTTGCCTTTTTATTAAACAGACCAGAGCTGGGTTGCATCCCATTACAATTATGAACATGCCCACAGCCTCAAATGTTGGTATTATGGAATTCATAGCAAGAAAACTTTACTGCTACAGCTACCAGATTGAGGTTGGGAAGTACAGGGGGGACTTTGCTTTACTTTGGTCTTGAGGAGCTGTAGCATTTATTCATAAACACACTGAAACCTGCATTGTTCTACCATTTGACAGTTGTACTGTTCATTTCTTCTCTGACACACACACACACACACACACACACACACACACACACACACACACACACACACACACACACACACACGGAGCTATTCCTCCTACAACATATGCATTAAACTGTGTCAACACCCTACAAATATAGGATTGCGCCACATCAACAACAACCACATATGTGTGGAGTAGGTCGATCAGATGATTGATCACAGAGGAAAAACATTACCAGTGGAAGTACTATTCACTTTAAAAGAGCAACAACCAACGGGGAAACACCAACACTATCAACCAATGGTGTACTGTAACTTCATTAATCGCTCTCAAAACAAGTGAAAAACAAAAGCACAGGTGAAGGAATGCTTATTCAGACCCAATGACACTTAACAAACCATAACAAAAGAGCTTTCAGTGAGATACACATGATCCAGCAAAGAATTATAGACCAAAAAACCCCAGGATACATTTCTTCGCACATCGTTTTGGTTGCTGGAACTGTAATCCAGATGCTGAAAAAAACTGAGTGTGTTTTGATATCTTAGTTTAAACCCAACATTGTGTTACCCATATTGTTGCTGGAACTCACTGTTCAATAGAACAGGTCAACTTGTGGTGTGCGAAGCCCCAGTAGCCTATTGGATAAGACATTGGCCTTCTAAGTCAGAGATTGTGAGTTTTGAGTTCCATCTGGGGTGACTGACAGCAGAGTAGCACCACCCATAGCATCTTCGACCACTTCTTCATCTCCATTTCTCAATTTGCTAGCTAAGAACCAGAAGGCGGCCACTTACAGGGGATATCTGGGGGCCACAGAGTTGGTTTTTGTGGCCATGGGCCATGCTTAACTTGATCCCTGCTGCAGTTGCATCACCAGGGGCCCATTTCAGGATGGAGGTTTAACAAACTGAGTCTAACCCTGATGTCTGAGTTGATTTACCCTGAGATGGGAAACTGAGTTTTCGGTTTCAGAACAGCTGATTTGAGTTGGTTCAATCAACTCAGAGTAGGTTCACGCGCGTGCACCACCACTATAAAAAGATAGCATGAATGGAGCCATGATACTACGATTCACCATGGTAACAACCACAAACAAACTTTCAGCGGAAATACTCACATGCACATACAGCGAGTTTGAACATATATTTTGTTTAAAAAAAAGCAACACAGCGGCTGCTGCAAAAGAGAGAGAATTTGCATGGGAGAAAACTGCTGCTAGAGTAAATGCGTATATTTCAATATAGTGTATATCATATTTAATCATAAGTATAGGCTAATATTACTGGTGAAATGGTAATGAACCTATAATCTATTTAATTTAGGTGTAATGCTAGGGGCAAAAAAGTCCTAGGCCTACTAATCCCATTCTGAGGCTGCAGCACCATCATTAACAGAATTATAATTCATAATCTTTTATTACAAAGGATACACATGGATGTATTGGGTTTACATCATTCACCTGCAATACTGTGGAACTCCTTTTTAATGTCTCTTATGGATTTTTGTCCAGGGGAACACTACAAAAGCATTTAAAACACGGCTTAGAGTGAGTCATTCTGAAGGCGCTTTGCTATACAGTGGCTTTACTTATATGCTCTGCATTACCATTGTCGTAAAGAAAACTGCCGTTTGCAAAAAAATGTAATGTGAATAATCTGCTGGGATGTAGAGCATGTCCACGATGGGTGACGTTAGTAATATGAGGAAGGATAAGGTTATGAAGGCTACATAACCGATAGACTGGGAAGAAAAATGATACAGCTCAAATAGGAAGTTATCTGAAAATTTAAATGCATCAGGGCCTCAATATCATTTCCCGACGTATGTTTAACACCCTTTGAAGTAATCCATCTTCTTCATCAACGGGATCGTTGACAAAAGGAAATGCCATGTTTTGAGAAAAAAAAAAAGTTTTATAGTCTGCCTAATATGGTTAATAAAACGACACAGTTTTTATTCATACCGATAAACTAAATGCGCCTGGTACAGACTGAATGAATGAATGAATGAATGAATGAGGAAATGAAAGAGCGCTGTGTCAGAGGGAGGAGACTGAGAGAAACTCAAGGTTTCTTCAAGAAAACCTGCTTCTGACCAGGTTAGGTTCACAGGCTCAGTTACCATAGTAACTGACTCTGAGGTTAAGTTCCCTCTCTTTCGGAAACAGAAAACCCAGAGTTTCCCTCATCTCAGGGTTAACAAACTCAGAGTTTTCACAAGACCTGCTTTCTGAAACGGACCCCTGGATCCGGTCAACTCTGGTTGCCTGTCAAAATAAAAAAGAACCTCCCTGTGCAAGATCAGCAATGGTTTGCCTCAACATTGTGGAGAAACCAGCATCTATGCGATGACCACAAACTGCCCCATCCCTGATCTACCACCAGGTCCCCACTCTAGAACACCCAAATGTGGAGGGGAACCTCCCAGGAGGGGGTGTTCACAAGACAGCTTGACAAATACTACACCGCAGGCCAACGTGCAGGACGCGCAGCGCATGCTTGCCGACCAGATTCTGTGCGTGGAGCGGAGTCCCTAGTTATTGTCCTTGGTGACTTTAATAAAGGGAAACTCACTCACGAACTCCCTAAATATAGGCAGCATATTAAATGCCCGACCAGAGAGGAGAACATTCTGGATCACTGTTACACCACAGTCAGGGATGCTTATCACGCCGTCCCCCGTGCTGCACTTGGACACTCTGACCACGTCATGGTCCATCTGATCCCCACCTACAGGCAGAAACTAAAGCTCTGCAAACCTGTTGTGAGGACATCGAGGAAGTGGACCAGTGAGGCTGTGGAGGATCTCCAGTCGTGTTTGGATTCTACTGACTGGGATGTGTTCAGGACTGCTGGATGAGTACACAGAGGCTGTGACGTCATACATCAGCTTCTGTGAGGACTACTGTGTTCCATCAAGCACCAGGGTGAGTTACAACAATGACAAACCCTGGTTCACAGCCAAACTCAGAAGGTTAAGGCTGGCTAAGGAAGACTCGTTCAGGAGTGGGGACAAAGACAGATTTAAAGAGTCAAATTACAAGTTTAGCAAGGCGGTGAACGAGGCTAAACGACGGTACTCTGAGAAACTCCAAAACCAGTTCTCAGATAATGACTCTGCGACTGTCTGGAAAGGACTTAGGCAGATCACCAACTATAAGCCTAAAACCCCCCACTCCTTCAATGACAGACACCTAGCCAACGACCTGAACGAGTTCTACTGTCAATTTGAAAGACAAAAGGTCAGTCCTGACACCATCCCCCACGACACCTCCCTACAGCTACAGCCACTGTGCATCACCTCCACCTCCCTCACCTCAGCAGGGTCCTGGGCCCCCCCCCAATGCCCTCCTTAAAAGGTCTCCACCTCCAACCCCCTACCCACCTCAGTGACGACTCTCTCCATCCACGAGAGGGATGTCAGACTCTTTAGGAGACAGAATCCCAGGAAAGCTGCTGGACCGGATGCTGTCTCCCCATCAAGCTTGAAGCACTGCGCTGATCAGCTGTCTCCAGTGTTCGCAGACATTTTTAACACCTCACTGGAAACATGTCACGTGCCAGCCTGTTTCAAGACCTCAACCATCATCCCTGTCCCCAAGAAGCCAAGGACCACAGGACTTAATGACTTCAGACCCGTCGCCCTGACCTCTGTGGTTATGAAGTCCTTTGAGTGCCTTGTGCTTTCACACCTCAAAGCCATCACCGACCCCCTCCTGGACCCCCTGCAGTTTGCCTACAGAGCCAACAGGTCTGTAGACGATGCAGTAAACCTAGCCCTATACTACATTCTCCGGCACCTGGAGGAACCTACGCCAGGATCCTGTTTTTGGACTTCAGTTCTGCCTTCAACACCATCATCTCGGCTCTGCTCCAGGAGAAGCTCTCCCAGCTTGGTTTGCCTGACTCCACCTGCAGGTGGATCACTGACTTCCTGTCTGACAGGAAGCAGCATGTCAAGCTGGGGAAACACGTCTCCAACTCAAAGACCATCAGCACCGGATCCCCTCAGGGCTGTGTTCTTTCGCCTCTGCTCTTCTCCCTGTACACCAACAACTGCACCTCCAGTCCAAGTCCGTCAAGCTTCTGAAGTTCGCGGACGACACCTCCCTCATCGGACTCATCTCTGAGGGAGACGAGTCCACCTACAGGTCGGAGGCTGACCACCTGGTGAAGTGGTGCAACCAAAACAATCTAGATCTCAACGCTCTAAAGACAGTGGAGATGGTTGTGGACTTCAGGAAGAACCAAGCCCCACCTGCCCCCATCACCCTCTGTGGCTCCACAATTGACACTGTGGAGTCTTTCCGCTTCCTGGAAACTACCATCTCCCAAGACCTCAAGTGGGAGCTGAACATCAGCTCCCTCGTCAAGAAAGCACAACAGAGGATGTACTTCCTGCGGCAGCAGAAGAAATTCCACCTGCCAAAGACAATGATGGTGCACTTCTACACAGCCATCATTGAGTCCATCCTCACATTCTCCGTCACCATCTGGTACGCTGCTGCCACTGCCAAGGACAAGGGCAGACTGCAGCGTGTCATTCGGTCTGCAGAGAAGGTGATTGGCTGCAATCTGCCGCCGCTCCAGGACCTTTACGCCACCAGGACTCTGAAGCGTGCTGGAAAGATTGTGGCTGGACACAAACTCTTTAAGCCACTCCCCTCTGGCAGGAGGCTGAGGTCCATCAGGACCAAAACCTCACGCCACATGAACAGCTTTTTCCCCTCCGCCACTAGCCTTATTAACAAGGCCCAGAAACCACCCTGACTTTCCACCCGGCTCTTCATGCCACTGTTCTCTCTCTGCTGTAATGCTCTTTATTTATTTATTTTATTTCTATCTTTATTTTTCATTTAATACATACTGTGTACATATACTTATATTGTTTATACCTATACTTATATTGTTTATTACATTTAGAGAATGTGTGATGTGCACCAACCACACCAAAACAAATTCCTTGTATGTGTTAAAAAACATACTTGGCAATAAAAACCCTTTCTGATTCTGATTCTACTAGAAGAAGACAGGAACTATTTGATGATCACAGAGACCCTCAGGTGCAGCACCTCAGATTGCAAGGCATCCTACCTGTCTTGAGGCATCAGCATATTAGAACAGTAGACCTTCAACAATGGTGAGAGTTCTGCATCATCCTGGCACGCAAGTGAGCTGCTGTCCACGCACACATTTGATCGATCAATGAAATTCTATTCAAACTTACAATACTGCAACAATAACTGCATGCGTGTTGCTAACAATTATTATAATTATCTTTCCCTCTTCTCCAGCCACATGCCTTATTCCAAAAACCAAACCATTGGCATTCTTCTTCTCTTGACCTTATCTTGTCACAGTCCCCTGATTTCTCTTTGATTGGCCTTTTATTTTGCAGGTTTTCATGTGACATTCGTGTCATACGCTTAATGAGTGAAAGGACACTGGGGAACAGGTCTGCTAGTCTGGCGAAGCAAGTGAAGGAGAACAACAGTGAGGAGGGGCTGCAGCGCCTGGCCAGATAATTTAGCGAGTGTTCAGAGGTTGTGGATCATCCTAGCCCTGTTTCTGAAGTCTGTCAGAAGCCCTTAGAGCCTATAGCTGTACCTACCCACAGGTGGCTTTAGTCTACGGAAAGGATATCATGAGTAGGATGGACCACTTAAAGGCCAGAACCACTTCGGTCTTTGGGTCCGTTTTAGAAATGGACTCAACCAAGAAGGTAAATAATTTTTTAGAGCCTAATCAGTGTGTTGACTGCACAGGAAGGACCTGGCCTTGATGCCATGGTGGAAGGCCTCATTACAAGGTATAGCCAGGCAGGTATGTCCCCCCAGGTATGCCCCACAAAGCTGCTTCATGTGGACTGACTGCTGCATGATGAAAGGTGGAAAGACCAAACTCCAGAAAAGATTTGGTGAATGGCCAGACCTCAACATCCGTGTTGATATCTACCACTTCATGCGGCGCCTAGCAGCTGGTTGTACCACTGATGCCCTTTCTCTGTACACTATTTTCACGGAACGTCTCTCGGTGTGTATTTTTTTTATTTTTTATAAGTGGGATCCGGAGGATGTTGACAGCAGGAGGGTGTGCCTGACATTACTGATGCTATGGTGGATACAAGTATTTCAAAACAGGGGCTTGCTCTCCACTGCAGAAGGAAGACCAGAGGAAAGAGGACCACCATCAAACATATTGACCACCTGCTACAAGATCTGATGGAGAAAAGGGGAAAGAACTGCTGGATGTTACACTCCTGGACAGGGTGAGAAAGGAGCACATCTGGCATGTGCAAAAGAGGAACGTTAAGTGCATCCAAGATGCTAATGCATTGAAAATAAGAGAAATTATTTGGACTTGGATATCTGACTTAATCTGTTGCCAGCTTGTTTTTCTGGACACATTTTGGCATTGTCACGTTTGTCTCTAGTTCTCCATTCGGTCAGAGCTTTACTGTGTCTCCCCCTCCTCTTTCTGTGTTTTCTGTCACTGACACAGTATCATCAGGGGCCGTTAAAAGCTGGTCAATTTGTGTGTCTAATAGATAAGTCACTAGCCTCCTAAACCAGGGATTGTTGATTTAATTCCTATCTAGGGTGATTGTCAGCAGAGTGGCGCAGCGGAAGCGTGCTGGGCCCATAACCCAGAGGTCGATGGATCGAAACCATCCTCTGCTAATGTTGTTTTAGCAGTGGGTTTTTCCACTGCTTTCTGACTGACACAACAACATGGATTTAACCCACAGTTGTAGTCAATCTGAATGAGTAAACAGCGTAATCCAACAAAATTAGTTAAAAGAAAATGTCCTGTAGGAAAAACATCAGCGACATAAATCGCCACCTTCGCCACCGTGACCCCACACATTCGTGGGCTACTGGCTTGTGTGAGAATGCTCAGCCTCACAGCACAGTGGATTGACAAAGATTTTAACTTGAAATGAAGATAAAAGCACTGTTACACTTAAAAAGGATAATATATTATTGTTTTGCTTTTGTAATGGTTTTTAAATTTACAATTCATTTATGTTTAACAAAATCTTTTAGTTTGGCTATGTAGCCTAAGTACTGAAAGATTACGGTCATTGAGTAGGTAACATTAGTTGTATTCTCTGTTTTAACAAATTGGTTCAGTTATCAGTTCATAATAGTCTTTGTTTTTCCCTTCGAACATTCCTCTTTTCCTTTAAAAAGGTTATTCCTTTTAGGTATTAGTTTTAAATGAGTCTTGAGTTTCTTTGCTATGAATGTTCCTTTAAAGTTGACAGTCAACCTTGGACCTCTTGCAAATAAAATTAAATCCTCTTTAGTCGTTTCCTTTGATTTGGTTCCTACCGCCCCCTTAGAACGGCACAACATCCAGTTTACATTGTCCAGATAAGAGGAGGGCATCCACAATCATCGATCCCCACACAGCAGAAGAAGCAGCTCAACATTGTCATCAGAAAGGAGCCTCCCTAAAAAAAAAAAAAAAAAAAAAAGTGTAAAGAACAGTTTTAGTCTCGGGGAGAAACTTGTTTTGGTGGAACATTTGCACCTTGTAAAAGAAAACGCTAAATTAAATATTAAAAAGGTATAGTGGAGGATTTTCTTTTTCCGGGTGGATCATCAAGACTATTGGTCCTCCTAGTTGTCAAACATTCTGGTGATATGTTTACGTAAGGCCGTTGTACGTGCACGTCCCTAGCTTTCAGGTGTATATGTGTGGTGAGTTTGAGCTACGGTTTCAGCCATTCATTGAAGCATTGAAGCTTTTGTGAGAATATTTCACACGCTGGCGTGCGCTAAAAGCACAGGTTGGGCTTCCCACTGATGCCTCAGTCGTGAAGTTTCTACTCCACAGGTAAAGTTTGGCATGCTATTTGGAGAAATCCATTTAAAATCACTGCTAGTAAAAGTTGATGTAAGCTATGATTAGCGATGTTAGCACTGGCACAAGTCACGCACCGCGCACACACGGTAAACATCTCAATTTGTGAAAAAGTGCAAATCTTCTTTTGGAAAGTAGGCTTGTATGAGCCATGCCGACTGCAACTTGTAAACAGTGCACTCTCGTGCACACGTTTAATAAGCGTTCCCTCTCGGGAGCAGGCAGAGTGTTGCGCATGTGCATTTTTTCAAAAAGTACAGAGGGCGGTTCTTTTTTCTAAAATTCGGGAAAATCCTCCACTATACCTTTAAATGAAGTTAACTATTCACATTATACAGTAAAATGAGCTATATAAATTAGCTGGATACATAGTTAAACGAAATTTGCTCTTAGTGTATCACCATGCAAATTTGTCAAAGGGCTGGGGCAGATGTTCCGGCGATTATCCAGTAAATGAACCGTCATTGATCCAGACTAGTCGGACTATAAAAGTTGTGTCCCGACAGGGAGTCCCGTGTGCACTGCACCCTATAATAATATCAGGAATGTTAGTTACGGGACTTATTTGAACAAAACACTAACGTTTCTGAATTGTATTATTTCTATAGCTGGTTGTGGATGTGCGCAATCAGATGGCAGGTTATGTTTTGTGTTGACCTGAAAGAAGCACTGCGCACCAAAGAGATGGAGAGACATATTTAAATGCTGAGGAGACTTATGGTCTTCTTTCATTTGACAAAATTCAAATCAAAAAATCATTTGCACCGTGATTATATTTACCATGTTTGCTTGCAAAAATAAAAATGCTGAAACGGATTACAATATTTCAGAGTTTGTTTCATGTCTTTTAGGTTTTACACTGCTTACAACTCAAAACAGCATCAGAACCAAATAGATGCGTTGTTTATTTCCATGAAAAACGATTGGCACTTGTTTTGAGCTGGGTGCTTACATGTAATCACCCTGCTCAAAACAAGCACTACACCCTTGCTTTTTTGTGTGTCATTTTTTCAAAATGTTCTTTTGCGACGAACCAAATGTTCCAAACGATTCATCTTGTAGCTGGTTGGTTTGGTTCCAGGCTTAAAACTCTTTATATTTAATGAAACGTCAATCGAGATAATGAATGTGGAAAATCCTTTCTGGAACCAGAGCCGTTCAAAACGCGGGCGGCCACTGTGGAGCTCTGGCTGTAACATTAGAAGTTGCACTTAGTTTAGCTTCTAGGCCGCAATTAAGCCGACATGCGTGGGTGGCAACAGCGTATTACAAACAACCACATATTTAAATGTTATATTATATCCTTACCGAAACAGTAAAATAACACACGATTCACCTGTATTGCAAGGTTAATAGTAATGCTAAACAGCTAGCTAACTTTAAGTAAGTTAACGTTAGCTAGCTAACTCACCAGAGTTCAATTCACTTAACTAGCGAACATTAATTGGAAAGAAACGCAGGACGATATCTTCTCTCTCAACAGTTAAGCCTTCAGCTCCATTCCAGTTTCACTTTCTGGAAAGCTTAACGGTACATTAGAAACTTCTCTTTTGTCAAACCAAACAGTTCTTTCTCACACACCTGCCTGGGTTCATGGATGTATTAAGAGAAGAAATTAAGAGTTGCGTGCTCTCCGGTATCCTGGTGGGAGGCGGGGCTGCCAATACCCCGCTTGTGAGGCGTTTAGGAAACATCTGTAAATTGGGGCGCTAGAAGATGAAACCACAGGCTATAGTAATTGAATTGTCAGCAGAGTGGCGCAGCGGAAGCGTGCTGGGCCCATAACCCAGAGGTCGATGGATCGAAACCATCCTCTGCTAGCAGCGTTTTACTGTCAGCTGGGCGGTCTCTTCCACTGCTGTTTTACTGACAGATTAGGCTAACATCATGGAGTGACGTTTTCACAACAACCCTTCATTTCAGCTCGTTTTTTATTCGTTCCGTTGATGAACAAACTGTTTTCATTAACATTCAATTTTCTAGCGCTAAACTTCTGGATGTGTAACGCCACCCTCATATGTGTAATATTACTTAGTGAACATTATAAAAAAAGCTATAAGGGGTTGTATGGAAATAAATATTGGTTTTATTTTGGTTTTTATATAACGTTAGTGGGGAGGGGCGGAGGCAGAAAGGGCGAGGCCTGTAGAGTCAAAAAAGGAAAAATGTCCCAACATGTTCGACCATCAACGCTTCTATGCATGATTTATGACAACCTTAGTCAGAATTATTTTTTTCCTTTAGTTTTATTCCTCTTTAGGCATGGAAAAAAAATGTTTTAACCTTTTTATAAATGCATTTTTTATATGTCCAAGGTGGACAGCATCCGTTTGAGTTTTCAACTGAAGAAATATATTTTAACAAACCAATGCAAACTGTTAAAGTAATGAACACATTTTAACATATTCTATTAGCATCCTCTGCTCCACTGTCACTACTGCTAGCATTTGCTAATCCTTCTTTTTCTGGCGGCATCATCACTGCCACTAGCATCATGTCACACATTGCACAAAATAAAGTTGATGGTCATTTTTTCATTAGGCCTATTGTCTCTTTTCTTTAAATGTATTCACAATCTCTAAATGTGGCCTAAGTGTTTATTGATAAAACGTACAGAAAAACACTGCGCTTTTTCTGCGTGTTTCTGTTAGAGGGTGGCCAGCCCAGTTCAGCTTTCACAGCCAGTGAAAGAAAACCTCCATTGTGATATGCTTATTTAAACATGGCATGGTGTAAGCAGTGGACTTTTAAGAACTTTGACCCCAGTGTTCATTTTATTAATGTGACACACACAGTTCGCACCAGATAACTTGCTATTTATTGAATAGTTATTTATGATCCTACCTTATCAATAAGGAGGGATTCATTATGACTCTTTAATATTAATTTAATCAGTCAGCCAACCACTCTTATATAATGCCTCTGTTGTAATATTGAATTTCTAGGACACAGGCTACATAAGCCAATTCATTCTTAAAAGCTCTATTGTGTCTTTTTTTTATTTTACATTGACTTAACCAAGATGGTTTCTTGATTTCTGGCATAAATGGCTGAACAATTGCTGTATGTCAGAGACAGAATTTACTGTATGAAGACAAGAAAGGAAAGGAGGAAAACATATAAGGCATTAAAACACATAAATAGAAGAAACAGGGGAAACAGATAAGGCATTGAAGAAATTAGTATTTTCCAACAAAATGAAAGCTATTTATTTAAACAAATTCACTTCCCTGTTTTAGTCCTTACAATTTTGACAAGTTGAGAGGGTAGTTTTATCTATTGTTGAGGAAACAACTCATAACAAACCTGATTAGTATTTACAATGTGCTGGAAGCTAGACTACAATGTTCATCCTAACATGACACAAATAGAGGATTATTTAGTTTCTTCTTCTTCCTTCGTCATACATACATGAACCTTTTAACATACAGTTTTCCCTTTTGTTTCTGGTTTAGTAGTTTTATTATTAATAAAGTCATATTATCCCCACTGACATTATCATATTGCTTTAAGTCATTGTGTATCTTCTTTGCTGCTCTATGTTGCACTTTTGTGTGAAATATTCCAAACACGAGTGTACACACATATTTTTGTGTTTTGTTATTGTGCAACTGTAGGAAGCTCTCATTCTGAAGGCTGAGCAACAAATTAAGTGTTTCAGATTCCAAGTTATTACATCTCGACTAAGTGGTTTCAAAACACAGATTTAACAGTAGCATACTAGTAACTGATGAATTAATTTGGAAATATTTGTCATGCATTCTCCTGCGCTTTCAGTGCTTACGGAGCCACGGCTGTTTATGTTTCTCCCTTCATTGTAAAGGTCATCTCATTATGTCAGCTTCAGTGGCCTTAATCAAATCTAAAATGCTCATGACAAAGAGCTCAATAATAGTGCAAAAAATAATTGGGGAACAATTACATTTATTGTCTGGGAATTTGTGAGAAGTGTACACATAGACATATTGTGAAAAATGTAAATGGCTTTCTTTTAAAATAAAATGAAGCTGTGATTGTTCTGTCAGCAATCTATCCCCCCCCCAGGATTTGTCTTGCTGTCCTGTAATTTACATTCAAAAGCAGTAGTCATGTAGGTTCAACATTCACTTGCATCTGGATTGATTTCCTGAGAAAATAAAAACAAACAAACAAACAAACAGTATATCTTGAAATGCTATTGTACACTTTATATTCAAAGATATGTCATGTAAACACATTAAAGGACATTACTTGAGAACGTTTAGGAGTTCTCAGACAGCTCCCTCTGGAGCCACAAAAGGTTTCATACAGTACACCTGTTTCCCCATATGCAGTAATACTCCAAAACACCTTTAGGATTGACTTTGATGTGTAAAATTGGTAGAGTTTCCCTTTAATGTGCACCCAGAAATACTGGAAAACTCTTGGACCAGTTCATCAAAACAAACGCATTAAAATAAAGATGTGGTCTGGCATATAGAAAATATAGTGCAATTAATAAATAGGAAAACAAAACTAATTTAAAAACTCTTCATTGAATCCCCCACCCCCAATATTTTTCACAAATGAAGTTATTAGCGAGACAATGTGTACCTGCAGAGGCCTGGGCAGGGTGCTGAGGCAGCGCTGTACAGCATGGTGGACCGATGGGAAGAGACAGGAGCTGGGCAGGCTGTCTGCTGTACAATCCTGAGTCTGGAGCTGAGATAAAACTCTCTCTGTTGACATACAGAGAGCATCAGGATTTCACATTTTAAGTATTTATGACATGTGTGAGTGAGTGAGTGAGTGAGTGAGTGAGTGAGTGAGTGAGTGAATGAAAGAGAGATAAGTGTGTATAAAACATGGAGCTGACCTGGGCAAGCTGCCAGAAACACACTGACACCCTGGACTTCCAAGTCTTCTACAACCTGGTGAATGAAACACACACACACACACACACACACACACACACACACACACACACACACAAACATATTTAATCATAATAAGGTCAAAGAGGAGGACGTGATAAACTATAACTAACACATGTATTTGTCAAAAGTTGTGTGTGTGTGTGTGTGTGTGTGTGTGTGTGTGTGTGTGTGTGTGTGTCCAAGAGGGTGTGTCTCATATTTTTACTATTTAATATGCAAATACTGTACATCTAGTCTAGCCTAGTCTACATTGACGACGTTTAATTTCCAGGATTGTTCAGGTGCCGCAGGAAATTCCGCCGGATGTCCCTCATTTCGGCCGGATGTCCGTTACCTTCCACTTCCTTTGTGTTGGAATTTTAAACTCCTGTCAATTTATGTGGACTAGGGTTAACTGCTCCTCAGACCTCTGCAGGGTAAATCCAGACAGCTAGCTAGACTATCTGTCCAATCTGAGTTTTTTTGTTGCAACAACTTTTGAACACACACGTTCCACCAAAACAAGTTCCTTCCTGAGGCTATTTTGCAGCAGCACCGTTGCTCCGCTTGGCATTTAGCACCACCCAAGATGATTGTGATTGGTGTGATTATATTTTCCAACAAGAAAAGAAAAAATACAGAAAAGTTAAAGTTCATCTTTATAAAAATAGAAATGCTCATGGTAAAAAAATCTTCATCATGCATAAATTTTCAACTTTATTTTTACTTGTAAAAAGGGCTTCCATAGAGGGCCTTTTCTAGGAAAGATCATTTGTTGCATGAGATATTAGTGACAGACGTCTCAGACAAAGAAAAGAGTACCACCTGCAGAAACATAAAGTAAATTACAGGTAAAGTTTGTCTGTTTGATTGATGGACGATATTTGGGCAGTTCAGTGCAGAATCACGACACTAACGAGTGCCACGCAGCAAAATAAAGAATGAAAATAAATCATTTATTAGATGGTTTTGGTGTTTAGCCAAAATTAAACTGAAGATGAGTTTACACATTGCACTCCAGTCAGTTCTCTTTCCTCACCTTGCAAAGTGCTGGCATGGCCACAGAGTCCATGAAGGTGACAGAGCTGAGATCCAGAACCAAGCAATGACTGTGTGTCGGTGTCTGGGCTGAGGAGGAGGAGGTAGAGGTAGAGGTGTGGATTATAGCTGGGTTCTTCTTCTGATCACGACTCACTGTCTGGATGTAGTGAGGAAAAGTTACACTTGGAAAATTAGTTTACAACTTTTCCATTGCCGTGTAACACATGGCGTATTGAAGAATTTCTTCAAACATCCTTGTGCAATTTTTCTCTCCGAACCAGAGGGATCTAAATGCAAAGACAGACACACTCCAGCTGCATACACACACACACACCTCATATATTGCCTAGCGCAGATGCTGGCAGGGATCTCGTGGAATAATGACCATGTATTGATGGACTTCATGTGGAAGGGATGCGCTCTAAATGTGGAAAAGATGAACTGTGGGACTGATGCTCACTGGATTCATTAATTCTCCTAATAACAATTATATCATCATCTCTTAACCTTGAACTCTTTCACTCAAAATCAGCTCTTATTTCACTGATGCTGTTGCTCCTCTCTTCTTTCGCTCCATCTCTCTCTTCTCTCCGTCTGTTTGTGTGTGTGTTGGTACCTGCTTGATCTGTGTGAAGACAAGTTCCGAGTTGGCAAAGTAAATAGGACTGGTATAGGAGAGTATGGTCACCCCGGGAACTTGCTTTGCCTGTTAAAGAAACAGACAACACACGATATGCATTTAACATTGTGCAGTATATCCATATTATAACTTTGCACAACAGTGAAACACTGGACAGAAGGCAGTCTGATGCATTTGGTGTATGTATATGCTACTTGATTGGCGCATAAAAAAAAGTTTTAAGTTCTTGGAACATACAATAAACCAGTGTGATAAATATCTACTTCAGAGACACCAATCTGGCTCTACAGTGTGGGATCAGAGCCAATAAAAAGGAAAGAATTTATGGAGAATTAATTCATGAAAGAGAACTACAAAGAAAGCCCTTGCAAACACCATCACTAATGCATGATAGGTACTTGGCAAAGTACACAGAGGGGAGAGGTATAGCAGCCAGCAGTGAAACAGATTGAGGAGAGAATCAAATGGAGGCAACAGAGAGCGAGAAGTTGACAGGATTTCACTGATGCTCGGAGCCCAAACAGATTGCCTTGGTGACAGTTTGGTGTTTTGATGTGTGACAGATGGTGGTTTTCAGCAAGGGATGTATTTTTAGTGTGTTTTGGCTGTGTGACACTACCGTTCAGTGGTGGTTTATTAAGTTTATACAAGTCTGACCTTCACTGAAAAGATTGGTGTTATTTGGTATTAGTTAACACGTTGATAATACCGTCATATAATGGCCTGCTACATAAATACTTACATAAATAATTTCCAAACCTGTTTAAATAGAAACTTTAAGATAGATTTATATAATCAAATGCCTTTCATGTAAAAAAATAATAATTCAGATTGATCTACGTCCTGCACATTTAGTACCCTCCAATGCTTGCTGTGTCGATGTGCATTTGCATTGCAGATGCCGTGATCCAGTTGAAATAGAGGTGTGTTTCATGAGCAGAAATGAGACAGACTGGAGAATTGGTGACATTTTAGATATAGTCCACAGCCTTGGTGTTAAAGTGTCTGCCCCTAATTGTCTTATTATTACTTTCCATACTAATACATTATGGAAGAATTTTACAACGGTAGTATCAGTACCAGTCGTAGACTCAGGCTGTCTGAGGGGCAGGGCAAAAAGAAAAAAAAAGGGCACCAGATGCATGCAGTGGGGCACAGACACACAGAAAGTTTTCCAGCATGCCAATATGATACTGCATCACATTTTTCTTAGAGGGCACTTTATCATGTTGGACCATAGAGGCATTTAAGAAGGCACTTTTTTCCGGAGTTCTTTTAAAACATGGGGGCACAAGCAATCCAAATGTGGATTTCCAGGCTCAAATAACTGGCAAAGATTGCAGCAAGCAGTAACCTCCAGGCATTTAATGTCTGACTTAATGCAGGTGATGTCATCTATTTTTTTTCTATGAATATGACATAAAATGTACCTTATTGGGACAACATTGGAGGTCCATAGCTTTAGAAAATTAATTGTGAGGAATAGACTCAAGATGTGTTGAGGCTGGTGGAGAAGAACAATCGTTTTTGGGGGAAACTAGGACAGTCAGAGGAGAGTTCAGATTAAACCTGTTGAACTCTGAGTGAATCCTCCAGGCTCAAGATCTACGACATACAGAGGCACCGTTCAAAGTGTTGTTTGGTTGGATCGTGTTCTTGTGTTTCATATAATTTCCTGATTACTTTGGGGGCTTAACTTCGCTCAACAAACCTTGAAAAACACCAAACTTTAATCAAACTTTTTTTTAAACAGGTTTTTCGAAAACTGTTGTGAGACCTGTGAGGCAGATTGAGTTTACCTCAGTGTAGAGTCCCACATCTCTGTAACAGTCTGTACCAGGAATATGACCCAAAACAACAGTGGAGGCGCTGGAAGACGAAGACAAGATGAAAGAGACCGGGGAATATTAATGAGAGTGTACGTCTGCCTGGTAGACAAGTGAGAGTAGGGAAGGGAACACAAAAGCTATGATGAAATGAGTCAAATGAATAATGAGTAAAGACAAGACAAATCTACACAATATCCCATTTGTACACATATACATATACATATACAACACTATTCTGAGTCTTTGCTTCAGATTCATCTCAAAAAAATAAAACAACAAAAAACACTGATACTCTCTTAGTAAATTTACAGTATGACCATGATTAAACAGTAATGTTTAAAAGATGTCAAATGCGCCATGTAGCGCCTGTAAAATGATATTTACTGACTGTTGTGTCCTGTAGATGAGCGTGAGCAGAGAGAAGACGACAGCCACAGCCAGACCCAGGTCCAGGTTAAAGACCAGCGTTGAAATCAGCGAGGCTATCCACACCATCTGAAGGAGAGGAGGGAAGAGAGAGGACCAGGATCAGAGGGGGTGGTACTGTTTGTAACCATGGTTTCGTGTGTGTGTGTGTGTGCGCGTGTGCGCGCGCGTGCATGCTTGTGTGTGTGTGTGTGTGTGTGTGTGTGTGTGTGTGTGTTTGTGAGTGTAGCCCACCAGGTCTAATCTGTCAGACTTCCAGAGCACACACACATCTTTGAACTGAGCCAGTATCCCTTGCAGGTTCACCACGATGATCACTGCCAGTACCGCCTGGAACACACAGCAAGGAATTACTGAGACTAAGACAAGTGAGTCATCCTGATAATGAGTCTAATCCATCTGGATCCAGATGGAGTATGACTTGACATTTCTTAAAACATCTTCACTATTCTGGTGGTTTATGGGAAGCCATACTGGCTGGAGAAGGGTCAACACAAACTTTTGGTGCACTTGCTTAACAACATATATGACAAACTCATATGTCTCATATGCACTTTACCTTTGGCAGCTGCTCAAAGAGGGGACCAATCTTCAACAGGATAGTTAGAATCACCAGAGCTGATACCAAACCGGCCATCTGAGACATGAAATTGAAACACAACAGAAGGACAATAAGTAAAAAGAAAACAAACTATATTTAAAAAAAAAAAAAAAAGATTAGATATCAGTTGATATTGCTTCACTATACAGTCTTTAACATAAATCCCCTTTGTGCAAATACAAAGGTGGGTTTGGGTTTGTCTTATGGAATAGAATACATTACCTGGGATTTGACACCAATGCTATCCTGGACCATACTGCGAGAGAAGGAGCAGCTGACAGCGAAGCACTGGAACATTCCTCCTATGGTGTTGCATAGACCCAGAGCCAGCAGGTCCTGAGGCAGAGACAGACAGCAGCAATTTCAAAAGGATGTACTGAGGCTGCAAGCCATCTCAGGGATACTGCTGGAGTGTACCTAATGTCCAGGCCCTGAAATAATATCTTGGGCTGAGGGTAATCCATCAAAAAAAATATTATTCCAGGGTTTGGAAGAGTAGTCTTTGAGGTGCAAGGTATGTTGAAAAGTACAGATTTATGTTGATGGTACTGTTGAGTTTGTTGCTCGTTAAACCTGAGGCCAGGGAAGTATGTCAACGATTGGTTAGAAATATTGAGCTATGAGAGGAGATTTCACAGTGAGGCTACAAATGGAAGTTAGCAGTACCTGGATTAAAGAACTTTTTGTGAGGAAATCTTAAGTCCCACACTTAAATCTTCTTCAAACCATGTGGCTTTGCATCAGTCAAAATCAATCATCCTGTCTCATTAATATTTCTGAACTTCATGTTCTCAGGCCTATTAAGCATGTCTTCATTTTTAGAAATCTCTGGACTCTACTTTAATCTGTGTTGGTAATCAAGAACAGCAATAATAACAGCTCACCTTTTAATTCCCCTCAGTTCCAGTATTGTAATAAGACACGAGTAAGGTAACTAGCTTGAGCATAGATTCAACGTAAATATTTAGTGAAATCTACAAATACTGTAATGTCAATGCGGCTTTGCCATTGTGGCTATGTGAGGCTTTAATTAGCCTCCTTTTGAAGGACCAATCAGATCACAGCACCAAGAATGTAGACATGTTGTGTATTAGTGGAAAAGCTGCAGCTGCAGCTGCAGTATTATATCTGTATAGTTGGTATTCTACAGTAAAGTAACATGCTGTGAACTTTTACAGTAAAAGATTGTTGATGTATTGTATATTACAGTAGTAATACTGTAAGCTAGCAGTATATTGAGTAGTTGTTAGTCATTTCTCCAGTGCCAGGAGTGTCTTACAACATGAGCACAAAATATCACTTCTTTATTTTTAAACTGATGCAGGTATCAGAAGACTAACTTCTTGTGTGAAAAAAGCAGTTTGTCAAACAGTTTGTTAAACAGTTGGTCTCACTTCCTCTACCCATAATAATGAATAAGTAATTAATATGCATATGTAATATGCATCTGTACAGAATATGCACTTTTTTTGTGTGTGCAAGTTTCTAATATGTAGACCCAACAACAAAAGCTTGAGATCATCGTGGCCCTTGGATGAACTACATGAAAGTCAAAACTGCCATTAATGTACCTGACTGGAGTCTACATGGTAGCCATGTTTGTGGGCGAACACGGAGCCCATGGCTGAGAGGAAACTGAAGCCGACCAGAGCTGCAGACAGAGCTGGAATGAACAGCTCTCTGGCCTGAGAGAGAGATGGAAGGACTGGGGAAGACAGGCTAGAGAAGAGGAGGAGGAGGACAAAGGAAAGACATGATAGCTTGATCAACTGACTAATGACTACTTTTATTCTTTAAAGAAAGTAAATGACACATAAAATAATCTAAAGAATTATGACCACCAGTTTAAACTGAGTCACCCCATGCATTACAATCATTCCCTTAAAGCTATCAAGGATAACACAATAAAGCTAACCAGCTTATTTTGTACAATGAGAACAGAAACAAATTATGAAGAATGGTGTAATCCTGATTAAAATAGCTCAGATTAATGTCAGTTTGAATAAATAACAATAAAATATGTGCAGAATAATTTCATATTTTCTGAAGTGTTTTAATGGGAAGTTAGAAGAAGGTCAAAGTGTCAGAAAGATGAAGATGAAAAGAGTCATAGAGCTTTTAATGATATAGTAGAGACATATTAACTAACAAACAAATGGTTTATATATATATATATATATATATATATATACATATACACACTACTGGTCAAAAGTTTTAGAACACCCCAATTTTTCCAGGTTTTTATTGAAATTCATGCAGTTCAATGTCTTATTGTACTCTGAAATGAAAGAATAGAACAAATGAACAATTTAAGTTAAAAAATAAATCATGGAATCAATTTATAAACCAAAATGTATTCTAAATTTTTGACTCATCAAAGTAGCCTCCTTTGGCAGATATAACAGCTGAACACACTCGTGGCATTCTTTCTACAATGGAAATCAAATATTCTTCAGAAACTCTGTTGCAGAAGTTCCCATAAATGTGTGGCACTTTTAGGTTGCTTTGCTTTCACTTTTCTGTCCAGTTCATCCCAAACCAGCTCAATGGGGTTTAAGTCTGGTGACTGTGCTGGCCACTCAATGTTTTTAAGCTTACCATCTTGCTCTTTTTCGCTATGGTAGTTCTGGCATAGCTTGGACTTATGTTTTGGGTCATTATCCTGCTGTAGGATGAACCCCTGACCAACTAGGCCCATACCAGAGGGTACTGCATGGCGCTGCAAAATGCTGTGGTAGCCGTTTTGGTTCAGGGTGCCTTTCACTCTTTACAAATCACAGACCCTGGCTCCAGCAAAACAGCCCCAGACCATCACGCTTCCTCCTCCATGTTTGACAGTTGGTGTCACACACTGAGGAACCATCCTTTCGCCTACTCGACAGCGTACAAAAATCCTGCGTGATGAACCGAAGATTTCAAATTTTGATTCATCAGTCCATAACACCTTCTTCCAATCTTCAGTAGTCCATTGACGATGTTTCTTTTTCTTATTCTGACGTTTTAGCAATGGCTTTCTTGCTGCAACTCGACCTATCAAACCTGCAGCTTGAAGTCTTCTCTTTACAGTTGAAACTGAGACTTGCTTATTACGACCGCTATTAAACTGTGCTTGAAGCTGTTGTTCTGTGAGCCGCCTATCACGCAAGCTGTTGACTCTCAGAAACTTGTCTTCTGATTCTGTTGTGGCTTTGGGTCTGCCAGACCTCTTCCTGTCAGAGTTTCCCCCAGTTTCTAAGTGCCTTTTGATGGTGAAGAATACTGTACTCACTGACATCTTGACTTTCTTCGCAATTTCTCTGTAGGAAAGACCAAAGTGTTATGATGGTCTGTCTCTCTTCCATTGTTAATTGCCTTTTTCCCGCCATTTTTATGGCAACACACTACTCTCTGCAGTACAATACTGTTCAAATAATGCTCACAAGGGTATGGTACCACAGTGTGTTCCAACAATATTTATACAAACAGAGGGGTTTGTAAGTAATCCAGACAAGTTGGAACACCTGTGGGAATTGGTAGCACCAACTTTCAAAGCTTGATCAACCTCCATTGCTGCAGAACAGCTTTACGTTGTTTACCCATTTCTTGTTCCCTGAAAAAGGCCTTTTTGTAAAATACTGAAATGTAAATTATTTTTCAGTTTTGGGTAACCTTACATTTTTTTTTTTAACCTCAGGCAGTTCACCACTTACCTTTTTACCATTTCCAGCAATTCATTGGACTTGAACTGCTAAAATATCAATAAAAAACTACAAAAGTTGGGGTGTTCTAAAACTATAAAAAATACTATATATATAGTTTTTTTTAAATAATAAATTGAATGACTAGGAAAAACAAATAGTTCTACTGACCCACTGGGTATGTGTCCCACCACCTGGACTGTGTGCTGTCCAACCAGATCCATCTGCACTGACAGGATGGTGCCCAGGACAATCTGTGGGGAAAAAAACAATGGACGTGACATTTTCTGCACAGAATGTCCAGTTTCGAAAACAACAATATACAGTATTTTATATCTAAATGTCAGATCAGTCAGTCTGTTCATACACATGCACAGGCAAGTACACCAACACACATTATCCGTCCGCTGCTAGCTTTTTAGATCCCAGTGGTGGGTTGAAGCTATTTTCCTATAACACACTGTAAGTTAACATAACTGAACAGATCATGACATGAACCCACAGGGAAAAGGTTCTTTGGAAATTTGGCATCTTTGTTTATGGTATAATAGGTTGAAGATTTTATTCATCCATTTTTATTTTAAATAACAGGCTAAATGTTTTCGTAGTGACTTTTGCTCAATTATATTTTCATTTTATGGGTTTTAGTTACAGTAATCTACAGTGAATTAATAACTTAATTATAAACTTAAAAATATATTTAATAAAATATAATATTAAATAAAACAAAACACCATCAGAGATTAATCAGTGGCCAGGTGCAGATATTTATTGTATGTGAGGATTTGGGGTTTTGGTGTTAAAAGCTGATTTTTGTATAACTGTGACTCATTCATCACCATGGCATCTGTCCTTCCGACATACTTATTATGGGCTTGAGTCTAACAAGCGTGATGTGTGAGTGTGTGTGTGTGTGTGTGTGTGTGAGAGTGTGTATCCCTCACCAGTAACAGTTCCCATGGTATGGCGACAGGCAGCTTGTTCTTAAAGCGCTCATTCAGCATCTTGCCTCCAATGAGTATTACCATGGAAACCGCGGAGACTGACAGCATTCCTGTTACAGCACTGGTCACTCCGTGCAGAACATCCTTTAAAGTCTGGAAGATAACACACACACACACACACACACACACACACACACACACACACACACACACACACACACACACACACACACACACACACACACACAGTTTCAAACACTTTTAGTTACTTCACTCTCAACTACAATCTAACTAAATGACTAATGCTGTGTGTACACTAATTTCTTGCAGACAGTATGACTGCTCCAGTGCATATTGGAAGTTATGGTCCAGTCAAACTGGAAGAAACCACCACACGCTAACAGCTGATAAGCAACCAAACCCAGCCTACACCTTAAAATCCTGCCCACGTACAAGATGCATCATTGAGGACTTTGATACCGAAATTCAATTTGCCCTCTGTAGTGCCAAGAATAAAAACAACTATTGCTTACCCACAGCAGCCGTCCCCACAACAGTCAGAAAATTACTTTGATTGCCAAGAAAACACTCGGCCAAGATAATTCAATTATTCATGTTCTAAGAGGCTAAGGTGAGGTGTAGAGACAAGGTTAGGGTCTGCCAGTATTGATCCACAAGATGGGATGTGACCTCCAATTCAATTCAATTTTTTGATAGTATCAAATCATAACAAGAGTTACTGTATATCAAGACACTTTACAGATAGAGTAGGTCTAGACCAAACTATAATTTACAAAGACCCAACAATTCCAGTAATTCCCCCTTTTAGGCAGAAACCTTGAGTGGTGAGGAAAACTTCCTTTTACGGCGAAACCTCGGACACACCCACGCTCTTGGTAGGCGGTGTCTGGCTGTGCCGGTTGGGGGTATGACAAACAGTGGCAATTATAGTCACAATAAAGATAATGGAACTATGACTAGAAATATTAGTTGTAGTAGTTAATGGCGTGCAGGGCACTGCAGGGTACTGCAGGGCATAGCAGGGCGCCAAGCAGGACCACAGCGACAGCTGCAACCATGATATAGGTGCCACCCTAATCCAAGGAAAACTGCGGGGCGAGAAAACATAAGGGCTCCGGGGAATAAGCTCCCCAGAGCTAAGTTATTAACAAGCATTTCTGGGACATGAATGCACATAGATGGAAAGAGAGAGGAGAGAGAAGCTCAACCACAACTCATTATTAGCCTCAACTTCTGACCTGCAGTGTGCATGGAGCTTCTACCTATGACCCTCCAGGTTGTAGCCAATGAGAGCACTGAAACCAAAACTCCAACAACCTCTGAGGCTGACAGGTTCCTTCCCCCCAAATATGTTATGTACCACCTTTTAACTTCCACTGCTAAGGTCCAAAATGCCTATAAATCCACTTCTTATTGGCCTTTGAGCCACCAAATTCAATGCACTACTATGCCTTTAGCTAATATAATGGCATACAATGTTTCAGCTTTGCAGGCAGACATATGAATTAAACCCATATGAGAGACCCAGAGAGACCAGCTAATAGAGGACTTCAGAGGTCTGGGATCAGCCATATAACAGTCACAGCGTATATGGCTTAAAAGTCTTGCCCAGCAGTGTTGAAGCTTGCCGACACAGTGTTTAAACTGACCCAAACTGAAGCCAGCAGTCCAGTATGTCTCTGTGCAGGTATTCCAGTCATCAGCGGCAGCTGCAGGACGATCACATGCAGACCTGCTCCTGTGGAGTAGCCTCTGATTACAGGATCAGACAGCCAGCGACACACACTGCCTCCACGCAGCAGGTACAGTAAGAGCTGAGGGGACACACACATGTACACACACACACACACACACACACACACACACACACACACACACACACACAGCTTTAGTTCAGGTTTTTCTTTATATCTCTTCTAGCTCATATATTTGATTAATATCTGTGCAAAATCTGTCAAAATGAGACAAATACAACATGACAATGTATGTTTTTCATCACAGAAAAATTTTCTGCAATCAAACTCCACTTTAGCTACTAAAAACATCTGGACTGATTTGAAGTACATAGGTAGCTCTCATAGGTAGCACCGAGGCAAAAGTCTTGCCCACCTCCCTAGAGAGGATTTAAATTCAGGGCAGTGTGGGAACCCAGTGAGGGATCTTGTCATCATTACAGTAATACACTGGTGACCCCCACAGGTTAGTCAGGGGAACCTGCACAGAGGGGGGGGGGGACGTCCCACCAAATTCCAGAGGAAAAAAACAAAACCAACAAAAAAGACTCAGGAATTATACCATATGATGAACATATCAGTTTTCAAGCTTTGGGGCAGACCATTTAATTTAATACCTGTAATAAAATAGAGTGAAAGTGTCAGAGAACACAGCAGGTTCTGTATGCACAACAATAGATGACATTATTAAAACAAATTTGATACCTTAGTGGATGTCTGCAGGGGAATTTTCTTTGCTCCTGCTTGTCTCCATAATGGGGCCAGAGGCCAGAGGTGAACATCAGCTGCACATGTGTGTGACTGTTAACCTGTTTGTACTGCTTTGTCCATGTATTGTCTAATGTGTGTGTGTGTGTGTGTGTGTGTGTGTGTGTGTGTGTGTGTGTGTGTGTGTGTGTGTGTGTGTGTGCACACCTGTATGAGGCCACAGAGGAAGGTGAGTTGTACAGCCACATTCACTTTGGCCGCTTCCGCATCAATCTGACTCTCTTCAACGTTGTTGCTATGCAGCTCCACGTTGGCTGTCACAGACCCAATCATGATAGCCAGGACAGCAAAAGTACCTGTGTCACACACAAACAGACACACAAACCGTCTACACGCTTTCTTTAACACTTCGCTTAACACGAGTGTTAGGTTCAAGAAAGTTTGGTATTTGGTAAACACATGGACTTTACCGTGACTACTACATTATATTGTAACTTTGATTAAAGCTCAGATTATTGTAGAGCTACTGTAAGACTTTTAAGCAAATATAATTTGATCAGGATAGGTGTTTCTTCAGTTTTTGTTTTAAAGATTATTTTTTGTCCATTTTTAGGCCTTTATTTGACAGTGTCACAAATCCACTATGTGGAAAGTGACAATCCTGACAGACAGGACAGCTGAAGACATGAAAGGGGCAAGAGAGGGGGGAATGACATGCAGCAAAGGGCCACAGGTCAGAGTCAAACCCGGGCCCGCTGCATTGAGGAGTAAACCTCTGTATACGGGTACCCGCTCTACCAACTGAGCTATCCGGGCAAGTTTTAAAAGATATTTTGTGCCAATAATAAATATGTTTCAGTTAGTTCTCATAAGCAAGGCACACAAGGCAATTGTGGAAGACTACACCAGGCAGTTTCTATGGATATGGATGCCCTTCCAGAAAAATAAAGGTTGATAGTCACCAATAGAGAGGTGTCTGGAGGTGCCAAAGATGAAGTAAGTGATCAGAGGATAGAGAGATGTGTAGAGACCAAACACTGGAGGAATTCCCACCAACATGGCGTTGGCCATACCTGGGAAAGAAGAGAGGTGGAGGTGAAAAGTGTGACTTGAATGAGCAGTTGAGCACCTAATGCATATTAGTAAATATTTAGTAAACTAAAGCAAAGGAAAACAATGTATCATTAATAACTCAACTGTTGAGAAAAGCCACATTATTTTCCCAGTATTGGCTATGCAGTTTTGAAAAGAGGACTTTTAGGGGGTTTTAGGGTCTCTGCACTCATGAAACATTCTCTTCCACAGACACTGCCAAATAACGCAAGCAGGAATAGAAGGGGGAGAGGAACACAAAGTAGGCTATAGCATGCGTAGGGTAATAATGGATTGCAGTTCATTATTTAAATACATGATGTCAGCGAGACTCAGAGATTTGAAAATTCTAAAGTATCGCCCATCTTTGCAGCTGGACTTACTATAACTTCTGTGCATGTATTTATTGAGAGATACACCTTCAGAAATAATGCATTCTCAACTTGCACCCGTATAACCTGCAGTTGAAGTTGTGTGAAGTTGTTGTGGCAGCTTGTAGTTGTTTAAAACCTCTTTATCCCTTGTGTTGTCTTCCCGTCAACCTTGAAAAAAAACACTATTTTTTTCAAATAGTTTTTTTTTTGCCTTTTCCAACGTTTTGAATTGTTAAATTTTTCCTCTACACATGTTCAGCGCTTATTTCTACATCCCATATTTTCTGATATAAAACAAAAATTGAAAACGGGTCAATGTGACCTGAAGTCAACACAAGGGTTAAGTGATAATTGTTTGTTGCAGCATCCTCACCCTGTGGCAGCTGCATCATCCCGACACTGACTCCAGACACTAGGTCTCCAATGGCGTTTTCTCTGATGGAGTATCGAGGCAGCCATGACAGGACAGGAAAAAAGCCCAGTAGGAAGCACTTCATCCTGGGACCGGAACACCTGGAGGAACACGCATGCACGCACGCACGCACGCACGCACGCACACGCACACGCACACGCACACGCACACGCACACGCACACACACAGGGTTAAAGGTCATAGAGCTTCAGATAAAAGGCCTATTAGCCATCAAATCTGGTTGAGGGCCCAACCTGACACAAAAAGGCCAGAAACTAATCCTATCCTATGACTTACCAACATTGTGCCTTCACCCTCTCCAGAAATGACAGGGACTTCTTTTCTACCCGCTGCCCAAGGGCATCAAGCTGGGCTTCGTCCAGTGCGACAGCAAGATAAGGCTGCCTGTAGTGATGAAGGCCAATTTGCTCAACGCTGTCCATCTGGCAAAGATTATTGGCAGTACAGTCAAGTATTGCTTTTTTCTTCTCACAATACTGGGTGTGTGTTTACCATTATGTGTCTCGTGCACTTTTCTTTGTGTGTAAAATGTATGTATGAAGTTACATGACAAAGAAGACAAGTAGTAACTATAGAGATAACCAAACGAACCTAAGCAGTGAGAGAGAGTGGCTGACCTAATCTGTATCACCACGAAACTGCACAAGTACAGAGTTCACATGTTCGACAGCGTGCATGTATGAGGATCACGCACACACACACACACACACACACACATACACACACACAGCTCCACAAACTCTCACACGTGAGTCGGGGAAGGTTGAGAACAGCCTTGAACTTTGCATTACAGCTAGTTTACAGCTCCTTTTCTCCTCCCCTTCACCCCCCATTCAGCACATCTGAATGCCTCTATTATCACAGAGACTCGTGCTTTGAAGGTGTGTGTGTGTATATGTGAAAGAGCAAGTGAGAATGAGAATGAGAAAGATAAATATTTTCTGTTTTAATCTACTTTAATGTATTCCACTTTGCACAATGGGTAATTTTTTAAATGCACTCCCACTGAGACAATGTGAAATTAATTAAAAGACTGAGGTGGAGGAAATGAAGAATGAGAGGCACATGTAGAAGTCAAGAAAGAAGCCAAAAGAAAACAGAGAAAAAAAACATTATTTCCATAGTTGTTGTTTTTTTGTCCTTTTAATCTCAGCACAATATGAAATTGGTTTTACTTGGATTATACAAAAGGAAAGCCATTGCTGCAGATCCTCCTTTCATTAAAAATAAAGAATACCCTCAACAGAAACTTTATGAACAGAACATTCAAGAAAGAAAAGAGATATTTATCTTTATTAGTCAAATAACGTTCAAACCCAAAATGCAGTATTTCACAACATGATAAATAGGTCTATGATCTATCTATCTATCTATCTATCTATCTATCTATCTATCTATCTATCTATCTATCTATCTATAAAGTAGCACTAATACAAAATACTATTTTCAAGAAAAGTACATTTAAATGATAAAGAATTACAACACTCCATGCAACACTGATTCTTCAGTAGTGTATCTGTCTCAAAAGCAGCATGAGGTTTCTGATGCGTTCGGCCCGGCAGCGAGGAGACTGGTGCAGCGGCAGCTCGAAGAAAGAGAAGGTGAAGCTTCGAGAGAAACTGAGGTTGGTGACGGGACGCAGTGGTGGGAGACGGGGAGGACGTGGCACCCGACGCTGGGGCAACAACCTCCGCCTCCGTAATCCTCTACCCCCTCCACCTGCAGAGACAGAGAGGGACAGACATGGACGAAGTGAGAAGAAATTGCTCACAATACTATGAAAAAGGACAGGGCCTGTATTCATCAAAACACCCATGACCCACACAGGTGTTTTCACTTGCCTGGTCTCAGGACTGAGTGGTCCTGCAGATTGTGCTTGATAAACACCTCTCTCACTCTCTTGAAAATGTATAGCTTACCTTTATCATTTTTTTTTTTTTTTTTATATAGATATTGTTGACAAAACTACTGCAGTATTCAAAACATGGCTGTTCCCAGGCAAACAACTTCACACTCAACACTGCGCTTCCTTGGGGCCAGAGCATAACACCTGCCATGACATAGTTGCATCCACTAGCAAATCATTTGCTAACAGCTAGCTATTTGGGATCAGTCCTTTTCCTGGAACAAAAGGGAGTTATATTGCTGATGCTTCAAATGGTCGGTCTCTCCGGTCTGTTTTCCTTCATCTGTTCTTCAATGTACTGTAGCGAGCGATGATGAATGAGCTGTACCCAGCATGCCGTTTGGCAGTGTTACAGTTAATAATATAGACAGTAAAGAAAATGGACCAACAGATCCCGTTGCTCTGGACGGAGACCAGTGACGGCTATTAGAAGCACTTTTCCGGTGATGGCTGAGTGTTACTGCGCAGCCTCCAACTGAGCTTTAAGACGTATATGTGAGGTGAGCAACTTCTGAAAGTTGGAAGTCTTCTGGTAGCTGTACCAAGAGAAATCTCAATCATTCCAAATCTTGCAGAGACAGAGAGTGTAGGTATATGTAAGGAGATAACATAGGCACAGGCTAATTATTTCTAACTAAAATGCTAGTTAACATTAGTAATTAAACTTAAACAGCTAATATAAGTTGAAACTGCCTGCAAGTTTCTCCTGTACTATACGGTAATTCATCTACTATCCGACAGTAAGTCACATGGTTATGACACAATCGTTAGCCTATTTTTATAAAAACGTCTGCTACGGAGCCATAACGTGAGGTACAAGGTAATGGAGCCTTTTATACATTATCATGTTTCTTTAGAAATAAACAATGGACAAAAAAGTTATTCACTGTCAAAGTGACGCCAAAATGAATGGCAGTCAATGGAATGCTAACGAGAGGTGATAGCTTGTTAGCATCAAAATGGCGCCATAGGAGCTACGTGTTCCGAGGAGAAGCTTACCCCCTTGGATAGACCCCTTTCACAGCAGACCTTTTGTCTTGTCATAGCAGGAATAGCACAGGTGTAAATAATAATCCTAATGAGTTATTTGTTATAGATACAGGGTCAGCGGAATGACTTATTGGGACACCAAATGAAATGAAGCCATCGTTAATGTTATTTGTCAACTTCTATCTGGGCAAAAGTTTAATCAAGCTGACTGAAAACACCTGTGTGGATATGTAGGGCCCTTAACTTGCATTAATGGTATGTAGTTTGTCAGATTACAGCCAAGCATCAATTGGACTTACAGAAGACATTTTTTTATGTCATAGTAGGAAAAGCACAGTTGTTACTATAACATTAGCAATGGCTCTGTTCTATTAAAGTGTCCCAGTAAGTCATGACAGTGTGGTAGTGAGCCAGCATGTTCCAGACATACCCACACTGTCCCGCGGGACCGCACCAGGTGGAGATGGAGCCTCAGAGTTAAAACTTGAACTTGAAACTTCCTCGTCTTCGTTCTGTCTCCCACGATAAGGAGTGGATGGCGTGGGCTGAGGAGCAGGAGGTGGTGGAGGTGGAAGTGGAGGGGGCCGTGGAGGGGGTGGCGGGGGGATTGAGGTAAAAGAGGATTCAGAGAGAGCCAGACCTCCCCAAGGCGTCATGGTGGTGTCTGAGATGAGGATGGAAGAAGGCCCTGGATGAGGGTGAGAGGAGGCGGATGATGTCTGCTGCTGGCTGCGTTTTCGGTGATTAGCCTGATGGGGGCGCTGAAGAGCAGGGGAGGAGAGAGATGGCTTGGCTGTTGTAAAATAGAGGAGATTCGAGGAAAAATAAAAAGATAACAGTTAATCCACAAACTACACCCCCTTTTAACTGAAGTGATCTGTCTTAAAACATAAAACATTTGTTGGACCAATATTGCAGCTAGGAGGATTACATGTGCTTCTCTGTTGCAAACCCACTTTATGGTTTAAGCTGATAAGGCACGTTTACAGTATGTTTACGTAATATTTTACAAAAACAGCAGCACCAGCTTTGGAAAATATGATGAAATAATGAAATGTATTTATGTCAAATAAACAGATCCTTCAATCAGAAGAGTTATATACTGGCCTGTTTATGTTCCAAAGTTATTTTTTTGAAAGAGAAAGATGCATAGGCAATCTGCATAAGCCTTTTGTAAAAAGGTGCTAGATATTTAAGGCCAGCAACAGCAAATTAGAGAAGAATAAACTACTGTAATAAATAACTATTAAGGTTTTTTTTCTTGCATGGCCATTATGGTAAAATATGTTGATTCACATCAGTTTTTCATAAAAAAAATCACTGTAAATTTCTTGTTCCTTTAGCATTATTGCCTTAAGGACCACTGAGTTTGTAGTTATCTGTTAAGTTTTCAGCATTACACAAGCATTATTAAAAAATAAATAATTATTAAGATAAAGTGAATGATCTGGATATCATCATCAAAACTCATTTCTTGCAAAATGTGATAATAACCAGTAAATAGCCTGCTGTACAACATTTTCATTTGTTCAAGGAATCTGATTTATGTTACATCAAAGCCCCTTTCTTGTAGTTCGCTTTGCACCTAATGCTTTTCAATATGAACCCCAAATAATGAAACTTATGTTTACAAAAAACATCAGTTAATTTACAAAGTATTATCATTATAAAATAACAATTATCTTCAAAATATGCATGTGCATTACTCCATGCTCATGCAGCATAATAGCTTCTGTTAGCAGAGAGGTGAGTGGGTCATGAGTGGATCATCACCTGTTGTCTTACTCGCAGATGAACCAATGAGAGGTAGCCGTTCACGTGACATAACCAATCCAGGAGCCTGAGCAGAAATAAGTATGACTGTTTCACAAATGACATGCTCATACTTGTAAGAAATATATTTACAGTTTACAGTGTGCCTCTTCCATCTTCCACCCAGTAAACAGTAGGGACAATACAATACAAACATTTTGGATGACGATGTCAGCATGGCTCAAGGGATGGTAATGTAGGCCCGTTGGTCAGCCTACTACTTTGCTCCAGACTGAAATATCTGGACTACCACATGGATTGCCATGACATTTTACAGACATCCGTGGTACCGAGAGGATGAATCCTACAGACTTTGGGGAACCCCTGCCTCTCGCAACACCTGCAGGTCAAAGTTTCACTTATCCAGTTAAATATCTCAACATCTGAGATAAATGATAATACATGATAAACACCACCAGCTCACATATATATAAGTGCAGCCTCACTGGCATAGTTGACTTCTTTATTGTCCGCTCTTTGTTAAAACAAATCCTTTTTTTTTTATTTAGAAATCCTAATCACGTGTTTCTTGATCCATGGCCTAAACATCCTAGCCTGACAAGCCTAGGATCTTTTACTCATTGATAGGGCTCAATCTGAGGGGCAGGATAAACGGTTGTCTTTCAAATTCCCTCTGCACGTAATAGGATAGCGCTACAACCAGGCAGAGCAACGAAGAAGGTAGCAAAGCTAGTTGATAGATTAAACTTTTGCCATATCCGGTTGGCAAAACTCCGAACACATCTTCCTTTAGGGTTAGGGTAAGGACCCGCAAGTCAACGGAGAGTGCCTAGACCCCCCTGGCTGCAAAATAATTTTGCTGCCCCTGGGGTGCGTCTAGATTTCTAGGCTATAAACATCCACCAAATATTGTTGAACTCTAATAAGAGATACCCTGATAACAAAGGCATAGGACTGAAACCACTTGGCAGAGAAATCAGCTCTTAATGTGAGTAATTTGTGATGTGGTTAAATCACCAAGAAAGCAAATATTTTGGCATGTGTAAGCTTATGATTAGACACTTTAGAGTCTATGCAATCTTGATGTTTAATGTCAAATGCAACATTTAGCTCCTCTGAGAGTGTGAGTGACTATTTGAAATGGGATATGAGGAAAGGTCAGTGCTCTGTTGTTGCACCAAATGTGCTGATAAAGAGAGAATGTTAAGAAAAAATATATAAAATGAAGGACATTTTTTTGATACCAAGTTAATGAGGATAAGTTGCGGGTTAAGTTAAAAGAAAGCAAATAAATACAGTGAATTGCACATATTCAGAAGAAGTGATGGAAAGCTGTGAGGGAAAGTGTGTACATACCTCTTCGATAGGTGGAAATTGTCACTCCTTCAGTACTTTGACAGCAGACCACTTGTTTTATTCCTCGTTCTCCTGGGCCAAGCAAAGCATGCCTCACAGACACACACTCACTCTCACACACTCACACACAAGGGTCGTCATAAGCACACAGGGACAATTCTCCTTCCAGCATTTAATCACTACAGATGCTAATGATTTCTCAAGGTGGCTACCATAAGTCACTTTACCTCACCACATGTTGTTTGAAGACTGCATATGACTAATTTGTATAAAATCCTTTTTTTAAAACACGTTTCTCTTTAAACATAAAATGTATCCCAGACACACATGTCCTTGTCTTGGAGATTGCTTCCTCTCTGGTTCTCATCTTACACTCCCTCACTCATCAGTCAGTCCTCTCCATTTTTCTGCCTTGTCTCTCCTTTCCCACTTTCTCTTCTGTGACCCAACAAACATCGGCAGTGATACTCGTTGCAGCAGCTGCCTTCTGTATTTCTGTCTCCCCCCTTTTCTCCCTCCTCACCGCCCTCACCTTTACCATGTCAGCACTGGTGCTTTCACTCTCCCGCCTCTCTTTTCTCTCCCCCTTTCTTTCCCTTGTAAGTGATAGTGGTCAAGGTGACATTAGCTTTTTGTTCTTCCTCTCCTTTCCTCCTTCTTTCCCTCCATTGTGAGTGGCAGGTGGTGAGATGGGTACTTGACAAAAGGCAATGTGAGACGAGGCTAAAATATTAAAATATTCATGGATACCTGCAGTCAGGCCCCTTCATGGGATCTGACCCCCACCTAGCCCTACACACACACACACACACACACACACACACACACACACACACAAAATATGCAAATAATGGTGCACAGCCCCATATCAACTTGCAGTATTAACATTTCATATCACAACACATTCTCCTGAATCAGCATTTCAGAAGACGTGCACACACAACAGTATCACAGTATAAGTGTGCACAATTATACAAACCCTCACCTTCAACCAATCACACACTCCATGTTCACATTTGTGACTTACTTGTGTATAAAAATGTAATCCTTTGTTGTTCTTGTTCAAGTGTGTTTGTCTGTTCTGTTGTTGTTTAAAATGAAAAAAAAAAATAAAATATTGATCTTAAAAAAAAAAATTTAATCCTTAATAATCCCAAAACAAATTCTTTCCTTACTCCAACCATTAGCCGAACAATAAACTAAACGTAATTGCAACCAATACCAAGTGTAAACTCCCAGAGAGCCTTTGAAGAAGTAAGGACCGGACAAAACTTCACGGTGAACGTTCACATCGGTCCTCACAAATAGAAGTAGAAGACTCCCAGGTTGGGCACCACAGCTCCACAGGACTAGTCAGGGCAGAGCTTCTTCCCACTGTGTGTATAATTAATCTCTAAACAACTCTTCCATTGATTGTGACATTGCACTCAATTTTTATAGTTTGTATATGTTGCATTTTCTTATGTTTACCCTCACGTATTATCTGCTGGTTTAAATCTGTCATGGTGCCAGGATGATGTTTTTTGTGGGCATGCATGATTCAATATAACAATCTGGATTTCAGTGCTTTGCTCAAGGGAACCTCAGAAATGGAAGTATATTTTAAACTATAAAGATATGAGTAAAGGCTGTCTTTGTTTTGGCCTTTTTTTCCCCTGAAAATTAAGTCCCAAGGATCTCTTCAGGTACACAGCTTTATTTCCTGGCTGGTTGAGATATAACATGCTGTATTACTAACTCCAGTGATTTCAGCCATCTTTGTGCAGTGTTGCGCTACTCCCTGAAGGAGGCCACAGATGGCCCAAACACATCAGAGACGATTTAATGTTCTCGTGAAATAGCCATGAAGATTTTAATTTTCCTCGATCAGCACCAAATGCCTTTGACAATTTAGCAGAAATGTAGCTAGATTCCAAACTCAAATTTTCGATTTTTGTAGGCTAACAGAAATTAGTGACAGGCTTTAATTAAAAAAAAATAAAAGTCAAGTCAACCAAATGTTTTAAATCTCTTCACACAGGTTTGTTGTTTCTGCTGAAACTATTCTGTTTTTGCAGTTTATTAAATCTTTACTGAGCTGCCATAACCATTAAATGCCATATATAAAACGCAATGTAGCCCATAAATAATGAGAAAGCTGGATAATAAATAAACTTTATTAAAAATGTGATTAGCAAAGTAAAATTAATCTGAAATCAATTACAAATAGTTCATCAGTCATTTAAAAAGAATGTGTCCATTGAGAAAGTGATTGTTTGGACCACTGCTATCTTTTGATTGCACTTGTGTTTACTCTGTAAAGACCATTTAACTCTGTGATTCACCTTCTCCTTTAATCTTTTCTGTATTTGTGACTCGTAGTAGCTGGAAGCCCTGGCCGCAGACCAGCACCCATCCCGTGTTTTCTTTCTTTTTCTTGCTCTCACAGGAAGCCTTGAAACCCATCTCAGTGTTCACCTCACTCTCTGTCTCACCCATGCTACCAGTCTCTGTTGGATTTCTACATTCACCAGCTGTCTCGCCTCCCTTCTCATCACCAGTTTGACAAACGAGGTCACCCGTCTTGCTCGCGCCTTCAACAGATTCTCCATCCTCGGCCTCATCAGCCGTTTCCTTATCCTTATTGAACTGTGCTGCTGTCTTACACATCGTTTTTAACCCTATCTGACTCCCTTTCCCTCTCCAAATTGCCATCTCCTGCTCGGACTCACACCTTGTTTTCTTCTTTTTATATCCCTCCTCTATCGTCTGCCCTTCCCACACTGCGAGTCCTGCAGCATCTGCAACATGTGAGCACAGTGCCCTGATGTGGCTGATACCGGTACTGCCGACCCTCCACAGGCAAACCCTCTGATCTGAAGAAGTGGAGACCACGAGGCCTGGGCTCAGGACCTTCAGGGCGGTCAGAGGGGCGGCGTGAGCCAGCAGGATGTGGGACTGGGATTGGAGATGAAGCTGCAGCTGGTTTGGGAGTTGGAACTGGGATTGTAGAGAAATCAGGGGCTCAGAAATCTGAGAAAACCCTCTGCTGCCCCCAGTCTTTCCATCTTCATGGTACTGCACCCTAATTGTGGACACTGTCAGCTGCCCATCATCTCCTCCGCTAGCAACAGTTACCAGGCAACCGCCCTCTCGTTGTCCCAGTTTCTGTGCCCAAACACCCAATGAGTTGACGCCGCTCTGGTGGGCGTGAATGTCGAGGCAGGGGATTGGTGGAATCGGAGCACGGCTTGAAGAATCGGTTGATAATAAAGAAGCATCAGTCAAATCCCACACTGCAATTTTGCCATCTGTTGCAGCACTGAACAGCAGCTTATACCTGAGAGAGAGAGAGAGAGAGAGAGAGAGAGAGAGAGAGAGAGAGAGAGAGAGAGAGAGAGAGAGTTAATACATTCATGTACATTTTCATCACAGATTGAAACCTAACTCACTGAGCTCTTAATATTGTATTACCATATCTGATTTGCCAGTCACTCTCTTTCCTTTCACACTCTTTCCAAAACGGTGTACTTTAAAATAATACAAATATATTAAAATCAATAGGTGGTCGGGTTCTGATGGGTTACTACAAAGCAAGACTACGTATAACTTGTAGTGACGGTGCGGCAACATGAAAAAACACAAACATCAGATCACCTGTTGCCTTTTCCATCCTCCAGGCTACAAGTGGCAACACTGAGCACACAGCGCTGGTGGGAATACGTCTCCCACAACAAATCAATTTGACGCTTCACTTCACTGACTGAGAACAATCTGGGAAAGACAGTAGTGCAGGTCAGAAGACAGCAAAAAGAAGAGTGTGAGGAAAGTGACAAATAGTGTATTAAAAAAACGAAATTAGGTGAACAACAACAGCATTTATGATTGACGTACAGCATCTCAAGGGACATGACGAAAAACGTGGAGAGTAAATATCTTCGGCCACATTTAAGCTATATTTTGTGTAACAACAACAACAACCTTTCAACACCTTCAGTTACAATCATTATCACTACCACTTTGCTGAAGAAAATACTCATTTGAGAACATTAACTTTTCTCCAGCTCCTGAAAAAGGGGTTTCAGATGTGTGGAAAACTTTTAAAATTTTGCTGTGATGGCCACCAACCTGAGAGCTCCGTCACTACAAGCCAGAGCCAGAAGAACACAGTCTGTCTTCTCATCCACCGCCACTACAGACATGTACCTGAAAACACACAGACACAGCTGGTAAGACTGGATCAGGAGTCGATTTAAAGGAAAAGAATATGCGGGTAGATTTAGCTTTAACTGACATAGTACAGTATAGAGCTGGGCAATATATCGATATTATATCGATATCGTGATATGAGACTAGATATCGTCTTAGATTTTGGATATCGTAAGAGTCGTCTTTTCCTGGTTTTTCTTTTCACAAGATGTCATTTTCTGAACTTACCAACTCTTCTATTATTTGCCTTTACCCACTTAGTCATTATATCCACATTACTGATAATTATGTATCAAAAATCTCATTGTGTAAATATTTTGTGAAAGCACCAATAGTCAACACTCCAATATCGTTGCGGTATCGATATCGAGGTATTTGGTCAAACATATTGTGATATTTGATTTTCTCCGTATCGTTGATTTTCTTCAGCGCTCACGTGTTGCACATTTTTCCTGTAACATTATCTTAGATGCAGAATTCAAAAACCTTTTGATAATGTATACTTTTCTTGATGAAGAAGGGAATAAAGATGAAAAAGAAAGGCAGGAGAGAAAAAAACACTACCTATACAATAGGTAGTTATAAATAAATAGCCCATTCTCTTTATGGATGGAATTCCCTTTACATGTGTGCAGAAAACAACCATCCACTTGCCTTGTTTCTGGGTCCATTTTCACCGTCTTGTGTCTGTTCCGCCTCCTCTCCCACTGTTTGTCCAATCTGTGACTGGCCACCTGGATCACCTGGCAGGCGGGAACCAGTCTCTGGCTGTCCCAGCCGATTAACAGCCGGTAACACTGCATCTGAGCTCGCCCGCCAGCTGACACGAGCAGGGCAGAGAGAGACTGCGTCTGGTTTTCACTCCCTCCCTCTGGGCGCGTTACTGCTGTCACTGTCCGGACGCTCGAGATGTGGTCAGTAATAACGGAGAGAACTTTGATGCTGCCGGAGTTGGGACGTAGCGCCAGGACGGTTAAGCTAGTGTCCTCTCCTCCCGTCACCACTATCTCCCAATGCTCTTCCCCTCTCTCCACCTCCTTTTCGTCATCTTTGAGTGTATCCCTTCTTTCAGTTTCAGTCAAATCTTTAGTACTGTTTGTTTGAATCACATTCCCAATTCCCCTTATCATCCCCAGCCTGCATACACACCCGATCCCCCTCCCATGGATGCCCTCTCTCAGGCCCCACCCTCCGGTCCTTCTTGCCTTCCCAGCCCAGCTCGGGCCCTCTCCAGGGGGTTGCGTAGCCAGGACAGACCCCTGCTTGATGAAGATCAGGGCTCCATATCCGGGCCAAACCCCTTTGTGGGAAGGCCAGAGACTCCAAGAGCGATGCCCCCCACCACAAGGCACCGCTAACAGCCTCTCCTGCCTCACCGGGTCCCAAACCACGAAGTGGACAGCATGAAAGCCAACGATGGCAAACCTGGCTTCTCTTCTCCTTTTCTCTGTCTTTTCTTCTTCTCCTCCAAAGCTCCCATCCTCTTTTCTCTCCTCTGTAACCTCCAGCTTTTCTTTCAAGTTTTGTTTCTTTGTCTCGTAGTGGTTCTCACATTCCTCTCCGAGCTCTTCCTCCTCCTCCTCATCCCCCTCTTCCACAGGAATGTCAGGCTCAAGAATCAAAACCCTCTCCAGCCACTCCATACCCTTGCAGGCCCGCTGGACTCTGAGAACCCTCAGCTGAAGCCCTCCTTTGGTTTCTACACCGTTTCCTTCAGATTTTTCTGGTGCTGTTTGATGCACTCTGAAGACCCTCACACAGCCGTCCCTGCCAGTGCTGTAGAGCAGTCCCTGGTATTCGCACACTGAAGTTACACCCTGTTTTCCATGCACCCCGAACAGGCAGCTCAGTGGGTGCAGCGTTAGGTCACCCACTTCTTTTCTTTCCCTCTCCTCCGTCATTTTGCTTTTTCTGTCTCCACCGCTACCATTTCCCTCAGCTTCAACCCCTTCATTATCAGTTTGTTTCCTGCCTGTCAGCAAACCTCCATCTATCCCTTTGTTATCTGCCATCTTCTGCTCCAGCTTTCCTCCGTCCTGAAACAAAAGCAAGGACCCTCTCCTGTCCCCACACACCCACAGCATTCCCTGTGGCGTGGAGTGGAGGCGCACCGCAGCTGTCAGCCAGCGTTTGGCGCAGGGGGGAAGGAGGAAAGAAGGAAGGGGATTGACATTGAGAGCCAAGGCAGAGTTTTCATCTAATTCTACCTCAAGACACCAGCGATAGGCAAGTCCTTCAGCGCCTGATGCTAGCAAATACAAGCCCTCTTTTGCCTCTTGCCAAATAAGAGTATGGATTTTCCCTGATCGTCCTGTGAGAAGAATCCCACACTGAGGATGAGAGATGGGGAAGACCTGTATGGACCCGCTGAGGTTTCCCACAGCACACAAATTAACTTTTGCTGTGGAATCTTTCACAGTGACATTTATTGTTTCCATGACACAATAAGATTGAAACTCAGGAGTCCCTTGCCATACCATCTCCCACTGCCCATTGCTGTATTGGTAAACTATTCCTTGGTCAGTGCAAACCACAAACTTACTCTGACTCCAACTTGCATTTGTATCCCCTGCTATACAAACAACTTTAGGCAAGCCTTGACCAGGAAATTTCAGGTCAGTCAGCTTCTCTGTAACTGCTTCCTGCATTCCCTCCTTCCCCTCCTCGCTCGCTTCCACCCTCCACAACCTCACCCCTCCATCTGCCCCCCCTGTAGCCACCCATCTCTCTTCATCCCCTGTTCCCTCACTGACTGCGAGTGCACGGACCCCCCCTGCTCGGTGTCCCTTTAACGTCCGAACCACCTTGCCACCTCCAGCCCAGTCCCAGACTAAACATGCTCCGTCTTCACCAGCACTGAACACTTTCCCTGGGGAGAGACGCACCGAGAATACCCTAGCCTGGTGTCCATATAGGACCCTTAAACAAGCCGGGTTCAGGTCCCCACATTTCCCCCCAGGGCCCCCTAAAGCACCAACACCCCAAACCCTTACACTGCGGTCGTCAGAGGCTGAAGCCAGCCATCCTCTCTCCTGAAGGTAAGAGATGCTGAAAATGACCCCGCTGTGGCCCAGCAGACGTCTCTCAACTGGAGCTTTGTGCTCAGAACCGCTACTTTTGTCTTCTCCTCCCCCAGGCTTCCAGAGAACCAGTTGGTTAAAAACAGTCCCTCCTACCAAGATGGTATCTGCCCAGGAATCATGTACCAAAAGGAGGGCAGAGTACAGCAGACACCCCTCCAGACAGGAGCGCCGAACCAGGGTATTTCCTGTAATGAGGTCGAGGAGAAGAGCACTATTGTGGGCAACAGCCACACAGAGCAGTGAGTGTTTGTCTCCAGAGAGCCAGCGGACATCCAGAGCCCAGTCCTGTAGCTCCATGAGGGGACCCAGAATCTCCAAGTCCAGATGCTCTCCATCCTGGAGATCCACATGGAGCCTGACCAGCCTCACAGCCTTGCCTCCAAACACAGCTAGGTCATAGAACTTAGGCTCCGAGGTGGAGCTCAGTTCTGGGGATTGACACAAAAAGAGGGTATTATGTGAATTTTTGAGAGTGAATAAGAAAAAAAAAAAAAATCTGGGCTATCAGTGAGTGCAAACTCTTGACCAAGACTGGACAGTTCTTTAACTATCAGCAAAAATAATATCCCTTTATTATTTAGAATCATGCTGAAATTCCTGCAGATCACCACCAAAAACTAAGACTTATCTGTCCAATAAAACTAACAAAGACAACAGTGAAAACAAACATCTGCTCGTGCTAACCATCTTCCTTCTTCCCACATGTTCCTGTGGCAGAGCTCTGTGCTGGGACAGCTGTCAGACTTCTCGGTCTTATCCCGTGGATTCTGTCACGTTGGAGCACACTCAGTGAGGCACGGGCTTTAGGGCGAGGTTGGAGACCGTACACCGTCAAGACTGGACCCTCACCTGGAAAGGACAACAGAAGATGTTGTTCCATGTGTTGTGATATCCTTCTGTTCAGTCTTCTTTCAAAATAAGCAAGAAGAAAAGTGACACATTCCCCATAGTAAAACGTAAACATATGACCACCATCTATGCATATTATAATAATAATGCAGATAGTCCTTTTTTTGCATCACTAGAAATTTCTGTTCTATATTGGCTCCCAACACTGTTTCCTACCTGTCAGTAGAAATGCATCCTGAAGGAACTCCAGAGCGGTAACTGGAGCTACAAAGGCTGCTGTCTCCATCTCTTAATGGTTAATAACACATTATCATTAGTGCCTGAAAAATATAAAGTGACAACACACACTTGTTAAAGACGGTAGAGTGAGAAAAGACGGGAAACAGCTAAGGTGGTTGACTGGCATCTAAATATTAAAACGTAAAAAGCTGAGAACACTCTGTTAGCAAAACAAGCTAACAGCAGGAGCACTTTGTTATTTGGTGTGTACGAATCAAGAAAAGTAACTTTGCTGGGGCAATACCAATGCCGCTATATGATTTACTTACCAAAAGAAACTTTAAACGCAACATAAATGTGTTTTAAATCTGGATTAAAATATCTTTATTTGCATCCACGGTCCACAGTACCCATGTGTTTCTGTTCTGTCGGTCGTGCTCCGTTTAAACCAATCAGGCTACAATGCTGGCTTCCTGAACGCTGATTGGTTAGAAAAAAGGTTAGCCATATTTGTATTGGAGAAAGCGACACATGTGACCGACTGCTGCCTTTAGGTGTTTTCTGATAAACCATGTTATTGTACTATCAGTCATATGTATTGGTATTTAAAAATGACTGATAGGCTATGTATTTTAAGTGTGTTGGTCAGTTTCCTTAACTTTTGTTATTACACTTATTTAGACAACTACATACTTGATTTAGTTTTCTTCATTACACCAGCAGATACAACTGGACTGTCTCTACACTTTCTTTCTAATACGTTTGGTTATTTCAGAATATCATAGAAAAATGAAATGCACAATAGCTCAATGTACCAATGCTGCTTTACCGATATTGGCTATCGTTATTTAAACAATACGTAATTTAAATTAATATGCGCAGTGATACAGTATGCCATGGATATACCGAGTCGACATTGAACGCAGCAGGAGGGATAAGGTTGAGCCTGCCGCCTGGCCGTTAGGTACCGGGGTCCAGCTAACTTCACCGGTTAACTATGCCCGGAAAATGTAAATTCCAGGACTCCTGGCTCTCAAAGACAATTTACAAGGACTGGCTGGTTAAGGACGTCCAAGACATTCACTTCGCCCGATGCAGGGCCTGTTGTAAATCAATCAAACTTCAGACCATGGGCGAGGCTGCTCTCACCAGCCACGCAGGGGGAGCTGGCCACAAAGCAGCCGTACGCAAGCTAATGGAAGGTAGAATAGCTTCAATTATAAAACGGGAATACTGTTAAAAAAAGCGTGCAGAGAGACGCATCTAACATTGTTTTTATGAATGTGTGTGATACTGTCAGTGTTTGTTCAGCTGGTTTAATTGCTGGCTGTGGGGTTGCAGTTTTGTTGTTATTGGTGGGCGTATTGGCTGCAACCAGAGCCATACGTCTATCACTCTGGCTGCAACAACAGTCTGGACGTGTGCAGTGTTATGTCAATGATTGAAACATCTGTCCCACGTCATCAATCACGGCCCCTCTGGCCGTATGGTTCTCGTCAACTTCATCAGAAATGTTAGGCTGTACTATTAGATCTTTAAAAACACAATAGTCAACTTTCTCTGCAGTGGAGATGCTATAGGAGGAGCAGCTGTAGTAGTTTAACATCTGCAGCCTGCTGAAGTCCTTGAGCAAGTGATGAAACCTAAGCCTAACTGTTTTTACTATGATATAGTATTAATATTAATAGTAGTTGTGATGTGATTAGGGTATTCGTATTATTTAGAGTAAAACTATTAATATCCCATTATTGCTGAAAAAAAGAATGTATCAATAAACACAAAATCTGGTGTGACATTTACTATAATTTGTACCCTATTGAACAATTAAGGTATTTTTTAGGTACAAATTTCGGTATTAGGTAAAATTCATCCAAATTACAAAATGAATAAAAATAATAATTCCCAGAGTATCAAGACTGCCAGCACCTTTTTCAGTTTTCTAAATTAAAAAAATATCTACATTTTCATTATCCTGAATTAACAACTTTGTTGCTCTTCTTCATCTTCTAGTCCGTAAAAGTGTTTTGGGGGTGTTGTCCAGAGTTTTCCAGCCTTTACAAACTGTAGTTTAGCTGTTCTTTGTGTACTTTCTTGACCAAAACACCACGGTACTGAATTATTATATCCTTTTTTTTTTTTTTTTTTTTTTTTTTTTAAGAGATTTAGTAATTCTGCTCAAAACCACTTCAGTGAGGTGGATTCTCGCTGCCATGAGGGTTCGAACACAAATCCTCAATTTTAAAGCCGGTCTACCTTCTCACTTTACCATCCTGCTGCCCCAAAGCATGGTCAGTTTGTCAAACAAACTCAAAAGAAATTCAACCTGGAAACTGATTTAATAATCACAGTTCTGGATCTCTATCTACTCCAAATTGTCTTTACAGAACTCTACCTGAAACTACGTAACTGACAATACACCTGGGGCTGACTTTGTTGACTTCTTCATTAAGTAAAAATGTACATCCCAAAATAGATTCATGTCCGTCCATGTTCCACCATGCTTTGTTACTTACAGTCTGAACAGTGTTATTGGTGTTGAGTGGGTTATAAACACATCATGATACTGTAAGGTGCTTTGGATACATGTGTTTGTCCGAGCGTTTGAGTAAAGGTGATGTTGGACCTGCCTTCACCAGAGGGAGGTGCTCTCTGTGTATTTTTCTGAACCACATTCACCTGCAGTCCCTCCCTGTCTGTCTCTCTGTCCGTTTTTCTTATCAGCATGCAATGTGATGCCGATAAATCTCGCTGGGCAGATAAATGGCAGCGTGAATCAGGTAAATATTTTTTTAAGTGATCGTTTTGGTTTACATTCATTTTAGAGGCATCATTTCACATTAGCAGAATTTAAACCAAAGAACAACATTAAAATAAACCTGGTGCAGTTCATTTCAATGGATAACTACAATATGTAAATAAACTAACATGCATTCTAGAAATGGCAAATGCTTCACCAGCGTAATCACTTAAAACACACTTTGTTCTCTCTGAGTTTCAGACTGAGGACAGCAAGGAGCAAGTGGCCATCTGCCTCCAGCGTGACGCCTCGGACAGAATAACGGGCAGCGACTGGTCCAGTCGGCGCCAGAGCCCCACTACAAACTCCACCTACCACAATGCAGAGCTACAGGATGTGACATTTGCTACTTACTTCACAGCACCAGGTACCCACAGATAGCTCGGCAAGCTGCCACAGTATCTGTTGCCTAGATACACTATAGTGACCTTTTTAAATGAATGTTTACATGTGATATTCCAGTATTGTGATATCCCCCCCTGCATTTCATTGTTTTAGTATTTGTGCAATGACAATAAAGTTGAATCAAATCTAATTTAAATAGACAACGTTTGATTTGACAATCTGATGAATATCCGATTGGACTTTAATTATTTGTTTAATCTACATTTTATCTATTTAAAGTGCTCATGTTATGCTCATTTTCAGGTTCATAATTGTATTTAGAGGTTACATCAGATTAGGTTTACATGGTTTAATTTTCAAAAAACACCATATTTTTGTTGTACTGCACATTGCTGAAGCTCCTCGTTTCACCCTGTGTGTTGAGCTCTCTGTTTTAGCTACAGAGTAGTAGCTAAGACTCCCAACTTCTGTTCCATCTTTGTTGGGAGTCGCACATGCACAGTATCTGGGTAAGCACTACAAGCTAGTCAGAAGCAGACTATGAGGGCGTACCACGCTAGCAGCTAGGCGAGCATTATAACGTGTGTTACAAAGTGACGCATGTTTGTCACAGAAGTAAAGGCTGGACTACAATAGAGCTGTTTGGAGCAGTTTGTGAACAGCGTTTTCTGTTGGAGATGGTAAGTGCCTTTGGGGTGGACTTTGGGCTTTTTCACTTTTCTAAACCATTTACATGCACACAATAGATATACACACAATAAAGGAAAGGAAAGGGAAAAAGCTAAAAAGCACAATATGAGCACTTTAAGTAAATTTGGAGTTGGAGTTAATGTGCCGGCACAGGTCTAGAAGCTTAACAACAGTAAACGTTACAAGAAATGTCTGTCCCTTGTCCTAATATTTAGATACTAGTCAATCCCAGTAGTTCCTTGTTTTGTAAATGACGCTGTGCACAAGCTGAAGCAGCTGCCGCAGTGGTGTATTGTTTGAAACAGCTAAGTGCATTTAGTAATATAAATAAATTGGACCAACCCTCGCTGACCTTTCTTAACCCTGACCTGTCAGGCAGGTACCGGCTCAACAACCAGCGTCTCCAGCTGACGGGCAGCGAGGCGCAGGACGCGACCCGCGGCCCGACTCAGCACTACTCGGCAGACCTGTCGAGACTGGAGCAGCAGCAGAGAGTGGAAGCTCTGGAGCAGCAGCAGCAGATGAAGATCCTGGAGTGGGAGAACAGGATGAAGGTGCTGGCGTGGGAGCAGGAGCTGGTGAAGGAGAAGAGGAGAGCCGCTCGGCAAAAGGAGAAGGCCTTCAGGATGAAGAAAGCTTACTACAAAGCCAAGCTAAAGAGGATGGGCGAGGACCTGTTGCCATCGTCCTCCAGCAGCAGTGATGAAGAGGAGAAAACATCTGATCCGACAGGATGAACTGTTTCAACTGTTGTATTTTTATTAGTGCAGTGTATTTTTTTGTTTGTCTATATGCCATGGAACTGTTACTATTTTTATACATTGTTTTGTATTTCAATGCAAAAGAAAAATTCTCAGTTGCTTTTAATTAGATATTCTTGCAAAAAGAGGGAACATCACTGATTATTGAGATTACTTGGGTTGCAGACTACTCAAAAGTACAAATGGTACTGGTAACAGTTACATTATTCCATATTGTCAAACTAGCAAACAATCTCTCTGCAACATGATAACCACCTTCTCTGAGTAAGCTTTGCAAAGATATTCAAATTAAACTAAATTGTTAGTTGAGTACAACGCTTCATTTAAGATCAACCCAAGTAAAAGATGTGGTACTAATAGACCTTTTAGAAGTACATGGATATGCTATGAAGCAGATGAACATCTTGTAAAAAAGCCTCCGACACGTAAAAGGGTTGAGATCAAAATCCATATCTTGTTTTATCGGTTATTCATCACAATGTGTCTTCCGTATTCAAACTTACATGATGTGAGGTTGATAGTGTATGTAAAGGCCATAGCCTTATTCTAGGAAGAACAGCATTTTAAAGAACGTATGAAATGACGTTCGTAAATGGACATTCTAATCATTTGACTTGCATAGCTTCTTTTGCATGTTAATGTGAGTAGGTATGCTTACACTTTAGTCTTTGCTTTGTAAATAAATTTGCATTTGGTACAGAGTTGGAGATGACAACAGGCAGGTGACAAATCAAAGAAAAAACCTGAAGACATACACGTGGCCAAAAGTACAGTATGTGGCCGCAATGGCAGCCTCTGCTGATTTTTGGACCCGTCAGCTGGGATTTGCTACAAAAGCATCAATTACTATGTTGGTATAGTTACGTGCTTTAACTATTTCGGAGCTTTAGAGGTGCTGGTAGGCACATTTTTAAACTCTGGACAGAAGGCCTGCTGATTCCCCCTGCTTCCAGTCGTTAACTAAACTAAGCTCATTGCTTCCTGGCTTCAATGCAGAGACGCGAGAGTAGTACTGATCTTCATATCTAACTCGTCAAAAAAATTTAAGCAAAATATCTCTTTGTCACCCTTATGTGTTACAGCAAACATTTCTTTGTATTGTACTAGCTGCGACTAAGTCATACTATTACAAAACTGACTTGATTAATCAGTTGTTGTTTCAGCCCCTGCAGGTCTAAATCTAAAGTTTATTCAAGGCCTGGTTATATTGTCTCAGCTGGTGAGTGTTTTTGCTGAGAGTCAGCAGAGGTGGCATCTGAACATCTCTGACGCCTCTGAATGTGACAGAATACTTGTCAGAGAGAGAGCCCTCCAGAAAAAAAGTGTTCCTCTGTCAGGACGTTTCCTCTGCTCATTTTTCTGCACATGGAAATGTCTGTTCTCATGAATATGAAACGGCACACGCAGAATAAATATCAACACAGCCGTGTAGGAATGTCATTTTCTTTTTTTAATGTCCAACATTTCTCTTGTTTCCGTGGTAACAGGGGAACAGCTGTTTCCATGCCGCCGTCCCCTTGCCGACGGCGGGATAGAAGGCATCCCGTTATTAACACACAAAGCTAGCAAAGAGTATCGCCCATCCCTCCTACTACTCTCCCTGACTATCTCTCACTCGGTTTCTTTCCTTCGGTCACCTCCCCACTTTTTTTATTTTTATTTTTTTAACAGAGCACATCACAACGTTTTAATCTCAACTCAGTTTTTTTTTTTTTTTTGTCTCCCCTCACTTGTGTGGCTCCTATTGGTCCGAAGCAGATTAACCTGAAGCTGGACACTGACGGCTGACTGTTGGGTATAACCAGTTCAAGATTTGATGTTGTGGCCTTGAATCTATAACAGTGAACAGGGAAGGAAAATGTTTTGATTTAGGACATATCTGCATTATTTACACCCAGTATTCAACTTCTAGTTTAGATATGTTGACGTTCTGTCTGGGGAGGATAAATGCACCTACACAGGTTTGTTTGTTCAAATCTTTCCACATTTAACCTCCGTGAACGGATAAAGAAACCAAATGAAATGCCGAAAAGTAAAGTGTCCTGCATCGCACTGTAAACAGAGACATTTGCTTTACATTGCCCTCTCTTCTTGTCCTCTGTGTGTGAAGTTGTTGCAGTGAGAGACTCAGATTATAAGAAACAGAACAAAGGGAACATTTGGAAAAAAAAAAAAAAAAAAAGAAACACATACTTCTTTAACAACCTCATACAAAATGGCAACATACTGTAAATAATTAATACAATGTCAATAAATTATCGATAAATAAAATAAATATGTCTGTACAAGTTAAAGGTACTGTCAGTTGAAGACAAACAGATCTGAAGAAAAATAAATAAATGGAGCAGCTGAATGAAAAGAGTGAGGAGGAATCAAAGTCCGATTTTTTTGGTGTACTACCCCTTTAAAAGACTAGTTCAGGGGCATATCTTGGCAATACTGTTAACACGTAACAAATAGGTTCACTTGTCACCTCCGGGGGATGACAGAGACGCAGTCAGAGCAGGAAGATATGCATTTGCGAGGTGTGAGTTGTGTTTTTATTTCCGCTATCTGCATTTACGTGCTTTTTTTCTTCCTCTCTGCAATGAGTAACGTCCAAGCCCTCCTCCCTACAGTTACATTTTGCACACAGTCACGGTTTCTGACCCAATTTGTTACAACCTTTTCTGGTTTTGTACTTCATGTTGCTTATTGTGCCTTCTTGTTTTTTTATCCACTTTCTACTTTGCTGTTCTAGCGTTATTACAAATACTGTATTGTTCGATTGTCATTTTTGGCTTTACAGAAACCTCATTTTGCTACCATTTTTTTAGAGCCACTGCATTTTTTTCATTACAAAAACACAGTTCTGTTCCCTTAATCCCTCTGAAGGCTGGTGGAGACTGCCTTCTTGTCTCCATTGCTTACAAATTCCTTTGTGTTGTTACCTTGAGGTCTGAACTCAGAGAGCTGTGAGAAAGGAGCAGCTGCTGATGGAAAGACCTGCATCTCAAAACCACTTATAGTGCTGACACAGCTGACATCTCCTCTCCTCAGCAAACTTGTACGGCGCTGCAGAAGCTAAGCCAGACCTTGCAAGAGATCTCATCTTTGTACGGCCGTCTAAACAATGAGAGCAAATCTGTATTAATGTGTTCTGATGTGTGAACCTCTTTATCTATGACAGCTCATTGGAAAAAGATTCACACATATAAAGACAATTCTGAAGTGATTTCCCAGCATCTGTGTTCAGACCAAGCAAGTAAAAAAAAGAGCATTAGAGATGCATGTGCTACAGATATGAGCTAATATATTCCAATAGATACCGCGCTGAATATGTACTGCAGGTCTGCTTTCAGGTCTCCAAACAAATATCTAAGCCCACTAAGACGTGACGTTTTCCCTTTGATCCGCTCTCCTCCTACATTCCAAACCAAAATCCATTTGCTTATATAGTATGCAGCCAAATACAATGCCAACCACAGTGGATTACAGTATGTTGTAGCGCAGATCTAGGGCCTCATTCATAAAAAAAACAATGTTTCAATTTAAGCTTGTTTTCATGGCAATCATTAAAGGAAAAAATGAATCATGATTAAAAACAAAACTGTGAATTGCATCTAGAGCGTTCACACCCTGCACAAGTCATTTTCGTCACAGAGAAGTGGAGAGCGATGTATGGTACTGATTTTACGCAGCTGTCCCTTTGGCTTGGATTTATACAGAATTCTGCACGAGAAGCTTCTATTTAGAAGTCTCCTGGATGCTGCCGGAGACATTCGGCTGTTCCTGTGGTGTCTCTCGAGGCAGGTTGAGTCGTGATGCATCAAAGAGCAAAAATACCTTGAGGGTCTTTAAACGGTTGTTACATGACACAGCGTCATACAGACACGCAGACAACTATCTACCTTCACCCGCCAGGTCTCCGATATATCAATCAAGACTGATATGGTCTGGTTCAGACAGCACCAGGCACAAAGATACACAGATGACAAGGTCACATTCATGTACAGTGGATCACAAAACAGCACAATCTCCTGAAAGAGAGCCGATAACACTCACGACTGAGCTTTAGAAGTTGAACCACCAACTCTGAACCTTCATGTGGCGTTTTAGCTTAACGCTGGCCATCTTTCTCTTAACAATCATCTTCCATCAAATCTCTTCTCTTATAGTAATCCCTTCCTCTATTTACAATCACTTTCTCCCTACTTTGATATTTTCCCTTCAACCACGTGTCGCGGTTTCGATAATCTCAACAGATTTATATTGCCAGACCCCTGTCGCTGTACACAGAGTTGATGAGTGTGAGGAAAAGTTTCTGCGGAAAAATAAATTTGGGGATTCTTTTTTTTTTTTCTTCTTTGTAGGGGTAATGTCTCCCTCGGCAACGAACAAGACTGCACTCGCACCAACCTCGCGCACAACCGGACACAATCATTAAAAAAAAGAAAACAGCACAAGAGATTTCTTCTTCATCTCCAATGAAAAAGATACAAAATGTATAAAAATGTTATATACAGTTTTTTTTCTTTTAGACGGATGTTGTCTGGATCAAGCTGACTTCTGCGTTTGAAATCTGAGGAGTTTGTTTTTGTCTTTTAACAGTTTTTAGGTAGTAGAGGTGGTTGACTCATCGTCCAAAGAAACGTCACAGATCATTGTAGGCGGTGGGACTAGAAAAAAAACTTCATTTATACAGTACAAACCGCCCACGAGCCCTCTTTTATCCTCATGGGTGCTCTCTCTGTCTTACTTTCTTTCCAACTCTGTGTCTCCTCTGTCCCAAGTTTGTTTTTAGTCCTCCGATGTCCCAGGGTGCCCCAGTGGTTCAGGATCATACATGACCTTTGAACTTGTCCCTGGTGATCCAAGCACTGTCACAATGCATAAAGGGATATAGAGGCTGTCATCAAGACTGTCCTTCACTTCTGTTGGCTCTGAGGTGAGGGAAAGGAAAAGGAGTCATCGATATGTTTAAACAGCAACCTCTCTACTGATTGTAATTTCAATCACAAATAATGACGACGATATACATGAGCACAATTATAATGAGCTCTCAGAGGCAAAAGGAAAAAGAGAGAGGAGGGAGACAGAACAAAACAGACACAGTGGACCAGAAGATGAAGAAGCTGAAAGGTTGGAAGTGGAACAGAGGGAGCTGAGTATGGTTGAAATAAAAAGATGGAAAAGAGGACAATAAGAAAGGTGAAGAGATGGGTTGAAAAATGGAAAAGATCCCTATAGAGCTGCTGAGGAAGAAGGATTCAGGGGGAAATCAGGGGAAGAGAAAAGAGAGGAGATGCAGGAAACTAAAAGCCCCCCAAAAATGTGTGTTTATAGAAGATCAAAGACAATGAGGAGTTAAATATAAAGCAGAAGATATAAAATAGAAAAGGGACAGGAGTGGAGGGTTAGTCAAGGCAGATTTATTAACACAGCAGGACTTACTCGGAGTCGGGGGAGACTTCAGATATGCTGTGGGAGGTGGCTGACTGGGACGGGGAAAGGGAGGGTCCGTGGGCGGAGCCATTCGGCCCAGGGTTAGAGGCAGCGGGGGGAGGAGTGAGGACGGAGGAACTAAAGGATGCCAGGATAGAGGACAGAATATCCAGGTGTTCACTGGATGGTTGTCGACCCAGAGGGTTTGGATTTGAACCTGCGACCTGTGGGACAGTCTGACCAGGGTACCTACATGGAGGTGCAGAGTCCAGTCGTCCTCTGCCGTGAGCTGGGGGCTGCTCGTGCTGAGGCTCCTCAGAGATCGGGGGAGGAGGGGAGGAGGAGGGAGGCTGGTCGGGGTGCGAGGGCTGGCGGGGAGGCAGAGTGCGGAGCCACTCCCGACACGGCTGAGCCTGGGCTCCCCCTCCGTTGGTCTCCAGCTGCTCTCTTGACCTACTGCTCATCAGCGCCCCCGCTAGGTGCTCGCGGGATGAGGCCTGCCGCCGAGGTAGCGAGTTCAGCTGCGACCTCGATCCGCTGAGGTATCCCTCCATTCCCGCTCCCCCGTTTCCACTCAAGTCCTCCCTCGAGGCGTGGACGCTACCGGTGTGGTGGTTGTCCAGTCTGTCCCTGGATCCTGTCAAGTTCTCCCTGGATGAAGAGGCTCGCTGGTGATCCAGACCCAGGCCCCCGAGCCCTGCTCCCTGCCCCAGGTCTCTCCTCCTGGGTAAGAGATCCAAGTTGTCCCTGGAACCCCGGGAGTCCAGTCGGTCCCTCGAACCCCCTACCGTTTGCCTCCCAAGTGGATCCCTGGACAGTTGCCTCCGAGACAGCGAGTCCAGTTGTTCCCTGGAGGAGTACCGGGAAGCAGGTTGGGAGAGAGAGCCGGAACCTCCACTGGCACCAGCCGTGGCAGAGTACATACGACCGTACGAGGCTGCAGGAACACCCCGGTGACCCAGAGTAGAGGTTCGGTACCAGTTGAGCTCACTGGGGACCCGGCCCATGGTGGAGAGACCCTGGAGTGCTGGGGGACAACCGAGGCGATTCTTCAGGATACCTGAGACAAGAACATAAGAAGGGGAGGCTCCATTAGAGGGGGAGACAGGACAAGAGAGTAAAAAGTGCAGAGGGATACAGAGGGTTAAGGGTGAGGATGAAAAAGCAGGAGGTAGAAGAATTGTCATGAAGGAAGAAGGGGATGAGAAGAGAAAGAAGTCATAGGAGGAAGAGACGTATGTGTGTGATGTGTGTGTAAATGTGCTTCATCTATTAATAGGTTCACTAAAATGTCACTCATGCTTCCAGGCAAAATGAGCATTTCTTACTCCCTCACTCTCAGTGTGTCTTTGCATGGGTGGTGCACTTTTGTGTGTATTTGTACATAGGTCAATTTTATATGTATATATTCTGAGTATCCATACTGTTATGTAGGCCTACACATAAAATTGTCACCCATGCTTTAAGGACCAGATTTAGACCTTAACTGAAGCTATAAGTGTCCCAGTGTTGTTGAAGTCATTCTGTAGGCATCAGGGCCAGTCAGCTGAGTCCAGCCCTTTATTGTGCATTGTGTGGGTAAAAAACTCACATTATATTCCGACTCCACAACACTAAAAGTCTGGTTTGTCAAACAATATGATAAAGACGATAATATATTTATAGTATACAAGCCTGACTGATATCCAAAGATGCACGGCCAAAAAATTATTACACTTGATTATTTCAATCGTATTTAAAGGTAGGTTTCATCCAGGTATCCATGTGCCATTGTCTTAACTAACATTTTAGTTATGAGCAATGCTTAATGCATTATACATACGGGAAGGACAAACCAAAGATTACAATATTAAAAGCGAATCCCAAATGTTAGTGTGCCCTTAGATTATATGTATTTGTGTTTCTCTCACCCTTGCGGTGCCTGTGTGGCTGGGTGAGGCCGTTCTCGTCCCCACTGGTCAGCGCTGCGTCAGTCTGGTTGTTGTTGGCAGCGTCCTTGCTGTAATCTCCCCCCAGGGGGCGCTCTGAGCCCCACTTCTGAAGGCTGTGTGTCTCACACTCTTCCAAAGCTGGCCAGTAGGACAGAAGGTCATTACCATCCAGATCTGTAACACAACAAAAATAATTAATACTTTCTGGTTACTCATTAAATCTGTTTTATTTCACATCCATGTTGCCACGTCAGGTCATGACTCTATTGACCAATGACTTTTGATGAAACACCAGTTAACACAAGATATGAAAAGCTGCATATATGTTCTTATGCCTTATATTTATCCATTCAATTTCAAGCAATGTGCTTAATTTTGTCGCCTGTGCATCCCAACAAACACGAAACAGATGTCTGTATAAAAAATAGCAGGTGTCAGCAGACAAATAGCATATGTTCATTATGAAATAAGCCAGCCAGAGCTAATTAAAAGAGACATATTAGTAGAGAATGTATCAGACTAGCACAAATGCCCTATGAATCGGCAAGGTTCATGGTCTTATTGTGTAAAATACTCAGTGGTGCCATTTAACTTTTAGTTAGTTTGCTCTGTGACGACATCAACCCCAACCAAGTGTCATTTGGAAAATCACACTACAAAGTGTTACGTCCCCTACATGTTATCACGATTATATCAGTGTTGTCATTAGGCCTGCAACTAAAAATCCATTCCATTATCAACCTGTCAAGATTTCTTTCAATTAAAGTACATCATTAAAGTTCAAAAATAGTAAGGCCAAACTAAGTGATATCTTCACATTGCTTGTTTTCTCAGATCAACCCAAATATATTACATTTACATTTTGCTTGATAAATTACTTGACAATTAATCCAATATCAAAATTACTTCAAAATCATTTCGGTCTATCAATACATTAAATAATAATCATTATTCATTCCAGCTATAAAATACATGACGTTGTTGGACCATCGATCGTTAAGCGGTTACTTTGACAACCACATATTGTTCTAATTGTTAGAGTTTAATAAGCCTTCTTCGTTCTCTGTAAAAACATGCAACAACAAAAGGTTATACAAATCCATTTATTGTTATTGTTTAGTCTTTTTCAGCTTTGTAGTTAACACTTACTCAGTAATGCACATTCCTTGCACAGTCCTCCAACACTGGCCAGTTGACGGCACTCCTGAATCAATGAGGGCTTTAATGCTTTGACCGCAATCTTCGAACTGTGACCTTTCAGTAAAAAGCTGCTCCGGCCCTTCAGTTTGACTGCACTGATGAATTGATCGGACTGTACTGGCCATCTGGATCCTGACAGCTTTGGTCAATGTTTTACCCTGAATAGGGTTCATGCAATCCAGATGGCTTATAAAGCTAATAATTGATTACTTATATGGATTTGCAGGTCTAGCCTTTTCTCACAGTGAAACCTTTCACAGAGCACTCTATATGCATGACGTTTATGGCACTTACTTTAAAGTGCATACACTCATTTATTATGCATGATATTATTTCACGTGTATCTGAAGAAAGAAGGTATTGATTAATGACCACTGGCGCTGACATTTTCTCTTGTTGTATGTGTGGTGTTTGTTTGTGCCTACACATGTATGTTTCTACATATCTGAGCTAAAAGAGTAGTGGACTTTCTACAGCTGGGACCTACATTGTTTGACTCTGCTGGCTGGCAGGGGCCTGTCTGTTTTCACCGCATACTTGTGTGGGTTTCATTCCACAGACCACAGACATGCAGGCCAGGTTAGCTGGCTGCTCTTACTATAATTGCCTGAAGGTATGAACGTGTGTAAATTTGTCCAAATATGTTATCGCTAGAGACCTGTCTCACACGTAAGGTGTGATACACTGGCCACCATAACTCTGCACAGGTCAAACATGTACAGATGATGGATGGATGGGGGCCCAAATTAAAGTAAAGTATTAATGTACCACAAACCTATCTTCCAAACAATTATCAATTTGCTTATAGACGCAATCAATAAATCAAGTTTGGCTTTATAACGGAGAAGAAATGCCTCAAAAATCACTTGAAAATCACTAAAGTGCTCATCTACCTTTGGTGCCGTTGTGGGTGGGCTCTGTGAGCAGACGCTCACTGTGATTGGAGCGTTTGAATCGCCGTTGGATGCGCCCACGGAGTCGGACGTTGTCCTCGCTCTCAGAGGAAGGAATGGAGAGACTGCACTCCTCCTCCATGGAGAGGTCTGAGTCTGAGTCTGAATCTTCACCTGGAAGAAGGAGAGAGAGGAAAAGTTAGAAAGGAGCCAGAGAAGAAACAAGTGGGGGTTGTTATTCGCCATTGAGATATAATCTTAATCTTTAATGACATTTATATGGAGAGTGAAAACAAAAGAAAGAAATATAGAGAAAAAGGGGTGAAGAAATGGCAAATGTGTCACTGCTGCTCGTAAAGAGTGTGCGTTTGTGTCCATGGTTGTGTTTAAGTGTTCACCTCCGTCTCTGTGGAACATGGCTACATCCAGGTCTGTTGCTCCGGTCTGGACGATGTTTTGTTCCAGAGTCTGACGAGCCAAAAGATTTTCTCTAAGAGGCAAAAAGGAGAAGTGAAGACACACACACAAAGTATACTGTATAAGCAGTCACACAGGCCGATACAGATTAAAAATTAAACAAACACACACACACAATTGCGTTTCACTATTTTTGTGGGGACCCATCATTGACATAATGCATTCCCTAGTCCCTTACCCTAACCTTAACAATCATAACTAAATGCCTAACCTTAACCCCTAACCATAACCTAATTCTAACCCTAATCCTAAAACCAAGTCTTAACCCTCAAACAGCCCTATAAAGTTGTCGTGTCCAGCATTTTGGCCCCACAAAGCTGTCCGGACCCCACAAGTATACTGTGTTCCCGGTTTTTGGACCCCACAAATATAATTAAACAAGAACACACACACACACACACACACACACACACACACACACACACACACACACACACACACACACACACACACACACACACACACACACACACACACACACACACACACACAGCCATTAAGACACCAACAGTCACTCTCAGAGTACATTAGTGTTACTCCACATACACTACAGTACATTGTTCCATCCAATCTTCTTCATCTTTACCCCACAAAATGCACGACAGGGTTTTTGTTTGCGAGGGAATTTTCTCCCTGAAGCAACTTTATCCCAACTCAGAATCACAGAGAATCAATCAAACCTGACAAATTCATTCTGTACATTGTTGGTATGCCAACAACAGTCACGATGGGGACGTTTTTCCATCCAAATTCAATTCTAGCTTGTTGGTAAAAGTTGTAATGTGTGTGTCCACATTATACCTGTATGTGTGAACTTTTTTGTATTTATTTACCTGGCCGAGCTGACGGAGGAGATGGTGGAGGTTCCCAGAGTGATTCGGTGCAGCCCGCTCTGCTCCAACAGAGATGCGTTGTGATAGGGGTTCTGAGCCTGAGCGCACACACACACACACACACACACACACACACACACACACACACACACACACACGAAACAAAGAAGGTTAAGAGAAAGACATCAACCATTACACTGATTAGTACAAAACATAGCCCTTTATCTTAAATTAATGAAAAATAAAAATATTTCCTCCCTCATGATGCATTTTGAACATGGGAAAAAGTGCATTGAATCGTCTGGACTTATACCACATACTGCACAGCATCAAGAGACAGAATCCCACCCTCATTATGGGCTACCTTGTGCTCCTCTAGTTCCATAATTCATCTTAAGGACTTCTTTCTGACACTGAGGTTTTCTATCCATATCATAAGAAAAAGAGTACTTACTATAATAGGCGGTTACAATTTAAGAACCTTTTTTTAGCATTCAAAAACAACCCTGGTGATATTTTACTATAGCTTCACGAGACTCGTGGGAGTGATTATAGTTATTGAGTGCTGACCGGAACATATAAAAATAAAAAGTAGGCGAAGCTAGTGGAGCGGAAGCTAGCCTGGAAATGGGGCACGATTTCAGCTTTCTATACTGTATTAGGCCACTGTAGTTATAAATAATGTATAACACAGTATGAGTCAGATAGGCGAAAGAATGCTAATAGGTGGTCATTTGTGTCTAATAGTAGTTTTGGAAAGCTACAGTCATTTTGACCCAGATGACTCAGTAAAGGATATGAAGACCTTCATAGGTAATGGGGTTAAAAGGGTGGAATGAACTACGTATAAACTAACACGCCTTTTGACACACAGAAACACATACACAAACACACACACACACACACACACACACACACACACACACACACACACACACACACACACACACACACACACACACTAGCAATAAGGACAGATAATGTGGGAGGGTAAAGAAAACAGGTCTTAGAGAGCAGTGAGCTATGAGCTAAAACACACAGAAGTTGGTAGAGTGAAGAAAAGATGTGAAGACAGGATAGGGTAATGCAAACACGCACGCACGCAGGCACACACGCACGCACAAAATAGGCACTACACAGTGCTTTTATTGAAGTGGGCTAAAGAGCGGGCAGGGCTCCACTGGTCGGTATGTATTGTTTTATCTGGGTCAGCGACAAACCCTGAAGGCAGAAGGAGAGAGGAGAGGGAGGACAAAAAAGATGGATGGATGGATAGAGGGAAGGGGGAATGGAGGGCAGAAGGGCTTTTGTGTTGTTCTAGTAATGGACACAGTGAGAGTGCATCTATAAAAGATAATACTGTAGAATAAGACATAGTAAACAACTTTGGAAAAATGCAGCAAGACGATTTACAGCCCAACATAAGGGTCTTAGATTCACCCTGCAAAATTATTATTATGAAATGTAAATGACAAAAAAAAAAAAAAAAAACATTACATTAGGTCAGTTCAGACCAAGATACCAGAAGACAAACACTTTTAGGTTCAGCAGCAGTGTTGGGAACGTTACTTTAAAAAAGTAATTAATTATAGTTACTCACTACTTGTTCCAAAAAGTAACTGAGTTAGTAACTGAATTACTCTATAATAAAAGTAACTCGTTACCAAGGAAAGTAACTATTTGCGTTACTGTTAAAAAAAAAAAGTTGCTATATGTCAAAGAATTTGGATTTTTTTGAGCAGTTTTCACAAGTCAGTTGAAATGAGTAGAACAGCAGGTGTTTGTACATAACTTTCGATATTTATTGCACGTCAACAGACAGCAAGAGGTTTATCCTGCACTTCAAGTATTATCTTTGTAAGAAAAGTAAACAGTTACACCATATAAAGTGCATTTAACTCTAGCAAATTAAATCAAGCTCTCTCAACCTGAGACAACTGGTCAAATAAACAACCTGTACTTCCAAGTGTTTTGTTCACAACAAAAGTAAACTTTGCTCCGAGTCCTTCTTTGCTAGTGGATGGCGAGCTATCATCTGTGGTGGAGGTAGCCTATCGGTGTTTTTGGCCACTAGCTTTGTAGATGCGTGTGTCGTTGTGAGATGCTTCATTAAATTAGAGTTGCTTATAACGGAAGTCGACAAAGTCTTCGCTCCTGGACATAATGTAGGACATTACATGCACATTCTTGCCTTTGACCACAATGAATTTGAAGTAGTGCTTATATCTCCACCTTGAAAATGCCAATTTTTCATCAGAATCAGAAATACTTTAATAATCCCAGGGGGAAATTATTTTTGTTACCACTCCAGGTATACAAACAACAAATAAAAACAACATCATATATTATCAAGACTTTTAACATATACAATAAAAACAAATATACAGTAATAATATATCAAATATGAAATGTACAGTGTAAATGTGCAAATAGTGCAATAAAAAGAAAAATGATTGTTTGGATTGCTCCTAACTCGCCATCTCTGCTGCGTCATCGAATCTGTTTAGCTGGTGTGTGTGTGTGTGTGTGTGTGTGTGTGGCGCGTGTGCTGGCATGTGTGTAAAAACACTGGCTCTGATTGGCTACCATGAAACATGACTCTGCCTTAGCCAATCATAATCGCTTACCTCGTTATTAACCCACCTCCTCACTAGCTGTGAGCCAGTGATGCGTTCGGATTACACAGTTTATTCAATCAATGCATAGTAATGCACCGCATTTAACGTCGAGTAACGTTAATGGCGTTGTAACGACGGGAAAAGTAATTAGTTAGATTACCCCGTTACTGAAAAAATAACGTCGTTACCTAACGCCGTTCTTTTAAACAGCGTTATTCCAAACACTGTTCAGCAGAGACTAGCTGCAGCAGTACAAATATCCAATTGGAGGATGTACGTGCGTGTAACTCACAGTGTTCTGTGTTGGTCTTGGTGGGTCTTCTCCAGGGCTCTTCTTACCCAAACAGGCTACGCTCCAGGCCTCCTTAACCTCTGAGTTGAACACAGTGAAGACCAGCATCACCGACAGACCCTGGGTAAGAGATACAGATACAAGTTTGAGGTGTTAATCTGAGGAAGCCCGGGAGTCCTGCATGGGGCTCCAGTGGGGGACTCCATTGTTCTGCTGGGAGACTTCAACGCGCACGTGGGCAATGATGGAGACACATGGAGAGGCGTGATTGGGAGGAACGGCCTCCCTGATCTAAACCAAAGTGGTTGTTTGTTGTTGGACTTCTGTGCTAGTCATGGATTGTCTATAACAAACACCATGTTCGAACATAGGGATGCTCATAAGTGTACGTGGTACCAGAGCACCCTAGGCCAAAGGTCAATGATCGATTTTATAATCGTTTCATCTGATCTGAGGCCGTATGTTTTGGACACTCGGGTGAAGAGAGGGGCGGAGCTGTCAACTGATCACCATCTGGTGGTGAGTTGGGTCAGGGGGTGGGGGAAGACTCTGGACAGACCTGGTAAGCCCAAACGGGTAGTGCGGGTAAATTGGGAACGTCTGGAGGAGGCCCCTGTCCGACAGACTTTCAACTCACACCTCCGGCGGAGCTTTTCGTGCATCTCTGTGGAGGCTGGGGGCATTGAACCCGAGTGGACAATGTTCAAAGTTTCCCTTGCTGAAGCTGCGGCGAGGAGCTGTGGTCTTAGGTGCCTCAAGGGGCGGTAACCCACGAACACCGTGGTGGACACCTGAAGAAGGAGTCTTTACGGGATATGTTATCCCAGAGGACTCAGGAGGCGGTTGCAGGGTACCGAAGGGCCCGAAGGGATGCAGCCTCTGCCGTGAAAGAGGCAAAGCAGCGGGTGTGGGAGAAGTTTGGAGAAGACATGGAGAAGGACTTTCGGTCAGCACCAAGGTGCTTCTGGAAAACTGTTCGCCAACTCAGGAGGTGGAAGTGGGGAACCATCCAAGCTGTGTACAGTAAGGATGGGACACTGTTGACCTGGGATTGATGAGATCCGTCCAGAAATGCTCAAGGCTCTGGGTGTGGAGGGGCTGTCCTGGTTGACACGCCTCTTCAACATTGCGTGGAAGTCTAGGACAGTGCCAAAGGAGTGGCAGACCGGGGTGGTAGTCCCCTTTTTAAAAAAGGGGGACCAGAGGGTATGTGCCAATTACAGGGGTATTACAATCCTGGGAGTATGCCCTACCGGTCAACATGTGTTTTGTGGATCTGAAAAAGGCGTATGACCGGGTCCCCCGGGAGATACTGTGGGAGGTGCTGCGGGAATATGGGGTGAGGGGGTCTCTTCTCAGGGCCATCCAATCTCTGTACGACCAAAGTGAGAGCTGTGTCCGGGTTCTCGGCAGTAAGTCGGACTCGTTTCAGGTGAGGGTTGGCCTCCGCCAGGGCTGCGCTTTGTCACCAATCCTGTTTGTAGTATTTATGGACAGGATATCGAGGCGTAGTCGGGGTGGGGAGGGGTTGCAGTTTGGTGGGCTGGGGATCTCATCGCTGCTCTTTGCAGATGATGTGGTCCTGATGGCATCATCGGCCTGTGACCTTCAGCACTCACTGAATCGGTTCGCAGCCGAGAGTGAAGCAGTTGGGATGAGAATCAGCACCTCTAAATCTGAGGCCATGGTTCTCAGCAGGAAACCGATGGAGTGCCTACTCCAGGTAGGGAATGAGTCCTTACCCCAAGTGAAGGAGTTCAAGTACCTTTTCGCGGTTTTGTTCGCGAATGAGGGGACAATGGAGCGGGAGATTGGTCGGAGAATCGGTGCAGCGGGTGCGGTATTACATTCAATCTATCGCACCGTTGTGACGAAAAGAGAGCTGAGCCAGAAGGCAAAGCTCTCGATCTACCGGTCAGTTTTCGTTCCTACCCTCACCTATGGTCATGAAGGCTGGGTCATGACCGAAAGAACGAGATCCAGGGTACAAGTGGCTGAAATGGGTTTCCTCAGGAGGGTGGCTGGCATCTCCCTTAGAGATAGGGTGAGAAGCTCAGTCATCCGTGAGGAGCTCGGAGTAGAGCCGCTGCTCCTTCGCGTTGAAAGGAGCCAGTTGAGGTGGTTTGGGCATCTGGTAAGGATGCCCCCTGGGCGCCTCCCTAGGGAAGTGTTCCAGGCACGTCCAGCTGGGAGGAGGCCTCGGGGAAGACCCAGGACTAGGTGGAGGGATTATATCTCCAACCTGGCCTGGGAACGCCTCAGGATCCCCGAGTTGGAGCTGGTTAATGTTGCTCGGGAAAGGGAAGTTTGGGGTCCCCTGCTGGAGCTGCTCCCCCCGCGACCCGATACCGGATAAGCGGACAAAGATGGATGGATGGATGGATGGACTATTAACTGGATGGGAGTTGAATGAGTGCTAGAATAAACCAACATTTATTGTAAACATACACTTTCGTTCACACACATGTTCATACCTGCACTAGACAGAGGACATCGAATATGTAGTAGAAAGCCAGGATGCTGTTGTTCACAGCCATCAGACCACATAACCAGGTGGAGGTGGCCACCAGCAACAGCAAGAAGGCATTGCGAACAGTAGCACTGGAGAGAGAGACACAAAGGTCAGTGGGAGAGAAGGTTAGACCATGAGAAGTACACTAATAAAATACTGTAGGCTTACATAACATAATGGAAACATCTGCAGTTCTTTGGACAGACAATAGGGCTGCTCGATTATTGAAAAAAATATAATCACGATTATTTCGGTCAATATTGAAATCACTATAATTTAACACTATTAGTTGACATCTGGAAAGATGTTGCAATTATTGAATTTAAAAAAAAACAGTAGAAAAAGTTAAATAAATCAACAGTAAAAAAAACACATACAACTGTGAAATTTGCCTCAATACTTGTCCTATTTAAACTTTATTTTTTTATTCAGAACACAAGAGAAAATAAGAGTTTACTTGCAAAACGTAATGAGCTAAATAATAGAGACAGATAGAGATTCATAGTTTTATAGCCTTGTTGAGATTGTTAGTAGTTACTTTGAATGTATGTTGTATGTTCAATTATTATTTTTCATGCTTCAACTGGGAAAAGCTTCTTTGAACACAGATTTCTGGTGTCTTAAGTCACTAGACCATCTTCATACAGTACCACTGAAGCCTGAAATAAAGCAAAACTTAATTTCCACCAAAACATGAGAAGTACAGTAATAAAAGAAGAAAAATAGCCAACAAAGTAGCCTTTTGAAAGTGAGAAATCATTTTACAGTTGTGGGTGGGTACTTACATGACAGGGAGCTTCTTGGTCTCCTTCTGAGAGGGATTGCAGGACATCTTGGCTACAATCATAAAAATGCCTCCATTCATCTGGATAGAGGGAAATCAATACAAAAGGTAAGGCAACATTTTGTAATGCATTTCAGCTAATCCAATAATGCCCTTAGAAATATCAGTGATGAGGATAAACAGATGAAACAAAATCAATCTCGATAAAATCGTCATCTACGAGGGAAAAAAGGTAAATGTATTAAAGCCACTTAAGTCTATGACCTGCTCTGTTTTGGTTCATTTGCTTAAACAGTATAAGAAAATAGACAAATCAGTGAATGAAAGAAAAGTAACAGCTGAATAAATTAATTATTACAAAAGAAGCGAAGGCACAACAGAAGGACAAAAAGAATAAAGGAAATAAATAAAGGCATGAATAAAGTGAATAAAAGTGTATAATGAATAATACTGATTGCTGACTACACTGCATTGAGTTATTCATGAGCATGATAAAAAACCTGGCACAGCTTCCTGTCTAAGATGTTGCAGTGAAGTTGTAAAGTGTTGGCTTTATGTTAGTAGCAAATAAAATTATGGTGTTGCAGAGTTCAAGCGGGTCGTCTTTGTAAAATTCCACTTATGACTGATGATATGATTCAGCTATTTTTGGGAGGGTAACCAGCCAACGATTCAAAGGCAGGGAAGAAGGAGCAAACCAAGTTTATGCACATTTTTATTTGAAGACGAGTTTACCTTAGGATGATATCAAGCCTAGTAAGCAGAGTTAAGCTGATCTGCACTAGGTGTTATGATTATGTATACCCTACGATTCCCTGTCACATCCCTTTTCACACTATATTTTTACTCAAGTTTGAGTGCATACATTAGCATCATCTACAGTATATCAGAAAGACAGGGAGACAGTTACCAGTATGACGATGGCTATAGGACCAGCAAAGCTCCAGATGAGTTTGTCATAGATGGAGATCCAACAAAAGTCTGGGTTCCCATAACCCTCTGGGTCCAAGCCCACCGCCAGGCCTGCAGTGCAGAGACACACAGTCAGATGACTCAGGAAGAGAGAAGCAGGATGTGACAGCATGTAATTATCTGAATGACAGTCGCAAGAAAGGTCAAAGACATAGCAGAACACATCCCAGTTAATGTTAGGAATTAATTCTTTTTAAAATAATAATTTCAAGTGACAAAACATCATGTTGAAGGTATTCAGCTCTTTGGAAAACAGTGGCTGTAAATGTATGATTACATTGGTGTGCCTTCAGGGATGTCTATATATGTTTTCAGAATATTTATCAATTCCCAGTACTGATTGGTATCACTGATGCTTCGGATATATAACTATCTAACATTATATTAGTCAATGTTGTAACAATTTTGTAGTTATTCTACACTAATATCCACCTGATTCTCTCAGGTTAGAAGAAATGTATCTTAATAAAAATATTCTTTTAAACGATCCTGCTGTTTTCAGATATCAGTTTGATAATGGCAAGTTATTTTTTATTTTAAGATTATTTTTTAGGGGTTTTCCCTTTTTAATTGACAGTGACAGTGGATAGACAGGGAATGGGGAGAGAAAGAGAGGGGATGACACGCAGCAAAAGGCCACAGGTCGGATTCGAACCCGGGCCGTTGCAAAGGATTCAGCCTACATGGGGCGCACGCTCTTACTGGGTGAGCTAGAGGTCACCCCAAGATAATTTTTATTTATCCACGCAACCAGACTACATCTCCATGATGGTGCCAGAAGATCATGTCAAAGTTCTGAGAGTCGTGGGTATAAAGATTTTTTTAAATTGAATAGCAAAAGTAAGAGAGACAGGGAGAGCCTAAATAAAGACCGACAGATTAAACACCTCTGAGCCGTAGGAAGAAGACATGCAGCCTGTGTGTGTGTGTGTTTGTGTGTGTGTAAAAAGATGCAGACAGATAGAAAAAAGAAGACACATATTACTAACTTACCGTATGTGTCAATAAAGAACTTACTCTGTGTGTGTGTGTGTGTGTGTGTGTGTGTGTGTGTGTGTGTGTGTGTAAAAAGATGCAGACAGATAGAAAAAAGAAGACACATATTACTAACTTACCGTATGTGTCAATAAAGAAACTACTTGCGTCTGTGTGTGTGTGTGTGTGTGTGTGTGTGTGTGTGTGTGTGTGTGTGTGTGTGCGTGCATGTTTGCTTTACTATCTCTGTATTAAAATGTCACAGAAACCTGTTTAATACAAGTGTCAATAGGACACCTTATCTACACAGCCAGACTCATTGCAAATGTGTGTGTGTTTGTGCACATACATGACCGTGTGATGTCATGAATGTAAACATGTGGCAAGGACATGTTTCTGACAAATATCACAGAGATCTTATGTGTCTGCGTGTGTATGTGTGTCACCTGTGATAATGGCGGGCACGCCCCAGCCGATGGCGTAGTAGAACCTCATGGCACCATAGTTAATGTTGCGTTGCTCGGTCTGCATGCGGTAGATATGAAGGCCCTCCACGAACATCCACGCAAACGTGGACATGAAGAAGTAATGCAGGAGAATGGCGACGACTGTGCAAAGGAACTGAAGGGCGAGAAAAAGAGAATAATTAAAGGAAGGAAGGAGAAAGAAGCAAGGGAAAGATTGCAGAAAGAATAGAAAGGAATGAGAGGAGAAGCAGGAAGGAAGCAAGGGAAGGAGTGACATGATTTAATTACCAGCGTGACTAAACAGAGTTTATGGCAGCGTGTTAAAGTATGTCTCCAGGAAATATGCAAAAAACTGATATGAATGTAAATTAATGTTGTTAATGTGCTCAATTATAGTAATAACACTCAAGAGTGAGTTCTTAACTACGAATATGAGTACACATAGTATAGAACGCCCTAACAGGTAATGTGTCATAGCAGTTATGTGTGTAAAAGTCTGAAAGCATTTATGTAACAATATATTTAAATATTGTAATATTTACAAGAAATTAAGATAATCCTAACTTGTTTCCTGGTTTTAAAGTGGCCATATTATGCTCATTTCAGGTTCATTATTGTATTTTGAGGTTGTACCACAATAGGTTTACATGGTTTCATTTTCAAAAAAAACAACATATTTTTGTTGTACTGCACATTGCTGCATATCCTCTTTTCACCCTGTGTGTTCAGGTTTCTGTTTTAGCTAAATATTATTTTTTTTTCATAATATGGGCACTTTAAGGGGAATTATCAGCTCAGTTGAAGCATATTTACTCCAATTGTAAATGGTACATTGGTAAATGAATTGTTTATAGCGCTTTTCTAGTCTTAGCGACCACTCAAAGTGCTCTACACTTGAGGCACTCACACACACATATTCATACACTGGTGGCCTTGGCTACAATACAGGATGCCCCCTGCTCAGTATCTTGCTAAAAGACACTTTGACATGTAGAATACAAAGAGCATTTCTATATTAATAGTACATATTATGAATCATACTATACATTTAGGAGAGATATTAGATATTGATAAAATGTCAGCTTTGTCCATGGCTGTTTTATTTATCTTTAGAAATATTCATAAAACATTAATGATGGACATGGAAAACTTTGTCTTTATTGCCATAGATGAGCCTCAAGAATGCTGAGAGGATGTCAAATCAGTGCTTAAAGATGGTGTAATCTGCTAAAACATAAATAACTGAGCTCCATCCAATATCATGGTTTAGATAGATGCTTTCAGTATATTATCAGGAAAAAAATCCCAGTACTTTTTGACAGGGCAGATGATTCCAAATCACTTTTGTCAGTTAAGTGATGCTGTTTGGTTTGGCAGTAATGCTGAACTTCTCCATGAATAATGCAGAATATTAGCATTTTTAGCCTTCTGAGAAATTACCCTCAGGCTGCTTTTAAGCATGTCTGAAGTGGTTTATTTGAACTCTGGGGCCGTCCGTCTGTTTTGTTTAACCAGATGAGAAAGATGCCATTCAAACTCAAGTGGCTCTGAAATACAGCATCTACACATCTGAAAGTGCAATTCACCATCTTCTAAGAGAACTCTTGGGCAGTTTGTCAGAAGTAAAAACCAAATCTAAACCAACAACTTGAAAACACACGGGTTTGTGAGTTAAAATTGATGGCTGCTGGCAACTGACAGCCATCTTTCAAAACCATGCTTTGAATACCAAGTATAACAAATTTAAGTGAGAACAAACGGTATGGTATGATTTCTTCATGTGTTCTTAACCTATATAAACACCAGAGAGGAGGATTAGAGCTTAAAAGGCTCAAGATGTCCATCCTGTTAAATTGCAAGGATTGAAATCAGATATGCATTGACGCTTCCTCTCTGACACAATCTTTGGGGGTTACAGTTGATTAATACTCTGTCTAATGAACAAGCTTCTTGTGAGTCCGTGCAAGTTTGTGTCAACTTTGGCTCCCTTAGATTTGTGACAGCAGCCTGCCAACAGGACAGACACCTTAACATTCATAACGGTCACCAAAAGGGTTGGTGTGTCTTCAAGTTGTGGATGACCTAAACAAATTATATACTGTATATAAATGTACATGGGGCCATCTGAAACATTATTCACAATTACCTCACACACATACAAGTGAAATGCTCTCATACACTCTAGTGAAATGCTGTTATATACACTAGTGAAAAATTATACTCTCACATACTATACTGAAACCTCACATACACACCACTGAATTGCTCAAAAACGCTACTGAAAACACTCTCATAAATGCTACTGAAACGCTCTCACTCGCAACAGTGAAACGCTCTCATGCACAACACTGAAACGTTCTCAAACGCTTCTGAAACCCTCATGCGCAATACTGAATCACTCTCATATACACAACTGAAACAGGAATTCTCTCAATAGTGTATATGAGAATGTTTCAGTATAGCACGCGAGTGTGTTTCATTAGTGTTTATGAGAGCATTTCAGTTGTGTTTGTGAGCCCGTTTCAGTATTACGCGTGAGAGGATTTCAGTTGAACAGTAAGGCATTTCAGTTGAACAGGAAAGTGATTCGGTGAAACAGTAAAGCGGCGGGGAAAAAATCCCTGTCTAGGATTCAAACCAGGGTCTGCCACATTAAAGTCAATGATATTACCCATTGAGCTATTCAAATACTGTAGGTTGCAGGTGATCTTGCAATTTATGTATCTAAACAGGCCCTGTCTTTCTGAATTAATGAGTCATTGGCTTATTAGTTCCGAAAATAGGGAGCTCTGTTTTTCAGAATTAAGGATGTATTCAGAATCAAACAAAACTGTTTCTTAAGTGGCTGTATTACCTCAAAATCTTGAAATCATTAGAAAACATTGTGGAATACTTGGTTGCACTTTTGCAGCCATCTCAGATTTTAAGGTTAAAAGAAGCTCAGAACAAATTCCTAACAACACAGTCAGAGATGATACAGAAATAGAAGCAACCATGGCAGGCATACAGCCAGATAATGAATTGCACACACAGAATCAACACACAAGTTACACACTAAAAAGACTAAAATACGCACAAACATGTAAAAACAAGTGTGCAAACAGACACACACGACCGCTGCGAGCACTAACATGCTCTTCCAAGCATGATGCACATAAATGAGAGAACATATTGTTCAGCTAGAAGTAAACAGTCCCACTGTAAGAGCCGTACAGTTGACAGTGTGGGGGATACAGCTTAATTAATTGAATTTTACGCTGAGTGAGCACGTATTTGCAATGCCCTCTCTACAAGACTTGCTACTCTTTAAACACACACATACACATTTGTGATGTAACAAAAGAAAAAGAGAAAGTTGTCAGGAGAGAGGAAGGAAACATAAGAACAAGGGCAGATGAGGAGGAAAAATGTAGGAAGTATTTAGCATAATAGGAAGAGGATTTACAGTAAAACAAAAAGAAAAAACAGCAAAAAACACACGTGATGTACAGGGGCACAAAGTGAGCAGGATGGAGCGATACAGAGGGTAAATAGTAGAAGTAAGGTGAAAAGACAGAGATGTCTTGATATATTCTTTAGAGCTGCACCAGTGAAGGAGGACATAGGCAGTTTCCAACTACCAGCCACAATTTGGAGGCGAGTACACCTTCAAATCTGCAAAACGTGGCTAAAAATGAGACAATTATGAGGTAAAGCAAATGTTTGGATGAATGTTGGGAACTGGAGGAATGGCAAAGAAGCTAAAGACATTACAGAATGAACAGGGCTTAAGAAACACAAGCCCACAACCCCACATCAGTATTTACCGGTTGTTCAGTGTGATTGACCCCGAGCAGAAACACCAGCTCCGACAAAAACATGCCTGCCGCTGTGTTTGAATGTATGCTTCTGGTGTTGGACTTGAGGCCTCGGAGGCATGAGAGCACCAGGACAGTGAGGAGGAGGGCCAGCATGGAGACACACAGAGAAGAGTATGTGACCAGGGCCAGCGTCTCCAGATCCCCCTCCAACTGCTGCTCATAGAGAGATGGGTGAAGGGAGAGAGGGTATTATTGAATGTATATCATTTTGGTGGGAGTAGATGAAACATCAATATCCAAAAAAATCATGAAATGTAACACTGCACAGAATACCAGCTGGTTTGTAATGCTAAATATTAAAGGCTTCTAAAGGATTGAGAGAGGCAAAGGATCTCTGTATTCAAACTATTTAAACTACAAATCATTTCATTTATGAACAAGTCTCAAAGCATTTGAAAGAGAAAATAAAAGAAAGCATACAGGAAAAGAAGAATCTATCTTGATGAATCAAACAGGCCAACCCAACTAGCCGACTTTTCTATTCTGGCAGGGGGAATCAGAATATCAAAAGCCTAAAATCGATTCATCGCTGCCTTTGCATGCACAGAAAGCCTTTGCTTCGCATTCGCCAGTAAACAAACACTTCCAGGCTTTTGCGTTTGGGCAAATAAATGGAAATGGGATACTCCTCTTTGCATTCCTCTGGACTAATGTTGATGCTGATTAGTTCAATGTAAACTAGCCATATTTTGAGAAATGTACAACTTGAAATTCATCATAAGCCATGAGGCTTCTGATGCCACAAGTTTCCCACCTCAAACTTTTAAGACCTGATAAAACATCACTTAGTATGCAGGGGTGCAATGTGCAGGGGGTTTGCATTAAACCGTGAAAATCTTCTACAGCTGTAACAAGGCTACCTTTAGCTTCAGAATGTCAGGCAGGATTTAATTCTCTGGGATTTCAAACATTTACACCGACTAAATCCAGCAATTACCAGCTGAGATGTTCAAATGAAAAAAGAAGGAAAACCGACACACTGGCAAAAAGCAGGATCACTGATAGGAGATTAATGCACTACATGCCTCATTATGTTAGAGAGGCATATTAATTAAATGATTATAAATATGTGGGATATACTGTATATATGGGAGTAGTTTTCAGTGACGGATCACTAACCTCTCTGTGTGAACTGTCCATCAGCACGCCGAAGGTGCCCAGTCTCTGGCACTGACAGCGGACATGTGAGGTGTTCCTGTACACTACCGTACAGTCCCTGACTGTCCAACAACCTCCTATCTCATACCTGCAGAGAGAGAGATAGAGAGAGAGAGAGAGAGAGAGAGACACAGAGAAAGAGGAATAAAAGATGTGCATATACAAAGACATGAAAAGACTAACTGTATCCAACATTAGCAGGACTAGTAAAGTAAACAACATTCCACCATTGCAGCTTGTATGTAAGTCTAGAAGTTCTGAGTAAAACATAAACACACTAACACACTGCAATTTAATATTTGCAGTTCCAAGGTCCTAATATTGGGCATGCTGGCTCACTGGCATGGCTTACTTGGACACTTCATGGAAATGAACAATCATTATTGTTATTGGTTATAACAAGGGTGGTCATAAATCCAGTGCCAGAAAGTCAGCTATTGAATATATTTCATACTTAATAGCAAACAAGACAAAAACCAGACTCATCAAATTAACATTATATTTTTATGACACGACACATTTTATGAATCACAAAAAGACATGTTTTCCAACAATAACGTGGATAGTAGTTTTGCTGTTAGCTCCCTGTGAATGTGTTTCAACACTGCACCATACAGATATGTATATTCATTACACAGATTTACAACATTTAGAGAACTTAAAACATTAAGTGTAATGCGTTCAAAATATACACATAATCATAAAAGTTAATTATCTATAAAGATAGTGGAAAGTTATTGAATTTCAGTTGTATAAACAGTATCAATACAGTGTGAGTATTAATACAGCCCTAATGTACAGTGTGTGTGTATGCTTCATCAGGACTGTGTGGGTTTCGTTTCTACAAACTGTTCAATTCATGTTAGTGGTAAAGTTAGTTTTATACTGTATAACCATATTTGTAAGAGACAGGGCAGCATATTTTGCTAGGTGGTGTTTGTATTTGACTAGTAGGGTCAGGGTGGCAGTGATTGTGAAAGTAATTCTCTCTCTCTCTCTCTCTCTCTCTCTCTCTCTCTCTCTCTCTCTCTCTCTCTCTCTCTCTCTCTCTCTCTCTCTCTCTCTCTCTCCCTCCCTCCCCTCCCTCTCGTTACTATGGTAGAGGCTGCACTTGCCATCTGAATCCATGTGAAAACGAGGCTCAGTGCCACAGGAAGCCCAGCTCTTCCCATGGATACAAGATTCAAGATTAACTTTATTGTCCCACAACGTGGGAAATGTGTCTTGGGCACTCAACCCATGCTGCAGCCATAGTAAAAACAAATAAACACAGACAAACACGCAAAAAACACGCACGCACGCACGCACTCGATTGACTCAACATTTGAACTCCAGTTTACTTGTGAAATGCCAACACGGTCTAAAATTCTTTAATGCTGTCTATAGCCCAGCTACTGTGTGTGTGTGTGTGTGTGTGTGTGTGTGTGTGTGTGTGTGTGTGTGTGTGTGTGTGTGGGAATATATAAACAAATGTAATCTGTACTCACGGACTGCTGTGGTTCCACTGCACGCACAGTGGCTTGCTGCGATTGGCCGTCTCCAGCAGCTTGAACTCAAGCAGAATGGGCTGGTCCAATTGTCCGCCCACAAACGTCTGGTTGTTGTAGACAGAGATACTGACCACTGGGGAGTTCATTACCGGGTGTCTGGGAAGCCTGAGGCAGAGAGAACGCAGAGTTACCGTACATCTACTAGATAAGACAGAAAGCAGAGTTTGATGTCCTGGTAAGGACGGTAAAAAAAGGCACAGACAAGGTGAGCAGAGAGGAACAAAACTGGTATACTAAACGTCAATGACTGCTTATTGACACCTACTAAAAACTGGACAGTTTGTTGCTTTGTAATTAAGCCCAGAGGTGAGGTGAGGAAGAGGCATTGGAGGATAGGGGGAGAGAACAAAAGAGGCAAAGATACCATGATAGAAACAGAGAGAAAAAACGGATGACAAGGACGTGATATCGGAAATAATGCTGAAGCAATTAATTAATTAACTGACAGAAAACCAACGATAATTTGATCATAAATTTATCGTTTAAGGTACTCAAGTAAAAATGAAAAACATTTCTAATTCCAGATTATCAAATGTGAGTTTTCATATAATTGTAAATAGAATATATTTGGGGGTTGGTCGGGCAAAATGAGCAATTTGGAGATGTTACCTTTTCATTTTCCCTGTTTTTTCCCCACATTTGATAGACAAAGTGATTAATGGCATTTCTTTTAATTTTTGGATTTCTTTTTTAATTTTGGCAAGTTGCTGTTTATGATTAAAGATAACGATATTCTGAAAATGATGTGTTTCCAGTGATTTGATGCTCCTGTTATATAAAAGCAATTTTGGTTTACTGTTGCAAAAGATACATGGGTAATCCGGATTTCTATATCCTGTTGCTTCCTTCCTTAGAGTGTTCAGACAGCTGCTGTAATCAGATTGTTATTGTTCTGAGTGTGATTGATTCCCACCTCACTCCTCGTCGGTCTGTGTGGTACTTGGGAGGGAGGGCGCTGCCCAGACTGCGATATATCAGCATGATGACGATGGTGATGGGAGGCTCTGGCATTGAAACAGTGCGTCTTGCTGCAGTGTATTCTCCTGTCTGATTGGCTGAGATACTGACAGGGGCAGGAGCAGCATTCTGTGGGGCCAAGGCTGAAATGGAGAAGTCTGTGTGAGCATATTCTCTTAGTTTCAGCCACTTACAAGCTCAAGCCATTAATGCTATACGTGTGTGCCTGTTCTTACGCTCTTTTTCTGTCCGCTCCTTCTCCTTCCAGTTGTGTTGTTGTTGCTGTCGTTGTGGCACCAGGGCAGCAGGGGGCAGTAACACATGGGTGTTGGGATCCCACAATGCTTGGCCGCGAAATAGGGTGGTGTGGTAACGTGGGAAACGCCGCCGCACATGGGTCTGGTTCTCCACACGGTCCAGGTTCATGACTGACAAACAAACAGGCAGCAATAAACACACATGAACACACAACGTTGGAAACAACATAAGTGGCAGGTGTTGGGGAATTTGCAGAAAACAAACAGGAAAATGTTATTGACCAATTAATTAAGAGACCTTGCTATACTATCGTATAGAAGATTTATGTTATAGGGCCATATTGTAAGATAAATGACTATCTATTACTGTATTGGATAGTACAGTTGAGCACACTATAATAAAAAAATGATAAAGCAACTATTTTCTTGCTAGCATTTAACAACATACTGTACTGTATACGACACACAAAGCATCATGGGACTTGTAATTGTTAAAGGCTAAGCTGTCTTTTATCTTTGTTAAAATTATGTATTGCTCAATTTTTACATGCCATTCAATAGTAACTACCTATTTAATTTATAAGATCGGCAGCAAACCTCAATAATGTATAATGTTCCCAGTACACACATTTCGGTACTTACTTAACTGGGCCAGTTAAGTAATATCCTGATGAACATGATTTGGTGCAAGGCTTTCTTCAGGGTGCTTTACTTAAAACACTCATTCACCTAAATGCCTGCAGAAGATGCTAAAAACACTTCTTGAAAAAAGTGCAGACTTTACAGTAAACCAGTTACCGTTGCTTAATTATTTATTATACATTTAGTTTCTTTGCTAAATACAGGATCAGCAAGTTGAAAGTGATGTTTCCATTGCCCCTTCACTACTCCCAGCATCTGACATTGTGAGAAAATATTTTCATTGGAAGAACAGCACCCTTATCCTGTTTTATGCCATTAAGCATTGAAGCAGATTCCTTGCCATGTCTGACCTCATGTCACACAAAGTAAACTGCTGAATAGAGGACACTACAGACTGACATTAATCAATCCACCCTTGTGTATATGGTAATAATACTAATGTCTCAAAATTAAATTGGTAATAATTTATTTTTACTAAACCTGCAGCTCCATTTACCAGCACATTTAAGACCTCCTTAATCAACGGTTGATAAAGAATTTGACCATAACCACCATTTTTTAATTGGTCCAAAGCTTGACAAGCTAGGAAGTGGTCTTTCAGCTTTCTGACAGCTGGAAATTACGGTTTAATACAAATTTTACATAAATTCGGTAATTTTCTTTTTCTTAACTCAAAAATACAAATAATTTCCCTTTTATATACAATTTAAAGTGGTGATTGATTGAATGATTATATAGGGTATTTCACACTGTTCCTTAAGGTCTCCTAATAGGGTATGTAACACTGGTTGCGCTGAAAATGTCCCGGTTGCTATTTTATGGGCCCTTAACTACCCTGTGAATATGGCCTGAAACAAGAGCTTTTCTTCCAAATATGATATGCTCATGAATATTTAGATGAGCTACGCAGTGATTGGTTGAGCGAACCACATACACATATATTAGAGACGAGACAGTGCAATGTTATACATTGTTTGTCTGCTATTTCGTTATTAAATTCACTTCTGAGACTTTTTTATACGAGAAATCAACTATATAAAGCTCAAATATGGGCCGTTTAATGAAAATTGATGGCTAATTGCAAATTTGGTAAGACATGTCGGACTTCAGGAGCTCCACACAGTCTGACAAGAAAGCCTGGGCTCCATACCCAGGGCAAAGTCACCATTTCTGGGTTACTGGACTACCGAGGCTCGGAAATCAGACACTTGTGTCTGATTTCAATTTAATGCATTTTTGTGAATATGAGGGGTTTTGTTAGCTGCTAGTGTCCCTACATCCTATGGGTAAAGATCGCAGCTAGTTAGCTACACTTTCGGCATAACTAGAGTATATTTACACTTCGTCATGCCACTTATATTACAGCTACCCTAAGGCCTTACAAAGCTTAGCTAACACTTTTGTCCGATTTCAATTTAATGCATTTTTGTGAATTTCAGAGGTCTAGGAGGAGGTTAGCTAGCTCTCATTGAGAGAGCTCCATCCAGCTGTGGGCTCTATCAATGAGACTCGCGGACAAGAGGCATTTATTTCCCCGATCGTTTGTTTAAATAACTCAACGCACATATCCATAATAAGATTAACTGGAACCTGTGGTAAGAGATTGCGGGCGTAACAAGCTCGCTGACCGCGCTCTCACTCACACACACCGGCCATTTAGCAGGAAGAGGCAGAACAGCGAGCTGCAGGCCCTGGAGCTCTGTCAGGGCAGCGGCGTTTGGTAGTCCAGTCACCAGAAAGGGTGAGTTTGCGCGAGTATGGAGCACTGTGGGCTGCCGACCGTGATGGAGCTCCATCTAGCTCACAGCAGGCCGGGGTCTGTCAAGGAGGACAGGCCGGGCAGCGAGGCAGCAACCCAGGCAGCACCGGCCGCTGAACTGCTCATATTTGACCTCTACGTTGATTTCTCGCATAAAAAAAGTCTAATAAGTGAATTTAGTGGTAAAATAGCAGATGAACAATGTATACAATTTCTGAGATCTGTGCAACCTATTCAGAAGACTACCTGATCTCAGATCAGTGGTGTAGCCTATGTAAATGTTGGGGCGTGACAAAGAGAGAGACTAGAGCCAACGCGTTACTAGTAACTAGTACTCTAATCTGAGCACTTTTTTCACTAACGAGTAATCCAACGCGTTACTATTTCCAAACCAGTAATCAGATTAAAGTTACTTATCCAAGTCACTGTGCGTTACTATTTGTCATTTTCCTTAGTAAAAATATATATTTTTGCTTTCTTCTTGCGTCTCGGGGAGTGAAGTCACGTATGCGACAAGTCACGTTTTCAGCATGTGGACAGTTCACGTGTACCATGCAGCGACACAAACGTAAACAACAATGGAGGGAGGAGAGAGATGCGCATTTTCTAGCTGGAAATACAGTCACTATTTAGAGTTTGTGTCAGCTAAAGACGGCAATATTTAGGTTCGTTGTACACTCTGGGCCTAATTTACTAACACTAGCGCAGTTTGCGCTGCGTCTGTTTATGCGAGTTCGGTAATAGCGCACGCTATGCTTCCACATTTTGCGTAGTATTTATCAACCCTGACACCCATCAGGCAATCAGCGTCTTTCTCCGCCCACTATACTGTTAATGGCGCTGTAGCGAAGCGGTACTTGTGCTATGATATGGCTGAGTGCAGACTGCGATATTCCCACTGCTGATGCTATGACTGTTTGAAATGATCCTGCTGCCAATATTTGTAATGTAGCGAGGAGTTTAACAACAGCTGGAATGGAATGTGAACGCTGAGTGGGTGATTCAATGTCATCTTTGATTTCTTCCAGTAACTCTAATATTGCATGGCTGCTTGATCTGTAACGCTAAATGATGTTGTGTTCACTGACAAAGTGTTATTCTTGTGTTAAAAATATTTTCAGCAACTCGATTGCGGCTGGTTTAGACCTGCTTTTAAGAGGCGGAAAATTTCCCCCGCAGAATAGAGGTGCGCTCTAACTGACAGTCTTTGTAAATACCACGGAATATATAATTAGGCGCACTTTGCGCTTATCCTCCCACCTTTTTGGGTGGAACTCCCACTTTCCCCACGACCCTCCCACGAACGCATATTGAAAGCGCAACTTGTCTCTTCTCGCTCATGTGGCAGACAATCTGCGATTTTACCCAAGTGCGCCCTGTCTGTAAATAGCCCACATCGGTTACATCCGTCTTTGCGACCAATTAGCGCCTGGAAACAGGCGCAAACGGCTTGATAAATCTAGCCCTCTGTGCTGGTGGCGACTACGTCAAATTTGAAGAAACATTTGGAGTCGCAGCACTGCAGTCAAACTTACAGAGCAAGTCCCAGCAGGTGGTGCAAAGCAGAGAGGAGGTCCCCCACCACCCAAACAACAAAAGCTGGACTTCGGTGCAAAACCAGTAAGTGGGGGAGAGTTGAAGAAGTTGGTTGGGCAGTAGGCCTATGTTGTAGAGGAAATGCTGCCCTTAAACACGGTTGACTCGCTCTCTTTCGTGCCATAATAAACCAGATCCTACTACTGGCAACGCCGAGCTGCCTCACAGTAAACCGGTTGTCATTTTTATGTTGAGGCTGTAGGGGTGTTGTCGGCAGCTGCTGCATGTAACTAATAAAGTAGCTTGTAATCTAACTAATCTAACGTTACTTTTAAAATCAAGTAATCTGTAAAGTAACTAAGTTACTTTTACAAAGTAACTGTGGCAACACTGCACACAACACATGCACGTCCACATTACAACAGCAACAGTGACTTCCAGATCTAATGACAGTCATAATAGGCCTACATAGCAGTTTTCATAGTTTTTTTTTTCTTACTTAGATTGACTCAGTGGGAAACCTGACAGTCTTTGTTATCCACAATCCTTTTTAGGTCTGGTTGTACTCTGTTGTGGCCACTCGAAGGGACTCTTTCATTCATTTGTCACTAGAGGGGCTTTCAAACAATCTGATTCAGCAGTGAAAGGGTTAATGAGGAAGGTGATTTGTTGCTGCTTTCTTTCCTCAGGTTGCAGAATCTGTCCATAAAAAAAACTCAGCAAATGTATTGGCAGATGCATTCAAATGCTTTTTTTTTTTTTTTTTTTTTTTTTAACTTCCACTTTTAAAAATCCACTAATAACACAGGCCCCAGCCACACAGTAAGAGCCTCAAAGGAGCAGGCAAAGAGCCGCATACGGCTCAAGAGCCATAGGTTCGCCACCCCTGCGCTACACTGTCGTTATTCAACAATGACAAGGTAAAATCGGTTTTGCATTCTATCACTCCTTTAAGGGGAAACCTAAACTGCTTGTGTCAATAAACCCATTTAATCTCTGTGCATTTGAGAGTGTGAAGAGCCAATACCAAATACACACACACACACACACACACACACACACACAGGAACTGTCATATTACGGGAAATGGGGTGGCAAACAGAAAGTACATAGTCAATGTGTGTCCAATAATGAGTGAACACTTGACCAAGCGAACAGAAGTGGACCAGCACTCAATGCTAAGAGAGGTGAGAGATCACTCAATAATTACGTGTGTGTGTGTGTGTGTGTGTGTGGAGAAAGTCTTCTTTCGGATTTTAAAAATCTGTAATACATTTTTTGATGGAGAAACAAATGGTTTATTGGTAAAAAAAAAAAAATGAAGATGTTAATGACCGAAAACAAGAAATTATATTGCATTTCTGCTTTCACTACAGCTACTAATTCTATGGGCTCCATCTGGGGCTCTGCATCAGGCTGTCAGTTTAAAATTATCTAACAGCATTTTAGATGTATTCCAAAGAGGAAGCATATACAGTGAAAGAAGAAAGAGATCAGAGTCACATAGAAAAAAAATAAAAGCAGGCAATTCATGTTGGCCAAGACAGGTAAGCCTATTTTATATTTTCTTCAGGTCTGGGATTAAATGTATTAACAAACTACACTGGAAGAAGCTGGTGAGGAAAGATTCACTAGTTGGAAACTTTGATGAGTTTCATTAGTTTTGGGTGTATGGTATTTTATAGAAATGCAATCTGTGTGTGGCTAAGAGCATTAACTGAGTGTGAAATTCATTGTCTGGCTTCATCCCCGCCAGAGCTGCTGCTGTTGCTATTTCAACACCAGGCTCTTGTTGTTGTTGTATGTGGCACAGATTGTTTAACAGTATCACAAACACTGCTAAAGTGACAGAAACACATGGAAAAGAGCAAGATGTACAAGTGACATGATGCCAGAAACTAAATGACACAGAGCACATGGCCAAATCTGCAGATGTACGTGTGTGTGTGTGTGTGTGTGTGTGTGTGTGTGTGTGTGTGTGTGTGTGTGTGTTTCTGAGAGAATTAACTAACTCACTTTTCATATACAGTAAATGCTAAGAAAATGTATTTATGAACTTTTTCATGAGTTTTATGAGGTCTTCAGTAATAATAAACTCCAGACTATCAGAGTGTGTGTGTGTGTGTGTGTGTGCGCTTGTATTTGTGTCTGTTACTGTTATGTGTGTGATTGTTTTTTCGGCATTGGTAAATCAAAATGATGAATGTTGGCCAGTGCTACAGCACTTCAGGGTTTGTGTGCATGTGCTGGAAGCATTAGTTGCTTTGTGTGTGTGGCAGTGTGAAATTCATGTGCTGCTGCCAGCGCTCTGGCTGTGCCACCATCATTTGCATTAACATTGTTCGTCTCCCGCTTTACAATGAGTCATTCTAGCTGATTTCACAGCAGCGATTTACAGTATAATGAGAAAACCACTGCAAATCGTGTAAAGATTAAGATTGTATTACTGTCCTAGTCTCTTTTATTGGGTCTGGTTCGATATAAGCTATTGAATTATGTCTGTGACTGTGTGTGGAGTCATTCTGAACTCACCTATGTTTGGAGCAACCAGCGCCACAGGATTGAGGTAGGTGAGCTTCATGTTCTGAGCCAGATTCTGGGCGTACTGCTCCAGCAGCTCCGTCAGCTCGGCCGGACCGCCACCCGGTATGTGGTTCTGACTCTGAGCGAGAGCCCGCCAAAGCCCAGAGGTACCAGGACCCAACAGCACACTGCAGCCCCGCACAATGTTCTGCAAGCAGCAGAAAGATGAACAATCAGTAAAAGAAGAAAGGAAATAAATAGAAGTAGGTAGTGGTGGTGATCTGCTTTTTCACAGGTGCTTCTGTTGATCATTTCTGAGGAGTCAGTGCATGTTTATTTGAGAAGAAGAAAAAAATAAGATAGAAGATAGAAAAAGTAACAAATGTGTCAACATCTTGGATCAGGAAAGTGAAAGAGACTTAGACGATATGAAGAAAGGGGATCTTTTTTTCTGGGCAGACACCAGCTTAAATGTTCCAATGAATCTGAAGATGCAGACAGTAAAGCCTTATAGAGAGCAAAAAACAAAAAAGACAGAACTTACTGAATAGACAAGAAATCTGAAACAGCCTTATTGTCAAGCCTTTTGTCAGGCTACTGTGACAGGGAACCACAAGAACATGGGGAGAATTGTTAACAGAGCCAAAAAATAACATCCAAACAAGTCTTGACCCCAATTATAGTTACGTTTTGCCGCAGTCATGTTGCCATTTATGCACAGTGCCTCCATTTCCATGCTTTTCATGACAAGTTTGTGATTCTGGATTGAAACCTGTTTTATAAAGTCTAGACTACACAGCCTTGCAACATTTCTAAACAAAGAGAGAGAGAAAGAGAGGGGGAGGGGGGGTTGCTCAATATACTTCCTTAAAGTCTAAAGTAGGAAGAACATAGTGAATTGTAGAGGGAGAGGAAGGGAATATCAGAAATAGGGATTGTGGATAAGTAAGTGGCAAGGACAGAAACAAAGAGAATGAGAAAGAGAGAGAGAAAGCTATAGAAAGAAGCTTAAGCTTGGCTCAGAGATGTAACAGAGAGAAAGGTGGAGAAGAAACAAACAAGACAGATGTGATGAAATGGAAAATGGTAGCGAGAAAAAGTGATTGTTGGAAGCAGGAGACAATAATGGATGATCACAAGAGACAGATGCCTAAAGATTCAAAGTTTTTGTATTGATTTGTTACATTTGTAACTTAAAAAGGTCAAAAACACTGCTATGAATAAATATTTGTTTTAAGTAAACATGCAACCATGCTTGCTGCTTTCTTAAAAATCCCATTCAACCCTAGACTGTATAAACATGCACAGTCCAGTTTCCATTAATGGCTTCCTCTGAGCATGTGGTCTTGTTTAGAGAAAATCAGGAACTCAAATATACTGTATTACTAAGATTGAGAATAAGCCAATATTTCTTAATGAAAAAAATGTAATGGTGGGTGTTAAGCTCCACACCCAATCAGGCTGTACACTGCAAGAGCTCATATGGCCTGTATTTATCTATTTAAAAGAAAAAGGGTGAAAAACAATGGAGGCAAACAAAAGGACAGAGATGTGAGTTTTAAAGAGGCAGCAGATGACAGGATTACTGGCTGAGAAAGCGGCACGCAAAGGCTGACTGAGAGGCAGCATGGATGACAGGTTGGAACATAATGCTAGCCCGATCAGTTAAACAAACAGTTTATATGTGCAACATGTCATATCCAAATCCTATTTGGAATTAATTCTTTTTATCACAAATTTTTTCCAAATGTTCTATGAAATGAATTCCCTTTCTTTTCTTACCCTTTATTTATGCTGTAGAGATCCCACTGAAAACAATTACATAACCAACCTTTCTGGACCATTGCGCAGTACACATAACAAATGCCAAATGTTTACATATTATAGAACGTGTAATATCTGAATTTCTCTCCCTCATTTTAAAACCCATTTTTTGCTGTGTACCTGATAAGACATGAGCCCTATCTGGAGGCGCAGTAGTCTCCAGATCGATCTGATCACAGCTTGAACATGAAAGATTTCTTCTTCCAATCATTGCTACATTCCTGATGCAAAAACTCGACTTCCCTCCCTGCCTTCCTTTGTTTGTCCTGTAGCCACAGGGCTCTGTTACCACCGCTGGGTTACTATAGTAACAGTGTTCTACATTACCTGTTCGTGCAGCCTAATAGCTGCTGTTAAAAGTGAGGTTACAAGTGTTACTAGATATATCTTTTTTTATTGGTGAGAAAAAAATGGGCTGTCTGCAGCGACACATCAGGGTAAAGCATAGCTGCTTCATTAAACTCTAGATGAGATGTAGCCAGCGCAACTGTTTTAGAGCAAGAGGTTGAGGTTACAAGTGAGGCGAGTTCAGGTTATTGTTTTCTGGAAACTGCAAAATGACAATACAAATCATAACTGTAGTATTGTGGCAACATATAGCTGCTTTCTGTTGCTGTAAACCAGCAAAACCAAATGTTAAACCCCCATATTTCTGATTTATTGTCAGGTGAGGTGAAACATCAGTGAAATGTCAGGCAGGAAAAGGTTTTCATTCCACTCCATATAGGGTCTCATTAAGGCTACTGCTGTGTTGCTATAGCAACTGTCCTTGTTAGCCAAAGATAATGTATTGAACTGTGATGCTTTTGAGTGCCCCAATAAAATGTTCTTGTTCATTTAAGATTGGTTAGGAATGCATTTTTATGAAACAACATTTTTATGGTTATTAATTTGATTTTATTTAATTAATCAGCCCATGACAGATGCTGTTTGTAAGAAAAGGGAGTAAGGAAACCCTTACACAGGATGGCGTCCTTTCTCTTTTGTTCACAGCAGAAACTGGAACCACAGTGTGTAGCTGGGAATTCAGCTTGTGCAACAAGTGTGTCTAAAATCAGTTAAATGGGGGTGCTTTTTATTTAATTGTTCACCTCAGAGGGATAGATACACTCCTCCCTTTTACCCACTGCATTTAAATATACCTCATGCCATAAACTAGAAGGGGTTCTTACTTCTTATGTAGAACCACAAGAGAAACGGTGTGAAGGTTGCTGGACCTTTTAATGCAGGCACGTTTTCAAAAATTGCCTTCAATTCTGGGAATTTTTTCGTAAAACAAAAAGAATGTTTATGCATGAATGAAATCTATCAAAGCTCAAGTCTATCTTAAAATATGTTTTCATATAATTACAAATTGACAGAGATGAAATTCTTTGGTTCAAACTACGGGATGCTCCTGCCACACCCACTCAGTTTCTATAGCAACTCATTCTTAGCTGTGAGAGCATGAATGAGTGTGGCTACTTCAGCTACACTTGCCATTAGGTGGCTAGATCTTCCCTGTTATCATTAATTATTAAATGCTTCCCTGGGTCAACTGTAGAATCATATGAGAGAAGAAAACTGCTTTTTAACTGCCCACCATGGCCCCCTGTTGAATATGAATGAACCCCCGCCTGTACAAACCAGCTGGAACTAACTCATAAGCTACAGATAAATGAATTCAAATGTCGGGTAGTGTAAGAATACCATTCAACACCTTACTTCTAAATGAAATACTACTACTACTACTATTACTCTTATAACTACTAGCTGTGTATTGTAGCGATGTGTAACAATGTGTGTATGAATGACAGGGGAGAAAAGTTGTGACTTATTATATTTTACCAAGACTTGATATTAAAATTCTCATCATGAATGAAGATATATGTACACAATCGCTAGCGTGTCAATTTCACATCACTAGTGACATGCAATTTGTCAATTACTGACACACGAGCCAGTAAATTGAAACAGTAGCTTTAGAAGCAAGATGGCGGTTTTACTTAATATCTTCAGCCACTTACTTGTGATGTATGGACAACTTATTTCTTGACAGCCAAATTTGATGTATAAGCTAAATATTTATATCAGAATGAGATGGAGATCTCGGTTAGCGCCTTTATGTCAAAAAACCAACATGCTAAAATGATCCTGTGTCAGCTCCTGCATCCTCAACTGAAGCAGTCATTTTATCAGGTAAAATGAGACTCTGTCAGTTAATATGGGGAGATGACATGTTGCAATATTTCATGAGCTACTGTCACTGCATCGCCATAGCAACATTACTTCCCATTTCTGAGAAAAAACATTGTACGATCTCGTCACTGGGTCTGTACCCCGTAAAAGGTACACTATATCAATCAAATCTACGGTTGTAAATAACAGCAGCTATTTTATGTCTTCTGGCAGATTCTGTGCAGATTTGTGGTTGCTGGTAGAAGTAGAGTGGAAATCTGGCTTATTCTTTAAAATAACTTAAATATCATATCAATCATTAAAATAGCCATTTGTGATGGTAGAATATCAGACCCAAAATCTGTGGTTGGAGATGCTCTCCATAAACTACTATTCCAAAATGTTAATCAGCTTGTTGGTTACACTAGTCTTGGTTAATAATGCCAATTAAGTCTGTAGTAAAAAAGCTGTAGTATTTTTAACATAATTTGCAATTTACCTCTCACTGATATGTAAGGGATAATGTAGAGCGAGGCGGTTGTTATATCGAATACAACCCCCAACAGGGTGATCAGGACAATTGCAATGTAAGCTAACTAATTAGCGTTGTTGTCCCTACGGCTGTTACTGCGTAGCTAGCGATCATAGACGGTATAGAAAGATACTAGCGATAGACGCTCATCAGATCTGCTGTCATTGCTTGAATTGGAGGACAGAAGTTGCTCCACGTTTCCCCACTTTTTGCCACAGCTGATTATCCGGACTTCTTTCAGCGGATTGATTGATAGCTGTCCTCCAGAGTGAACAGAACTGCGTCCATGGCAACGCTCTGCTTTTGCATGGCAACGGTGTGTTATCCTTAGCAGCGGTCTGTTATCAAGAAATAACAGACCGCATTCTACATTAGAATTCAACCAAGCCATGTAATAATTGAGGCCATTATGTTGCATTTTTAATCATCAAAACATTAATACAACTACAAATTTGACAATATCTAACCTCTTTCTCACAAAAAAAGCAACAACCTTTGTTAATACTGTATGTCTTTATATGTTCCACTGTATGCCACTGGAAGAAACTCTGAAGGCTTTAGCTGTACACCTGCCCCCACTTCTCACTGCTCTCACCCTTCTACGGAAAGGTATAAACACGTTAGAGTAAAGCACAAATAGTCTGTGTTTGGTAAAAACTGAAACAAATATTTTAATCATGTGTTCTTTTTTTTTTTTTTTACCTCATTAAAATGTGCATCCTGAGTAGCAGTGAGTCCGAAGCCGCTCTGTTGGGTCTCGAAGGTCAGGAGGCGGGACAGCAGCCGTTCGGTGATCTGCAAGTCGTTACCGTAGAGTCGGGCGGTTGCCTCGGTGACGTCACGGAGCTGGTGGGCAAGTTTCTTCTCCATAATTGTGTTTAGTTCTGTCTCATTACGCTCCAGAGAATCAAGCTAAACATACAGACACCAACAAAACATGAAAAAGTTAATTTACCTCCTTTTTACACACATTTAAGAATTTAATATGACAATACTAATATGTACAGAAGCACTACAGCATGTCTACAAAGAGGCTTTGTACTGTAACTCTAGTTAATTTAAAGTTGCTTACACATATACAATGTCTGCATTAAATCATGTCCTACCCAACCTTGTATATTTGTTTAAACAGGAGGACTACTACAAGTGTCCTGGGTCCACAACCTTGCTGCCACAAAATGCCAATAAATCTCTTTGTTCTAAAAAAGAAACATCGGACTCCTGTAATGGGATTTTTGAATTTACAAGTTGAGAACAAACTACCAACAGAGGGTTTCCAAAACAGTTTGGAGCTGGATAAGGTGACAAATTGAAAGCATTTATCAGCAACATGATGACTGGTACATCTTAGATTTGGCCAGGATTCAGCACAACACTCAAAGGACAGGTTTTGGGACCCATAAAGACATGTGTTTAATGATATTAGACTACATACAGCGGCATTGAGCTCCACAAATGGAGGTGAGGTGCAGTTATAAAGGTCTGGCTCCAGCCATCCTCTCTCTAAATCACAGTGTCTGATGGCTGCACCTGCAAGGAGGAGAAACAGGAAGTCTTTTCACAAGGTCATGGCATATATAGATTAAACTGAAGTTCAAAACTGACATTAGGCAGTATGTGAGTATTTCCATATCTATGTGTCTGAATGCACTCATGTTACTGTGTGTGAGTGTGTACGGACCGACGGAGCCTTTGGGGCAGGGCACTGCGGCAGGCAGGTTGAACTTGGTCCGAGGCCACCAGATCCCCTGAGTGATGGTTTTTGGACAACCATCATAAATGACTGCAGAGAGAAAGAACATTCTTCAAAATTATCCTTATCAGTTTGATGAACTTTTCAATCAAGAACATAACAATAAGTCCCTGATGATGTGGAAACGTTTTTCTTTTGACTTGCAGTATAGAAAAAGAAAATGAATGCGAGAGAATAAAATAGCAGCTACAAATTAAAGGAAGCAATTACAAGATGGAAAATGGAAAGTGGCAAAACTGCACAGAAGTAACAACAGATACCGAGAATTGACTGGAAGATGTTAAATAGAAGATAAATATAATCAACGGTTTCTTTGTTATTTTAAGACTCGGACACAAGTTTGACAAACGCAGTTGTGAAGGACCGAATAAAAGAAGAAAATGAAATCCTATAACACAGTTATAATTAAATACGGTGGAACCTCAGTAGTGCCTCATTTGTTTCATTCATTTCTGTTTGTCTCCATAGATAATTGACTAAGTCTGAATAGTGGTTTCAAATCCATCTTGACATATTTTACATCGTCTTTAAACAAGACAGTTTTCTCTGAGACAAACTGAATTACAATACGCTAAAAGATTATTATGGTATTTCTGCCTAATGACGCCAAAAATAAGTGCCTACCTATCACAGCTTTAATATTAAATCCAGCTTTGCAAACTACTGTTCAAAAGCAGATCATTTTTGTCAATCATTTGGTTCTTTTTGACAATAAACCACCAGGAACCTGCAAGATTGTATCCATCAAAATAAAGTAGTTGGAAGAAAAAGTCATTTTACAAATGTTTCTGTCCCTGAGTCAATAACAAACATGTTGTTTTGACAAGCAATCTTAGTACCTCCTGCTAGGCAACTTACGGTTATAAGAATGCACAATGCAGCTGTAAGATGCTTAATTTCACAGTTTTTTTTTATCCAGTCTGCAGTGTCTCAGATGTGATGCTGAGCACATGAACAAATTCATGAATGCATGATATAGCCCCCTGATGGGTAAACCAGAGTCATTTTGAAATGCAAATGACTGAGATAAAGGATATACACAAGCCTTGTCACCTTCACAGCCTGAATTCGTGACCTCAGCGAAGGGGCTGTCACATATGTTGCATTGGCGGCCAATCACGCCGGGCCTGCACTGGCACTGGCCTGTCTCTGGGTCACATGACCGCGAGAAGGAACCCACCGGGTAGCAGTCACATGGCAGGCAGGTGTCCGAGCCCCGTGGACGGTAGTGAAACTCCTGAATGTATAAACACACACGCGCACACACACACACACACACACACACACACACACACACACACACACACACACACACACACACACACACACACACACAATGCATAATTAGGAACACTGACCAAACTCAGTTAGAGAAATGTAAAATGTCATAGTGCCAAAAATAGTGTCAGCAATTACATCACGACATGCATCAGGGCAAGATTTATAAAACAACACAAAAGGGGACATGAAGAGACATGAATACAAGAGCAACAATCCATGCATGATGTGTAAAGAGCCAGAAATTAAAGAAAGCAGTTCATTGTTTAGTTTGCTAAACTTGCATGAGAATATATGTTGAGCACCGCATTTTGGAAAAATAATTATGTCTGTCTGGAGGGGATCTTTACAAGGGAGTTTGTAATTACCAAACACATTATTATCTCAGCTTTATGTTGCATTTTACAAGTTGAATTTCACAAGTAATCTGCTGTTGCTTGATGATCCAAGACATGACCAGGGAACGCTGCTTCCAGAGTCAAATCCCCTCAACATAACGGTCTTTGACAACCCTTAAGAATAACACCTGCAAAAGGGTAACAATGTTTATAGGAAATGTGTTCTCAATGCAATTAATTTAATTATATGTTCTTAAAAATAATATATTTTTCTTGAAACAACAATTTAATTTATTGTTAATGCTTAAGATGTACACTTTAATACCATAATAATGAATACAGAGTTGTGTGTGTCTGCCTTGACCTAAAAGGCTTAATGAAAACATTCCTATATTGTGAGTATGAAAAGCAGGAAAAGCTTTTATTTCAAGCTTCACTTTTCAGAAAATGAAGAACAAGAGGCAAAAGGGCACAGGACAACATGTGGTTAAGCACTCCGAGGGCAATATCAACGATAAAAGATTAGGGTCAAAAGATCAGATTAAGGACGGGATAAAAAAAAAGGGTTAAACATCCTGGTTACACACAAACATATCAATTTACACACTCACACGTTCACACAAGGCAGAAATATCAATATGTAGGGATGATCATAGTATCATGGTTGATGGAGTTTGTATGTCTGGCTTAGTCTGTCAGACCATCAGGCTGCGAGATGATTACTGTGTCTCTAGGCTAAACCAAAGCCAAAGTGAGCTATAGAGTTACACCACTAAAGTCCTTCTAATCCCAACAGTATTCAATGTGATGATGTTTAAAAAAAAAATAAAACTAAAAAAAAATATTATACCAGCAGGTCTGTATTCATTCAATAGAGCTTTGAAAAGCTACAGTCTAACAGCTCTGTAATAGTATGAAAAACTCTCTAGTTAATAGTTAAAGTGATGGTTCGGAGTAATTTCACCCTAGGGTCCTTTGCACCATGACCTCGAGCCAAACACCCCCCCAGAAGCTTTTTTCAGCTGGGTCTAACATTGGGAGAGTTAGCGTAGAGCAGCGTTATCAGCTGAATAGCTTAGCGCAGGGGCTAATGGACCCACGTTTGTATCTCGTAAATGACCCCACTAATAATGCCCGAAATGATACCAAACGTCTACTGTAGTACATAGGTTATGTACTCATAAAACGATGGATTGGAAAGTTTGTAAGTACACCAGAAGTTTATGTAAATAACACTTGCCTGCTGGCTTCTGCTCTCTGCTGCTGTTGTTGCTGCTACTGTAAGACGAGTGCTTAGGGCCGTCTACAAATTACAACACCGAAAAGAGATGCAACAAAAATATTTTTAATTTTTTTTTTTTTTTGCTAAGTGCTGTAGTATAACTAGCAGGAGACAAGTAATAACTGAGGTAAGTTTGGAGACATTACCTTATTTAATCATGAAATTAATAAATATTTTTGTTGTATCTCTTTTCGGTGTAGTAATTTGTAGACAGCCCTAAGCACTCCTCTAACTGCAGGTAGCAGCAGCAGCAGCTGCAGCAACAAAGAGCAGAAGAGAGCAGGCAAGTGTTCATAAACTTCTGGTGTACTTACAAACTTTCCGATCCATCGTTTTATGAGTGCATAACCTATTTGTACTAGTGTAGAAGTTTGGTATCATTTCGGGCATTATTAGTGGGGTCATTTACGAGATACAAACGTGGGTCCATTAGCCCCTGCGCTAATAAGCTATTCAGCTGATAACGCTACTCTACGCTAACTCTCCCAATGTTCGACCCAGGTGAAAAAGGCTTCTGGTTTTTTTTGGCTCGAGGTGCAAAGGACCCTAGGGTGAAATTACTCCGAACCATCACTTTAACTAAAAAAAGTAAAAAAATCTGCATCTGATGCTGAATCTAAGGCTGGAGAAATAAAAGCTGGTACTGAACTATATTTGTTAATAATATTTAGATACTCCCGTTTCCAACAGCCTTCATCATATCTTCAGCATTGATGCACCAACCTTTCTATGTTAGCAAAGAGTAAAAACGTGACAAAATACGTTATTATACACTTTGCAAAGTGTTAGCAAAATTAGCATTATATCCACAAATGCCTGAAAGTTGCCGTGTGTCTATGTGTGCGTTTCCTGGTTACCTTGCATTGACAGTGTCCGCTGGTCTTGTTGCAGTCAGGGTCAAAGCCTTTATTAGTGTCACAGTGACAGGGTCCACAGGTTGGAGATCCCCACCAACCTCTGGGACACTGGTGGTCAATCCTACACACACACAGACACACACAGAGACACACACACAGAGACACACACACAGGTAAAATTAGTAACACAAGTGGGTAGAAACTGTACAAGAACGCAATGGAGCAATGGACTTTTATTTGTTCTTCAAAGGAATCATCTTTCATTCTGACTTCTAACTAATGACAAACTAACTGAGTTTGAAACAAAGAGATGAAAGAGAGACACAGTCAGTGAGAAAAAGACAGACAGAGGAAGCAAAAAGATGGATCAAACAGAAAAAATATTGATAACGAAAGGGTAAAAATAGAGAGAAAGAGTGAGAGAGTTTGAGAGAACAGCAAAGACATGAGTTCAAAGAATATGCACTTCAGCAAGATATATAGTAACCATTATTATCCAAAATATAAAGAATGACATTTAAGCAAAAACACCTTTAGCTATTCCTTCATTTTAAAACCAGTGTTTTCCAAAACTGCTGAACTTCAAACACACCTCAGATTTTATCACTCTGGTTTATCACATGCGGCACTTAGCTCTTTCATTCTCTTTGCTCACATCTCTTTTATTGTGCTCTCCGTCTGTTCTCAGTGTCTGATGGATCACTGAGGAGTTCACAGTCAATGCAGATTCTTGTGTGCATGTCTTTATTGCTCCTTACGGGGAGTTTAGGAGAGGTAATACAGATATCAGCGTTCTCAGTAGAATATTAGGAATGACTCTATTTCTCAAGAGATTGTTTTGTTACATCTCCCAACAGAATCTCTTTTCCAAGTGAAGCGTCTCTCCCAGCTGTATATTTTTGGCTGCTTAAAGGGCTCAAATGATAGGACGAACACATCCAGAGAGCCAATTGCTTTTTCTAATCATAACTGGGGAAGGAGGAGCATAGAAACAGGCTGGGTCTTAACAGGAAGCTACGCTGGCTGTGCTCTGATAAATAGCCTTTCCTAAATGAGAATTTAGATCAAACTGTCAGTTATTATTAAACTGTCAGTTATTATTAGTCACATTACAGTCTCCTGAACATGGCATTAATGCAGCTAACAGATACTTTTTATATATATATATATATATATATATATATATATATATATTTATTTTAGGGCTGTCAAACAATAAAAAATTAATCGCATGTTTTATTACATGATTAAAAATCTATTATTTTGCTTTTCAGAACTGTTTTTAAGTACATATTAACAATGCAAAACAATTCTTACCAGGGTATCTTGATTGGGAATCAAATGAATGCAAAGAAAGTTACTTTATGAACTTGACTTTAAGATTTGTATTTGTTTATTATTTATTTACTGTAAACAAAAGAAGAAGAAGAAAAAAAAAAGAAGGGTACTAAACAACAGTCAGCAACTTGTTTATTGTTAAGGCCATGGTCAAAATTAAAGATTTAATAATAATGTTATAACTATAACAATAACTTATTTCACCAGTAAATTGCTGTTGAACGACAAAAACAACCACCAGATGGGAAAAGGGTATTTTACAATTCCTGTGAATGCTCCACGAAGCTACGTGTTTTAAGTGAACGCACCGTCTGTGTTCTTTAATTCCGACAACGGCAGCAGGCAGCGATTAATGCGTTTAAAAAAAATTAACGCGTTATGCTCGGCCCTTAATTGCAACGCGATTAACGCGTTAATGCTGAAAGCCCTAAATATATATATATATATATATATATATATATATATATAATTTGGATTATTATTGATCAATCATTGAGTTTTTTAAAGTGTCTAGAGAAAAATGACCAGAGCACAAACTGATGTCTTAAAAGCTGAGTGAAATTGTTTTACAATGATGAAAATCAACAAACTTATTCTGTCTCTTGACTAAGTGATTAAAGTGAGTTAGTAGGAAGCTGATAATAAGCCAAAGTTCAAAAATGTTGGTGTCTTCATTTAAGAAGAAAGCGGGCAAATTACAGCAGCTGTGAGAGAGAGAGAGAGAGAGAGAGAGAGAGAGATAGAGAGAAGGTGGGGGGGCACAGGGGAAATTAAAAGAGAGAGTAGACTTATATTTCATCAGCAGCCGGCAATGTGTGTCTTTGTGAAAAACACACACCAACTAGGTCAAAGACAAGACAGACACACACACACAGAACAGATCATGAGATAAATGTAAAGCTGTGCGGATTTCATGGGCAGGAAAGAAGGGAGCATGGGGTGAAGTCAGGGTCACGCTCGCTTCACACAGTGTAACACACACACACAGATAACCTTGGTGTGTGTGTACGTAGTTACGTTAAGTCTACACTTATTCCACTGTGGATTACATGCAACGCTGGAGATGTGGGACAACAAGGCAGAATTACGCCACCAAGAGACACACACACACAAAACAATGTGTGTATATGTGTGTGTGTGTGTGTGTGTGTGTGTGTGTGTGTGTGTGTGTGTGTGTGTGTGTGTGTGTGTGTGTACCTGTGTTGGCAGTACTGCCCATAGTGGTTGTCTCCACAGTCACAGATGTATCCATGGGAAGAGCTGGGCTTCCTGTGGCACCGAGCCTCGTTTTCACATGGATTCAGATGGCAAGCGTCAGTGCAGCCTCTACCATAGTAACCTGGGCGGGAGAGAGAGAGCGAGAGAGAGAGAGAGAGACTAGTCAAATACAACCACCAAGCAAAATATGCTTCTACAAATATGTTTATACAGTATAAAACTAACTTGCTTTACCAGTTACATGAATTGAACAGTTTGTAGAAACGAAACCCACACAGTTCTGATGAAGAGATGGAGTTCAACTTAACTCTCAATAAAAAACTTGAAGATTTGAAACCAGCTTTTAAAGCTATAGTTTATAGTTTCTGTCTTCTCCATGAGGAATTCTACGTAATGACAACAAAACTGTCTGCGCATCCACATGATACAAGCCTTCCGTGATCACGCACCACCCCCCACCCCTCCTCCAGGCAGTTGGACACAACCAAGGACACGGAGGATTAAAAAAACATGATGGACCGTTCAGAAGAAGTAATTATCTTCACTCGATTTTCTGCGCGAAAGTCACTGGACGACAACATTTTCTGAACATAGTCATACTGAGAAACACAGAGAGAGTTGTGTGGAGCTGATAGTCTTAATTAGCTTTGTATCAACTCATTTGGCAATGGCTTGAATGTAACATATAAAGAATTAGGCACTAAACCTTTAAGGGGCTTTACAGTATACATTTTTGTTAATTTTATCATTCATCTACTTGACCTACATATTGGTGTATTAGTACATCTGTTTGATATTCTTTTACCACCGGAAATAATAAATTAAATATGTTACTTATTTTGAAATTAAATTAATCAGAGACATAAATATGAAAAAGGCACAGGCATTAACAATGTCTGTGAAGAACTTTCTTTGCATGTACAATAATGAAATGAGAGCACAACACAATGACTATTGAAATATACAGAATGCTGCTCCATTTCCCATCCATGTACCAGAAATATTAACCTGTCTGTTCACAAGTACACAACAAGCAAACATTTCAAACATCAAACAGCGATTATCACAAGCGTCCCTCTGCCGACTCACTCCTGCTGGGCCAACCACTGGAAAGCAAGCCACAAATGTGTATTCCAATGCTGTCGTTCACTCAAAATTAAAAAACAAAGCAACATAAATTATCACCACTTCTCTAGAAAAGGAATTAAAAACAACATATTTCAATCCAGCCACAAATATAACAAACAAGTCAAATCTGAGCATTAAGGAATATTACACATAGTGAACTACACAAAAAGAGGCACTTCTGCTGCAATTTATGTAAATACACATACACACTTTGGGCTTAAAAAATAAATTATAGACTAAACAAATAATCAAATCATCACAGGAACAAATAATTGACACATTAATTGATAATGAAAATCTTTAGCTGTAGTTTTAGTATATTTTGGATAATGTCTCTCCATAATAATAATAATAGTCCATACATGTTCAGGTATTTGTAATTTGTACAATACTGAGAGTGTAAAGTAGCATCTTGCTAGAGCTAAACAAAAGTCATTGGGAAAAATATAAATATAATATAAATACCTATCAACCATAATAGCATTTGCCTCAGTAAAAAAAGACAGCACACTTCAACGAGCCACTTCAACACAACGTACAACACACAGATTCCCACAGTACACTGTTCACCGGTGTAGCACGGTGAACAAAGCCGTCATACACTTCAATGCAATCCCCAGACACTCCACACAAACACACCAGCCTCTAATATGTTAATAAAGGCCAGAACATAAAACACCTCTTTAATCTAATGACTAAAGCAGAGTGCTTCACACACACTTTGGGGTGTATTTAGCACAAATAAAGAAGGCCTCTCACCCAGACCTGCTATTAATTTAAATAGTATTTAGTTTTTAATGTATTAATAGTTGAATTAAAATATTATGTGACTTAAGACTCCACTTTCATGTTGAGATGGAAATTCCTAACATGCATATATATATCCATTATCTGAGCTGCTTCATACTACAGTATATACATGTAATCAAAATAAGTTAACTTTTACTTAAAAAAATACTTGAATTTACCACATAATGACTAATGATCTATAATAATAATTTGGGAATACCAATTTATTTCAAGATATCTAAGATTTTGAAACGTATTTTGATCTCATCATGAATTCATCATTACATCGTAAGTGTCTATATAAGATATAATAAGATATCAATAATCCTATTTAATATTTTGATGTTTGTAATACTGTCTTTTTGAGACTGTCAATAATACAAACGTTCTTTTTACGCTAAAAAGCCTCACAACCGCTCCAAGATAAAATACTCACATTATTATGCATATCAATATCAAGTGAAAAACAGAAAACAATGTAATCTTTGAAATAAGATATAAAATTTTGCCCAGCGCGTCACACTGATCATTCTGGCTTTCTCACCAACAAAAAAGGATCTGCCTCACGTGCAATCACCTCCTTCAGCAAGCGAGTTCTGCTTTCAGGCCGGCTTTTTAATTTAAAAGCATTGAATAAAAGGAGGGATCTATAAATTGAAGTGTGACTGAAGTGTGTGCAGCTTGTTGGGCTGCATTCCTCCTTTGGAGATGACAAACGTGTGAGGTCTGCTTTCACGTGTTCGTCTTTAGAAAATACAGAAACCACTCTGCTTTTCAAGCCTGTGGCCTTGGCTGCAGCTTTAGACACACACAACGTTTCCAATGACTCCTAGTCTTTAAATATCTCTCTCACTCTCTCTCTAGCTTATTCGGATCTTTGTGAAACTACAAACCCACCCATACTGTACCTAGCAAAATAACAAACTCAAACACACACTGGCTGTTTTTTTTCCATTTCCTCTACTTTTCTCTTTCTTCCTCTCGCGTGAAATTATTTCAAAAATTATACAAATGACAGATTAAATATAATCCCAGCTATTGTTCAGTTTCACATTATTCATTCATATTTCCCCCAGTCTCCAACTCCAAGTCTGTTGGTCTGTTGGTCCACTTCTGCTGCTTTGTCTCAATCACTCAACCATCTGCTATCTGCCCTATACATCTTTATGCTTTCACCATGGCAACTGAAGGAGAGAGGCGACAACAGCCTTGGCTGTTTTCAGACGTTCTTAATGACACTGGCCTTGTCGCAGAGTGAGAGAGAAAGAGAAAGAGAGAGAGAGAGAGAGACAGAGAGAGAGAGAGGCTTGAGCCTGTAAGAACAAAGAGCTGTAAATCATCATCAGACATTTGTGTACAGAATGTATGCTTTTGTCTTTCACAGTCAGGGTCCAGGAGCTTCCTTGAAAAGTTATGCTTTCTCAAGCTGTACACATCTAGTGTGTGTCACAGCTTTGCGTCTGGCTTTGGACATTTTATTGTACACAACATCAACTTGACTTCTCCACAATAGCACAATCACGAAAAGAAACACGAGTCGCCTGTTCACTGAAACATCTATTTATCCTATGTATGCAACTGTCCTCTCTCTGACATGGGAAAGATTGTGGATGTCTGAAATATCTTTTCAGAAAAATGTCAAAGCAGTTAACTTTGAGTCCAGTGACTGAGTTATATGAAAGTGCTCTCACCCACAGCGATGAACCACATCAAATTATAATCATCCTTTCAGTGGGTTTAAGCAAAGACTCAAACTTTCCAACGAGTCTAGGGCTCAAGACAAAAAGATCCAGTTAAAGGTATCTTAAAATGGGCTAGTCTGACGAGTTACAAAGTACTCCAACTTAAGTATCTTAAGTGGCCAGGATAGCTCAGTTGGTAGAGCAGGCGCACATATATAGAGGTGTATGCCTCAACACAGAAGGTCCAGGGTTCAACGATTTCTTGCATGTCTTCCCCCTCTCTCTCCCCCCATTCATAGTTGTCCTATCCAGGCAGAAATGCCCAATACAATACTCTTTAAACAAAATTAAGTATCTTAAAATTGGTTAATCTAAAGGGTTAGGGTAAAGTACTCCAAATTAAACAAGATACTGTAGAAACATTTTCTGGCCTAACTAATATGTGGTTAAGGTAAGGGAACGATCGTTGTCTTGCTTAAAAATAAAACATTGACTGTCGGTTGGAAACAAACAGTGTCTCCTGGGTTAAAAGTCAGAGGTTTTGTTGAACCATCAATCCACCCTGACCTCCTCACCTTACTTCCTCCTTTGTTACCATTATAATTACTATTGCTGCCAAAGGGCATTGCCACTTGAACATAAACATATGTTGAATGGGGCACTTGTAAAGACGACTGATGCTGTCGTTTTTCTTAGAATGACATGCTCGAAATGTATAGCATTGTATTAAACTTGGCCTAATAGTACCCTGGAAATCCAGAGTTCTCTCAAGAACACAATTTGAATTTTCTTAGCAATCTAATAATAATAATAATAATAATAATAATCTTTCGGATTTAGGTCTGGATTTCCAGGCTAGCCTAATAGCATTGTGTTAAACTTGGCCAGTACTATTAATGGATGTTCGGTTACTGAAATAACAGTTTGCTATTGGTGTTTAAATCTCAGATATTGACCAGACAGCATGGGTGTGTTTGATTGTAAAACTTTGTACCTCAAACATGAAAAAAATTGACCTATTTAAAGCTTGACAATAATGTGTTCAAAATTAGTCTTAACATGCTCCGGAATTGTCTGTGTCAGTGTACACTAAGTAATCATACAAGATAAAACTTTCTTCAAATACCAGATTTCAAATGTTTAGAAAAAAACTCACTATATCTCCATCAGGTTTGATATTAAAACTAAAAATGTATTGGTATATAGTCGTACAAGTGCCAAATACTACAAAAAATACAGCTTAAAAAGTCCTAAATCTCTCCCTTTTACTCCCAGAGGGTCCGAACTTATAATACTGCAGCTGCACACCACAAAACAGCAACCTCATATAATGCACTTTTCTGATAAACTCCTAAATCTGTTTTCAATCACTATTTTAATGCCAAAAACAGGAAACATTGATAAATGGCTCATTATTACAGTAAAAGCGGTTAGTTCCTGAACATGTGTTTTCTACATGTGATCAAGTTGGTTTTCTAAACAGCTCAAGGAAATCAAGATTACATAAATCAACATGGCTGTAATTTATCAGATTCACCGCTGTAGTCTCCTATATGACCAGGAAGAGGAACACGGGCCAGTCTTGACTTTTTTATTGACTGGTGTAAGAAGTCAAACCTGATCTTAAATACTTCTAAAACAAAGGAGATGTCAATCGATTTTAGACGAGCACAGTCCCCTAAATCCACTCTTATACACGGGGATCCTTTAGATAATGTCACAGAGTACAAGTACCTCGGCATGGTGCTCGACCACAAACTTAAATGGGACATATGGACTGACAGATTAAATACTAAGTCCCAACAAAGAATGTTCTTTTTAAGAAAACTGTTGTCCTTTAATGTCAGCAGCAGTGTTCTTGAAACGTTCTACTATGCCTTTGTCGAAAGTGTTCTCTCCTTTGGCATTATTTGTTGGTTTGGCAATGTCACTGAAGCACAGAAAAAGTACATCAGGAAAATAATAACAACATCAAGTAAACTATCAGGTATTCCATTACCAAGTATGGAAAGTGTATATAAAAACAGAATACTGAGGAAGGCAAATAGCATTTTGGGTAATCAGAGGCACCCCCTTGCCCCTTCATTTGAATTGCTGCCTTCAGGACGACGATATTGTGCTCTTCTGTTTACAAAAAACAAATCCAAGTTCTCCTTTGTTCCACAGGCTATTAAACTCCTTAATATATCTAATAGTTAATGAAGGTCCTGTACGGTAATAAGGTCTTTATTTATTTATCTATCATTATCCAGCTGCCTGGTGCCAGTGCCCTGGTTTATGAGTAATAATATCTACATGTTACAGTCTTCTTTTTGTCTTTTTCTTTTCTATTTTTTGGATTAATGTCGTTAAAATGCCTTATGTGATTTCTGCTGCAACCTAATTTCCCCACGGGGACAATAAAATAAACAAACAAACAATTAGCCTGTAGCACGCACGCACGCACGCACGCACACACACACACACACACACACACACACACACACACACACACACACACACACACACACACACACACACACACACACACACACACACACACACACACACACACACACACACACACACACACACACACACACACACACACACACACACACACACACATATACTGTATATGTACTCAAACAGAAGGGCAGATCTCTGTGCTTTGTCATGCACAAACTTGTGTGTGTGTGTGTGTGTGTGTTTTCTAAGAGTCTGTATTGCACGAATCAGAGGCGCTAAAAAGCAGTTGCATGAGAGACCCATTGGGCTAGTTTCACTACGAAGCCAAAACACACACACACGCTTATATACTGTATATGTACTCACAAACATAAGGGCAGATGTCTCTGTGCTTTGTCATGCACAAACTTCGTTTCACTACGAAGCCAAAACACACACACACACACACACACACACACACACACACACACACACACACACACACACACACACACACACACACACACACACACACACACACACACACACACACACGAAAGGGAATTATTCAATGTGCACCTCTCTCTCTCTCTTTTCTCTCTCTGCTTCTATTAAACTTTGATTTGATTAGTCTCAAAGCGGCATTCATTGTCTAACAGTCTCCATTTTTAATGCTCATTGTGCTGATGAAAGATAATGAGAGTGTGTGTGTTTACAGTAAATAAGTGCATGCGCTTGAAGTTTGTGCATATGCTCTGTGTGTGTGAAGGCATCAGTGTGTGTGAGTGTAGCCTCTCTGCGTGTGTGCTCAATGTTAATAAGCCAAGGTGTTAGCATTAGCTTGCGGGGTGGTGCAGGATGCTACAGGGATAGCGGTGCCTCTCTGCTTCCTCCTTCACATGCTGTCAGGCCTCAGGCTCTTTCACAAGCTACTGTGTATCCTGCACGAAACACACTCCCTCTCATTAATTCCTCTTTCAGTCCCTCCACCTCCGCTTTAATCTCATGCTCTTATTTTCAAACTTTTCTTTCTTGAAAAACTTTCCTCTGATTTCTCTTCTATCATCTGGAGGTAGACACTAAGCTGTTGGCCTGCAGCAGCAGGACACATTTAGTTTGGTTGTTTGGTCACAGAGGTGTGAAAGTAAAATAGTCTTACCTTACATATGCAGACATTTGCATCTCAATCAAGCCTCAATCAAATCAAAGAGTCTACATGACCAAATGAAATTACCAAGTATAACGCTTTGTCCTAATTCTCTTCTTTAACTCTTCCTCCTAAATTACATGTACATTTACAATTTTTTTTGTTAAAAAAAAATATGTAATAGGACACCACACATGAGTGGTACATGTTTTCAGAAGCCAACAGCTGAACAGAAATGCACAAAGACTACAACAAGAGAGTGGAGGACAGTTTAATGTTACATTACTGCCCTACTGGTCTTCCATAGGAACGCTCACCCAAATTGACTGTGTATTGATAACTGCAGATGAAGCATTGGAACATTATCAAATATTTTACATATAATGGCTGGCTAACTGTACATTGTGCATTAAATGAGGGGACATTTGGAATTGAATTACAAAAGTAGTTTTAGAACCTGTCCAGATGGTAACAGGATATCTAAAGATGCATCTCAGAAAAGATGTGGGCATGTTAAGATGTGGAGAAGGAAGATGATGGATGGTAAGAGAGAGAGTATCAATATCATGACAAACCAGTATGAAAAAGTTGACTGGCTACTTTCTCTCTCAGTCTGTTCTGGTTTTGTCTTTCATGTGGTTTTGCTATTCAATCTCTTGTCTAATCTGTCTTTTAATCATAAATATAAATACTTTCCTTTAATCATCTCTGCTTGGTCGGTCTAGTCTGTTTAATCAATACCCGTAGAGCTGAACTGCAGCTGTTGCATCAGTTGCTGCTAATAAAGCTTCAAATAAATATCAAATATCTTCATCCCCTTCTTCACTTTCACAATCCTTTCTCTATTGTGTGTGCATCTGTCATATTTCATTTTCTCTCACTTCTATGATTTGTATGTCTCTGGGTGCATTGATGCCAGCTGTGAGTCGATCTATTCCCAAACGTGTCAACAGTGTTTTCAGGCTGTTTGATTTGACTTCCTTGTGAACACTTTCTTCTCTTCTTTCCTCTTGCCTCAAAACTTTTGGTGTTTATTTAACACTATTTCTGTCAACCCCCTCTTTCTCTTCATTTATCATTAACATATTCAGTCTCTCTGTTCCTCCTCTGCCTCTTTTTCATCTTTCTATAATTCTCTTTCTCCTCTTTTTCTCTCACTAATTCTCTCTATGGAGTATATGTTTTCTTCTCTTTTAATCAGGTCTTTCTCATCCACATTAATTCTACCTCATTACATTCTTCTGACTAAGGAGATTTTGAAAATTAGCCTGCAGTCAGTTCTTTCTCTAGTCTCTTTCTCTTGGTCTCAGGTGGATGAGAACTCATTATGTGTTCCCAAATATCTGTTTAACCCAGTTAGAGCATTTGCAAACACCTACGCAGATATGGCCGCATTATAAATCTCTTTTTCTGTCTCTCTAAATCAGCTGGCTTCTTTCACCATCTCCTCTCACACATCTTCTCTTTCACATCCAATGCCCAGAGTGTGTCAAATATTAGGAACATTTCCCTGGCACAGAGGTTAGCACGCATGCAATTTAACTTGCATGACTTGAAGTGGTAAATCGTTCTTGGCTGTGTTACTTTGCCACTTTATTTAATGTATTTATTGGCAAAGTCAAATCACGATGAGATGCAAAAGATTAGCAGACATGCCAAGTGTTCCTGGCTTTAACTTGATAAGCCTTTTTGCATTGTCAATTAATCACCTATTTTTATATGAATCGATGAATTGTTATATAGTGAGAAATGCTTATCATACCATCTTCAAAAATAGAAGAAAAAAAAGAGAAAATTAGCAAATCCTAACTATTCAGACGGAACCAGAATGTTTCGCGTTCAGACTAATGATTAATGATCTAAACCATGAATTGATTATCAGAATTGCAGATTTTCTTTTTTATTGATTAATGGATTAATCGTTTGTTAACAGTAACTAATATTTCCAGCACTACTGAGTAGTTTCAAATGAATGAGGTGTTTTTAAACAGCAAAATCAGTAAAGGGACATTGTTCTGCCAAACTTAAAGTGATGGTTCGGAGTAATTTCACCCTAGGGTCCTTTGCACCATGACCTCGAGCCAAACACTCCCCCAGAAGCTTTTTTCACCTGGGTCGAACATTGGGAGAGTTAGCGTAGAGTAGCGTTATCAGCTAAATAGCTTAGCGCAGGGGCTAATGGATCCAGTGATGTATCTCGTAAATGACCCCACTAATAATGCCTGAAATGATACCAAACTTCTACACTAGTACAAATAGGTTATTTACTCATAAAACGATGGATTGTAAAGTTTGTAAGTACACCAGAAGTGTATGTAAATAACACTTTCCTGTTGGCTTCTCGTCTCTGTTGCTGCTGCTGCTGCTGCTACCTAACGGGCAGTAAGAGTGCTTAGGGCCGTCTACAAATTACAACACCGAAAAGAGATGCAACAAAAATATTTATTAATTTTACTTTTTTTTTGTTAGTATAACTAGCAGGAGACAAGTTATAACTGAGGTAAGTTTGGAGACATTACCTTATTTAATCATTAAATTAATAAATATTTTGTTGCATCTCTTTTCGGTGTAGTAATTTGTAGACGGCCCTAAGCACTCTAACTGCCGGCAGCAGCAACAACAACAACAGCAGAGAGCAGAAGCCAGCAGGCAAGTGTTATTTACATACATTTCTGGTGTACTTACAAACTTTCCAATCCATTGTTTTATGAGTAAATAAACTAATTGTACTAGTGTAGAAGTTTGGTATCATTTCGGGCATTATTAGTGGGACCCTAGGACCCTAGGGTGAAATTACTCCAAACCATCACTTTAAGTTTGGCAGAACAATGTCTATCAACTTTTTTTCTTAATTTGTTTTTGCCTCTTATACTGACACTGACATTACAACAAAGGTTCATACAGTCATTCACACAGCTGTAACATCATTATCCATTATCCACCATACCACTTATGGTGCGTTTAGACAAGAACTGACACGGCTAAATCTACTCTTGCATAGTTGCTTTTGCTGCTGCCAAGCAGCACCCCTCCTTCTCTGCTGCTTGTATGATTATGCCGTGCAGGTACATAAATGAGAATATAAACAATCAATTTTTCCTGAACAAGGAGTCAATCTCTCAAACTGACTGGACATTAGAGAGTTTCATATTGCATGTAAATTCATCAAATAGCATCATCAAACGTGTGTACCACACCAGCATCATCTCTCAGTTCACTCACCAGGTTCACATGTACAGGTGTGCCGCTCCCATTGGTCAGAACAGCGGCTGTGGCCGGGACAAGGAGATGAGACGCAGGGGTTGCCGACATTACAGCCGGTCTCTACCTTGACAGCTCTCGACGGGCGTGGCAGGGGAGGGGTGTCAGGTCGAACACCCAACCGAACGCCCTGTAGAAAAAGTGAGAGGACTATGTTACAGAGGGTTAAACAAAAAGAAATTGGCAGCTTCATTCATTTATTGAAATCAGTCTCTCTTTTGGAGCACATTTCTATCTCTTATGTGCCAATATTTCCAGCTTCCCTCCACCCATCCATTAATAAACCTTTAAAAAAAGCAATTCATTTAACCTCACCTGTATGCATCCTTTTATCCCGTTTTGAACCTCTCCAGAGCCCAGCACTCCTCCCACATGTAGATGTTTCACCTTCAAACCATGAATCTCATTTCCCACTATCACTGTTCCCTAATGGGGAGAGAAAGAGGGAGAGAGGTAAGGGGACAGATGGAGACAGACAGGACAAAGATTATTTTTATTAATAGCTGTATGCAAATTGAATACCTGAACAAAGATACACAAGAAACACATTTGACTACTATTATTTTATTAGTTTACAGCATGAAAAGCATATACAGTAAGCGAGAAAGAATCAAAGAAAACACAAATGCTTTTCAGAAACAGTATTGATTGTTCCTTTTTCCTGATTACCTGGATAACTGGAAGTTAATATTCTTCAATTTTTTCATTTACCACTATATCATGTAGTAGTCAGGTTAAAATGCAGCTTATGGAGAGGGGAACTGTAGAGTGAATTATTGACTTCATTAAATTAAAGAAAACAATAACATGCAGTTATTATGGAGAAGGTCAATACTCAACTGATAACACTGACAGTGTTATGAAGCAATGTTGACAGCTTATCTTGCAACAACCATGAAAAAATAATCAATGAGCCCCGGTTATCACCGTTTCAGCAGCAGCGGAAGATGCCAAAATGGAGGGTGAGATCTGACTGATAATAGCTGCACACATGCCAAAAACTTCCAAAGGTAATTATTGGCAGATACAATGTTTAATCAGTTCATATTTAAACATGTTTTCTGCATCATTTACTCAGTGTATTACTTGATGCACTTTGAAGAACAGCCTGTTGAACTATAATTAAAAAAACATAATTTGCTGTCAGATAATTTAAGAATAAAATTAACATGAAAAACAAAACAAACATGTCATCAAAGATGACAATACTACACAGTGTGTTTGTTTTTCTGTGTGCATGCTACTGTCACATATGTACATTCCTGATATGAACACATACGCACACATCAAACAGACATCATCTAATACAGCGGTTTTCAATAGGTGAGGCGTGCCTCCCCTGGGGGGCGCGCCTCACCTATTGAAAGCCGCAGGGGAGGCGCAGGGGAGGCCCGACACACAAAAAAAAAATAACCGTATGCAGCTCTATTAATATTGGTAATTGTGAGTGCGTGTAGTATTGTTAAAATGTATCGTTTCCTTGTCCCACGTCAACAGAAGTCAGCATTAAGGGAGAAATGCGTCGGGTGTTGTCGGCGGTAGCTTTGGCGCCGATTACACGTCAAGCATGTTTTGTTGACTTGTGGATAGGCCTACTGATGTTCAGTGATTTTAAAAGTAGCCTCAATTAAGCCTGCATGAAGTTGGAAATTATTTACTCTTGCAAAGAATTGTTTATGAATGCACTTTTAAAAAAGTTGTGGAAATAAAATGTCTTCAAATACAATATTAAATTAAAGCTGCAAGCAGCGTTGGATGGGGCCCTCGCTCCTCTGCGCGCGTCGGGGATACTGGCGGACACTGCTCCTTGCGACCGTGCATTAGCGCAACACTCAGACACTACAAATCGTCACCAATGAAAAGGGAACTCCCTGCTGAGTTCAATGATACCTCACACAAGACACTACGTCATACAGTTCATTAGCTGTGAAAGGGGGCGTGGCCAAAGCATAGGTGTCGGGGCAAACCTTTAACAATAAAAAAAGTCTCTGCTGAGTTCATTGATACTTCATAAAAGACTACTTTAAATGGGTCAACAGTTATGAAAGGGGCTTAAGCATAGGGAGGCAGACCAAATCATCACCAATGAAGAAGGAAGTCTCTGCTGAGTTCAATGATACCTGACACAAGGGTCTACATCAAACGGGTCATAAGTTATAAAAAGGGGCGTGGCTACATCATAGGGGGCGGGTCAAACCATCACCAATTAAAAAGAAACTCTCTGTTGAGTTCAATAATACCTCACACAAGACTCAACCTTAAATGGGTCACCAGTTGTTGGATGAAATCTCTAAGATTTCGTTAACGTACGACATGTGGAAATGGCCAAAATTGCACTAATTTCGAACTTTCAATTAAAAATGGACTGTTGGGTTTAGGGTATGGCTCCAATGAGCTTTTTTGTACGTTTTGACATGCTACATATGTGTACCACGTTTTGTTAGTCTACGTTAAATGTACTGCAGGGCCTCAATTTTCTAAGTTTTGTAGGGGGCACTAGCGAGCCATTTTTGTGCGCCTATTTCCGAAACACTTAAAACCTGTTAATTTTCACCAGGCTTGATGCGACTGCCAATTTTGATGAGTTTTTGAGTATGTTAAGCCCCTCAAAAAGGCGATACATTTGCCGGAAGAATAATAATTTGTTCAGTTTCAATAGGGCCTTTGCCGCTGTCAGCGCTCGGGCCCTAAAAATATTTACATTTTATCAGTTGTTATTGAAACTCATCATTGCCTGGAACACACAAAAGATGGCATTTACTGCAGAGGCGTGTGTGGGTTAGGGCAGGTGGACGGGATTTTGGGGAAGGGGGGGCTCGGCTGTCCTTACCTACTCTAAGGGGAGACTCACATTCACCCAATTTGAAAACCCCTGATCTAGTACAATTTGACACATTAATCCGCTACAGATTTGGGAAACTAGGATTACCAGCCCACATTTTAGAGCGACTGAGGCCATCCAGGGTTATAAAATCTGTGTGTGTTGTAAACATTTGTGTGTGTGTGTGTGTGTGTGTGTGTGTGTGTGTGTGAAAAAGAGAGGATGATAAATTGTAGATGTATATTTTATTGTCTCCTTTACTCGGATTGTAATGTGACTCAATATTTTATTTGCAACATTTCAGGAAAGAGCCAACAGTATGGTTGTTGACGTCTGAGTGCAGATATATTACATACAAGAGAACTGCAAAGGACATCAGGATAATTTTGAACAAGGTCTTTCCCCCTAATTTCCCTTCTAGGAGCCAAAAAAAGGCAGGTCAGAATTCATTTGAAGTCATTTCAAAGGATGATACCAAATATTTGTCTTGAACTCTTAAAAGGAGAATTCCGGCCAATTTTTACGTTAATCTTGATCTCTATAGCTACGCGAGTACTTTCGATAGAAAAAACCCCGACCCAAATCAGTGCAGGTAACACTGAGAAGCTGCAGCTACGTACTACAAGCGTCCCCTGAGCTAAAACGGCAGTGCTCGGGGCAAGTTTTAGAGTGCCTTTGTGCCTCTTAACAGACACAAAATGCAATTAATATGTCTGTGCCACAAGAACAGGGCCCTTACGTGTCAACAAGATGCGTTTTCAACTCAGACATTGTTTAAATTCACCTACCCTGGTCCCTGTCTCGATCCTGCCAGTAGCTAGCTTGCCCTGCTAGCTGATAGCCGTTAGCTGCTAGCTGCCGTTTGGTGAGTGTATTCAGACAGGCTTCTGTGATAATCATCCCAAAAACAATCCACGGAGCGGTGGTGGTGTGGTTATGTCCTCCAGAGGACAGGTCATGTCATGTCTTGAAGTGTATTCCCCCCTAAAAAAAACAATAGTGCGGTAGTAGCTGTTAGCTGCTAGCTGCCCTCCGGTGAGTGTGTACAGCCAGATAGCTGTTAGCCGTTAGCTGCTAGCTGCCGTCCAGAGAGTGTATTCAGCCAGGCATCTGTGATAATCATCCCAATAAAAATCCACGGAGCGCCCGGTGGGTTGGTGGATATCCTGCATAGGACAGATCATGCCTTTGCGGCGAAATGTTTAGATTATTTCCCCCTCAAAATAGGTAATTGAGCACTGTAGTGGTTATGACCATATCAGTGACTATGTAACTACATGGAAACGGGATAAACGATGTCTGTGGCTTGCACAGTAATAGCGTTACTGAAGCCTAGCTGTTGCATCGAGCGGTCTCCTGGGAATTCTGTTGTAGCAGAAAAAGGTAAACAGTAATTTGCAGATTGGAGCGTAGTGTGTGTGAAGAGTGAAAAGCGGAGTTGTTTATAACGGAAGAAGCTTGGAGTATGAAGAATATAGCAGATATGCAACACACGGAAGAGCCTTTTGCGTTTGATGGTCATCCTTATTTATTCAAACCAGAGTATACAGACGAAGAACTAGCCTCAAGAGTTGGAAAGAACGAGACTGACAGACAGAGGGGAAACAGGCAGATGAACTTGCTGCTCCAAGCACAAGCTAAAGGTAGCCTTCAGTAACTGGGGACATAGCCACACCACCGGGCGCCCGTGGATTTTTATTGGGATGATTATCACAGATGCCTGGCTGAATACACTCACCGGACGGCAGCTAGCAGCTAACGGCTAACAGCTATCTGGCTGTACACACTCACCGGAGGGCAGCTAACAGCTACTACAGCACTATTGTTTTTTTTAGGGGGGAATACACTTCAAGACGTGACATGACCTGTCCTCTGGAGGAACTTTGCCACACCACCACCGCTCCGTGGATTGTTATTGGGATGATTATCACAGAAGCCTGTCTGAATACACTCACCAAACGGCAGCTAACGACTATCAGCTAGCAGGGCAAGCTAGCTACTGGCAGGATCGAGACAGGGACCAGGGTAGGTGAATTTAAACAATGTCTGAGTTGAAAACGCATCTTGTTGACACTTAAGGGCCCTGTTCATGTGGCACAGACATATTAATTGCATATTGTGTCTGTTAAGAGGCACAAAAGCACTCTAAAACTTGCCCCGAGCACTGCCGTTTTAGCTCAGGGGACGCTTGTAGTACGTAGCTGCAGCTTCTCCGTGTTACCTGCACTGATTTGGGTCGGGTTTTTTTCTATCGAAAGTACTCGCGTAGCTATAGCGATCAAGATTAACGTAAAAATTGGCCGGAATTCTCCTTTAAGTCAGTTGTGGCGATAAACTGTGTCGAAATCCCCCCAAAAAATCTGGATTCATCGTGTCATCCGGCACATTTTATCAGACCTCGGCTGCTCCAAGCCACACACCGTTCATCTAAACAAACTGCCCACACAAAGATGACACAGAGCTGGATTTAAATCGACAAAGTATCCCTTTTATGTAATTTCAAACTAGTTTATGGAAAATTTCTAAAACCATGCTGAGGAATTATTTCATGGCATGTTCATAATCTTTCCTACTTTGACACAAATATGATTTAAAGATTGAAAGTGAGATTATATGTAAATTATTTGATAATTTTCTAATATCTTATGCAGTGATCTCCTGCAATGTACTGATTTATAACAGGACGTGAGGTAGAAGTCTGTGTAAATGGAGATATTTTAGATTAGAGGATATTAAAAAGTATTTCTCGCCTTCATTCATATTAAATGCTTTACAATTCCATTTCTATTTATTAGACTGACTGCAAATTTCAGAGAGCAAAATTAAATAAAATCAAAGAATTAGAGCTGAATAATATTCATTAAAAATAAAATTAATTGTTAAGGGAAATGTAGTATTTTTAATTTAATAAAGCATACATGATGAAAACCTTGTTTTTCATTTTAAACTGTGCTTGCAGGTCAGTCTTTTTAAGAACTTAAACTTGCTGCCCTAAAAAAATGTATTCATCCTTTATTGCGGGAATATTCAGTCTGTCCGAAAAAACCTTCCCTTCAAGGGTTGTATCACGTCTATTACTGTACCTGAGAAAGTCCAAAGTCGAGCCGTAGTGTGGCAACGTAGCGTGTCTCACGGCCGCTACGAACGTCTCGCAGCTCCAGTTGGAGGTCGTGCCACCGGCCGTCTGCCACCTGAACCTGATCCAACCGCAAACGCACCGGTCTGGTCGAACCCCGGGTCACAGAGAACACCAGCTGACCATTTATCACCTGAGAGGGATTGAGGAACACACACACGAAAACCAGAAAAGAGAGAAAAAGAGTGTGAAGAAACTGCTTGGTAGGTAAGGAGAGACTGAGAGGGGACTTTGTGTGTGTGCGTGTGTGTGTGTGTGTGTGTGTGTGTGTGTGTGTGTATGTGTGTGGGAGTGTGAAATTGAAATCTTGGTGGCACTCCAAGATGCTGCTAATTCAAACTGTTTTTGGATTAAGCAATGTAAGAAATGTAAAACTACATAATTTCAAGGACAATACCACAGTTTTGTCCTATATAGAAGATGAAAATGTAGTATTAAAACACAAAATAGAATCACAATAACCGTGAGACATAAGTACAGTACAGTACATAATCAACGTGACCGCTGTTAACACATTTAGCAGCCCACGCTGCATTCTGTGCCGCCTGGTGGGTTTTGGCTTCAAATGTGCAGCATTGATTTAAATCACAAAGAGATGGAGAGAGAAGCACTGGCAACAATCTCCTTTGCAATAGGAATAAACTGGTTTATGGAAAATTTGGTTGTGTTTTCAGAAACTCCATTGAGCCTGGTGGGACTTGAAAGTCAACTATAATGTCAGCAATAGTCTCATGCATTAATATGAAACCATAATAATTGATATATTAATATTCAAATATGTTCTAATATAGACATTAACGGAAATGGATGACAGTCAGTCAGTGTGTCTGTGTGTGTGTGTGTGTGCACACCTGGAACAGCAGGCTAGTGTACTGGCCCGCCTGAGCCTGCAGCAGCGTCCCATCTCGCGCTCTGGTCCTGAACACCAGGCCGAGGTACCAGGGCGTGGAGATGGTTACGTCGTTCTTCAGGTCCCACCAGAGGGCGCTGTTTCCCAGGAAGCGATGGGGGTGTGGCATCACTGAGGTCGAGGGTGAGAGAAAGACAGCGAATGAAAGGTACTGCAATGTCCAGAACAGCCTCAAGATGTCCCTGTTCCGGGATTGAATTCATTTTTACCCCGAGCACGCCAAGAGGAAGACGGTGGCAGGGCTTGATTGGCTGGGGTTAGGCATTGACCTTGAGTGGTTAAGGTTAGGATAGCCGATTGGTCAGGCGATAGGACCTGTTCAAATCGGGTTACGTTACCTTGTGTAAGCATGGACAGCCTTGGTGCAGAATTACAGCCACTACGAGCCAGTCTGTAGCTTTAAATGCTATTGAGGAGGTGAGAGGCGGGGCAAGATGGAGGGTGGGGGTGTGGCCTTGACCAGCTTGCGGCCACGGTTGTAACTCTATTTCCTTATGGGCGGGCCAAATTCTCTGGGCAGCTGTGGGCCTTTCCCGTTATGACAACATAAGGAGAAGATTCCAGATTGGCCCATCTGAGCTTTCATTTTTCAAAGGCAGAACAGGATACCCAGGGCTCGGTTTACACCTATCGCCATTTCTAGCCACTGGGGGACCATAGGCAGGCTAGTGGAATTCATATTAATGTTAAAAAAAACTCATTAAGTGAAATTTTCATGCCATGGGACCTTTAAAAACTTAAAAAATATACATTTAGAGCAGATAAAAAAATGTGTGATTAAATTGCGATTAATCGCGTTAACTATTAATCACGATTAAATATTTTAATCGATTGACAGCCCTAGTTTAATTACATGCTGTTTTCAATCTGCTGATTGTAAGGATAGTGTTTCTTTTCCTGACAGGCACAAAATAAGTTTCATAACTTGTGAACATTTAAGATCTTTAAAATTACAAAAATACAACTTAATTTCATCCCAAGAGCCTTTTGCTACATGATTTCCTCTAAGGGTTAATTGTCTGAGCTCACTATCAAGAACAGTAAATATAACTGAGTCCACCTGGGCTACAGAAGGTCCACCTATGTGTGGGGAAACACACAGGGTTTATCTAGGTCCAATTACAGTATATACAGGAAATAAAGTCTGATATCCAGAGTGTAACAACTAGCCCACATGCTAAGTGTAGTAACTATTCATGATACTATTAGTCTCAGTGTGTTGTGCCTCAGTTATCAGTAAATATTCAGAATTAAAAGGGAATCATCCATTTCACCTAGTTTTTTTCAATACCTTCAGAGTTTGACACTCACTCAACCATCAATCCATGAACATACATTCCACTTATATACTCATTTTGCTCATAAACTCTAAAAGCCTACAGGTGTGATAGCTCATCACAAAATGAGGAATAAATACTGGAACAGAGGGAAAAAGTGCAAACTGAGGCATTAACCCAAATGAATGAATGAATGACAGAGCACTTCTGAATCTAAGTATTAAAGTGTGAAGCAGCCTATTAAAACAGGTTACATTTCTGTCATTCAAGTGTAAATAAACAAAGAACAATAGAGGTTTAAAGTTGTTACATTACCGTATTTTAACTTCAGTTATTCATTCACAAATTAATGTGGCATTAGTATAATTACTGCTGACAAGTGTCAGACAGAAACTGCCAATTATCTCAGCCATGGTGTAACTTGTTACGGATATTTATAATATTTCTTTATTTAGGAATTATACCAAAGTGGCACAATTCATATGACAATGCTAAAGGTTGCCATTCGTTGAAAATGCAACATGTTGGACACTAGGATGAAAATAAACTCATAAAGCCTCTCACCGTGGCTGCAGTCCTTTCCTCCGTACCCTAGGGGACAGTCGCAGGAGAAAGTCTCCCAGCTCACACTGCAGGTTCCTCCGTTCTGACAGGGGTTGGACTTACAGAAGGGAAGCTTGGCACTGCAGCCTATAAGAAGCAAGAGACACATTACATCACCGATCAAGTTCCCAAAAATGTATCACCATAATGTATGTGTCATGATGGTAATGCCTCACATTTTCAGCAAAAGAGTATTCAGTTACCAATGTGCATATTTAGAGGTCAACTTTTCCAATTGCACTGTAGGATCTCAAGATCCAAACGGCCATTTGTGGACATCATGAAAGTGTCGTGATTTTTTAAGGGGGGTATGGTTAGTGGTACTGACCGGGTAGCGTTTCATTGTTAGCAATAAACCCAGCCAAGTCCAGGGGCTTGTTGTCAATGTGCAGCTCCTTCATACAGCCGATAAACTCCCTGGTGCCAAACGGGAAGTTGCCTGGTACATTGGGAACTCCGCCCAGAAACAACGGACCAGTCAGGTCCAGAGACCTGAGAGAGGAATGGATAAAGAGGAACAGGAGTAAATCAGGTGGAGATGAAAGGGGAATAATGAATGAATGATTATTATTATTATTATTATTATTATTATTATTATTATTATTATTATTAGTAGTAGTAGTAGTAGTAGCAGTATTGTTATCCCTCAAGGATGGAGGAGAGGACAAAGGAGAGGGATGCAGGAAAACATGAAAAGAGGGTATGAGAGAGGCAAAGGGATTAAACAAACCCAGAGATTAAATAGGTCGTCAGAGGTAAATGTCAAAAGGAACCAGATTTAGAGAATAACAGTTGATGTTGAGGAGAAATGAGATGACAATGATGTTGTTGAGGGTAAAAGTAGAAACAGCAGTGGACGAGAGAAATTGTAAAGATGAGAAAAAAAGAAAGACAGTGAACAATCAGAAGATTAAATATTTGTTACCGCAAATATCAGGAGAGAAAATGTAAAGGTGGATGACAAGGCAGAGGAAGAAAGGAGATAGGAGCCAGCAAAGGAGGTAGATGTTAGGGGACGTCAACAAATAGCAAATTCGCAGGCATAAAAAGAAGACGAAAAACAGCAACGACAAAAGGGGGATGTGGAGACAGCCGGGGAGGCAGATGAACAAACAAGAGCTTAAGTGTGAGTTACAGCAAATATCAAGAGAGAGCAAGCTTAAAGGCGGATGACAAGACAGATGCAAGATGGGTGGAGAGAAAGACACAGGGGTAATGTGAGGAGGACGATGTAGGGGACAACAAATTAACAGTTATGGGACTGCATGAGCGAAAAAACCACAACAAAGAGACAGAAACAGTTGTGTTGTCATTTTGAGAGCATTATCTTTTTTTTCCCCTCCAATGGTGAATTGGGGTTTTTCTTTTAGGCTTTCTTTGGCGACACATGACACGTGCCGAGCCAATAAATGCCTGTGGAATATGAATACTGAAGGAACCTAGAGAGACAAAAGGCAGCGGAGTCGAACAAACAAGAGATTTAGTGCGAGTTGGAGCAAATTTCAACAGTGCGAGTGTGTCATTAGAAGAGGATGTCGAGACAGAGTAAGAGGAGGGCGAGCTGTTAACTGAGAAATGGAGAAGGAACAGAGGAAGCATGTTGAAGCGTTAGGCTTTGGCCTTCCTCTTTGATCTGTCTTCTCTCAGCCTCACTTAGGGCTGACAGAACACAGCAAACGTGATTACAGCTTACAGCAGCAAGGCCAGACATCAACACTATGACAGGCTGCTTTTTGAGTGCAATGTGGGAATACGTGTATGTGTGTGTTATGCGTACATGTAGAGATTTAGTTTGGTAGACACACACCACAAGTAAACAACAAAACTTTGACAAAATCAAACAGAACAGACACTTAAAAGCAACATAGTGGATTTAAAACTGTCAATTTGAATGTTTTGGTCGCACATAAGAGAATGAATGGGAGAGACAAGAAGAGAGCAATGACAAGGAATGAACATTAACACCAGGCAGAATGAGCTGACGAGTAACAAGAACATCAGAGAGATACACACAGACATGAAGGGGCATGAATAAGACAAAAAGTCGTGCCTCATTAGGTCCCCATTAGTTTCTCCTATAGTCACCTCATCACCTAACCTGACTCCGCCAGATGGATTGCTTCGCATTTGCTCGGCATATCCATCTGGGAACTTTCCTTTGGAGAACTTTTGGGAAGGGGCGAAAATACTGGTTAGCTGATTGGATAAAACATATATAATAATATAATAATATTATATAGACGGGCCAAATCAACCAATCAGATCAAACTCTTGCCGAAACCAGTCGGGAGAAGAGCAAAAACATCTTTTCCTCCAAGAAAAGCCCATTTTTTGCTCTTCTTTCAACGAAGGAATACTTTCTAATTTGGATAAAACTTGCGCGATAGCTACACTCATCTCATCCGTGGAAGCTGCCATGTTGTTTAGACTGAACAGTCGCTTCTCATTGCATCACACCTAAACCCGCCTCAAAACCAACGCTGATTGGTCGGTCGTTTGGGCTACTAATTTTCTCCATCTCGAGTTGCCAGACTGATCTGCGAGTGGAAAACTGGAGCTCGCAAGATCAGGATGGTCTCATGAGGCTACTCATCACCCTGATCTGACAAAACAGCAACAGTCTCAGTCAAAGTTTTAGCAAGAGTTTCACTGATTAGACTGGTTGGAGCTGCATTCAATTGATTGTTACACCTACTTCTCATTTTAAAAATGTGTTCAGCTTAGAAGCCTGTTAAAACCATGCTGAAATAGGGATCTTCTGAATCTGTGAAGATGAGATACTAATCTCAAAACTAGTTTTTTGGAGATTGGTCCATTAAGTGAACATAGACACGAACATTTGATCAGATCATTCTCTCTGTTCCATATTAACATGCATTGTACGTGGCATCTTGGAGACCTGGGGCAATAAAACAAATCAAAATGGTTAATGGTAAAAGAGCTAATCGTGAGATCAACATTGAGAGTTGCTGAAAACATCCCTCCGAAGAAAGAGGAAATAAATAACACATCATAAATAATGATACATAGTTAGGAAAATATAAGATTGAGTGCATACAAATGTGCCTCTAAAAAGTAATTTTACCTTTTTTCAATAAATTGAGTAATTTCTAAAAGCAGTAAATGGACCATTAATAAACTATAATGACACTAAATCATGATTGGCTGACAAGCATTCTCATCAATGCTACCACTAATTTCTCAATACGGTTTACCTTTTAATAATAAATGTAATCTAGCAACCTACATATGGTGAGCGGCTACACACACTGACCAGCTTTAGTGTTAGTGTTTAGTGTTTTTTGTCCTTTGTGAAAACTGCCTTTGAATATCTGTTAAGCCCCCACAGCTCAGGGTCAATGCCTAGTCAGAGTCTTTCAGTTGCTGCACTGGAGGTAAGACAGATTTATGGAGGAATTTAGCTGAATACAATTGTTCACTAAGCTTTTGTTGAATCATTGTTATTTCATAAATGTCAGACATGAAACTATGGAATTAATTACATGATGGATTCCACATGAAACTGTGCTATCATAGCAATGACATACAATATTGTGTTACAATTACATTGTGCCAGGGCCAATGAGTAACAGTATAATACTGCCTTTGGTGCCTTCTTCCAATTGTTTAAGTATTGGTAGGTAATGTTCTAATAGTCATTATGCAGGAAGTATGTATGCATGTAAAATGTTACATAATAATAATAATTCTGTCTTAAACTACTAACAACTGCTTTTAACTGCTGTGACCATAAAAAGGTAAAAGTGGCAGGTAACAAAAGGCATTTTACAGTTTAAATCATGTGTGGCCTAGTAGTATTATTAGCTATATTTTGTTAATGGAACTTTATTTTCTTAATAAACAGGTAATATGACCAATGCAGAATGGTATTCATTTAATTGACATGAAGTAAAATCTGTAGTTTTTTTAAGATGTTTTGTTTTTTTGTTAGACCCTGGTTCACTCTTGCGCATATTCCAGCATCTACAGTTTGTTCATGCTGCAGGTCATATTTGACGTTTGACATTCCCAAGATATGTGGGCAACAGTACTCTGACTGCAACTGTAATTATATTATTTTAGGACAAGATGAATTGTTGTAATTTTAGAGACATGTCCTTATTGTTGGGGTCATTTTTCAGATGTGTGGAGCCTCCAAGTCACCAATTTTAAAGAAAACCAAGTTATAAATACAGACACAAAAGATGGAGAGCTGAAAAAAAGATAAACTCACTTCTTGCTGCTGGCCTGTTTTCCCTGCGCAGCGCAGCTGTAATTTCCGAGCTGTGTACCGAAGCGAAGCGACAATGCTGTATCACAGTCGTCAACGCTCACCACAGCAATCTTCTCATCTGACGGACCCTGGGCCTCACCGCTCATACTGCGTTTGGGCTGAAAACACACACACACACACACACACACACACACACACACACACACACACACACACACACACACACACACACACACACACACACACACACACACACACACACACACACACACACACACACACACACACACACACACACACACACACACACACACACACACACACACACACGATTGAAAACGGAGTCCCAAGGAACAAAATCCAAGAAACACCATGACACTGGGCAACATGCAAGAACAACTGCATTTACTAAATCTAGAGTTCATATCACTACAGTCATACAGTTTCAACACAGACTACATTCAGTAACTTCACTGCTACTGTACATCATGTTAGAAAGAAAAGGGGAAAATTTGAGTTAGTAAGACACGAAACAACAGACACTGCATATGGGTAGAAAAATAATGGAGTAGAAGTAGATAGACAACACTCTCACTCTACACGTACTGTCTGCTGGTGAAAGAAAGGAAAAACAGAAAGAAAGAGAAACAAAGAAATAAGGAAATGTATGTGCATCCCGACACACACCCATACTCACATAGCGTGTAGCTGGCTGAGGAAAATTAAGGAACGTGATGAAAATTAAAGGAGATGTGCGGCAAATATGCATGAATGAAATGGTAACAAACGTAGTAGCAAACGCCCACACAACAGTATGCACACACAAACACTTCATCTCATTTCCAAAAGTGCTTTGCAGGCATGAAGGCTGAGAAACTATTCTGCCGACGCATTAGAAGTTCAGTACAAATAACCCCAAGTAAAATGTAAAAATTCAAAGAATAACTGACATCACAAACACAACTCAAAACGGTCTACGACACAAACAAATCAAGATGTAAACCTACCTTGTTGTAGTAATGGATGTGAACAGTATGCCAGTTGCCATCGCTCACACCGCCAGGCAGGAAGGGACTCACTTGAGTGGACGATTCACCTGCAGGCAGACAGGTGAAGTCTAATTTACAATCTAATCTAAATTAACATTTTCTAACATAAGTACTCAAAAACTTGGTTTCTTCATATCTGCAGTGTGGAAACTAAACAAAAAGACCTCACATCAATGTGATGGATAGTGGAATTTATATCGTCATAGCAGAAAATTTGACTTTGTCTGCAGTTTAATGCTTGTCTGAACACGGATGTTGTCTAAACCCTTCCACTACATGTTTAATTGTAATAAGTATCCTAAAATAATCCAGATTCCAATGATACACCTACAAAAGGCCTATATAGAAATGATACACAACCATTGAGAACAAAAGCACATCTTTGTTTTCTCCGTGGGAATATATGGTCCTTAAATGGAGAAATACTAGAACACAGAAGCCCAATCACACATAAAAATATATCGTACCTGTGGAATATTTGAGCACAACTTGTCCTTCTTGGATCTCCAAGGCGATGAAGTCGTGTTTCTCATTGAAGCGTCCATTATAGAAGAGAAGACCACTGTTCTCCAGAGTGGCAAAACTAGAAAATGCACACACACACACACACACACACACACACACACACACACACACACACACACACACACAATACGTTTTTTAAATAATATGAGGATTATATATGTTTATATCCTGAAAATATACAATACAAATTAATCAAATAAAACTGTATGCCAGATTTATACATGTATTGGTTAATACAACATTTGATCCTGATACAGTGACCTAACCTGACTCCGCCAGATGGATTGCTTCGCATTTGCTCGGCATATCCATCTGGGAACTTTCCATTGGAGAACTTTTGGGAAGGGGCGGAATACTGGTTATTTGATTGGATGAACCATCTGTCTATCACCTATGTTGGTGATAGACGGGCCAAATCAACCAATCAGATCCACGAAGCGTATGAAAATACAACCACAAGCCCGCCCCTGCTGCTGCAGGCAAAGCATAGCTCGTAAGCTCAGCATGCAAGCAACATGTCGGTAAAGGATATTTGCCATTTGTGTAACGAGAATTTAGGAATAAAAGACACCATTTCAGGTTCCCGGACCATATTCCAAAAGAAGGATCCAAGAGAAAAAAAGCATTAGCGAGCGGCTAACAGAATTAGGGCTACCGCTGGCTGATAATACTGGTTAGCTGATTGGATAAACCATCGGTCTGTCACCACCTAACCCACCTCAAAACCAACGCTGATTGGCCCGGTCGTTTGGCTAACTGCTCCAAATTTTCTCTGCCTCAAGATGCCAGACTGATCTGCGAGTGGAAAACTGGAGCTCGCGAGATCAGGACGGTCTCACGAGGCTAACAGTGACCCACACAATACCTAATTTCACATCGCAAAACAAGAACAAATCCTGCAAACCTCCTCATATGCTTAGTATGGAGGAACAAAAGGTAGTCAAACTGTACTACAGTTTTAAACCATATAGCTTCAGACATTCACTCCCTCCAGCTGCTCAGAGTCATACAATAGTCTACTTTGCATAGCAAGGCCAGGGGACGTGCTGAGTCCAAGGCTGCATGTAAACCCACCCTGATCAAAAGAACTGTTAGTTTTTTTTCATACTAAAGCACAGATGACAAATCTTCCCTCCTGGCAACAAGATGCAGAAAGATGTCCACTGCAAAAAATGTCCACTTCAAAAAATGCATTCATTTAGTCTTACATTTTTGTTGAAAATAAATGTCTTACTTATTGGTTTATGAACTGGTGGCTTGAACTCAAGTCCTTGAAAAACAAAATTCCTACTTATTCTTACTTATTATTAGGGCTGGGCGATATATCGATATAAAAAATATATCGATATATTTTTAAATGAGATATGGAATTAGACCATATCGCATATATCGATATAGTTCAAATGTGATCCTTACTCCCATAGATATATACACAGATGTCGCCTTGAGGTTCTAAACATACGTCAAAACCGCCGCCATCTTGGAACAGGGGTCCGAAGCATTCCGATCAACGCTAAAGATGCCGGACTTTTGTACTGTTTAATTATGTTCGATAGAGGAAATGAAAAGAACAAACAGCAATGAATAACATTTAACAGGTGACAATGTGTTTTATGATTATGTATGCCGCCTCGACCAGCAATCTGAGCTCCGGCGGCAGCGGGAGGCGGAGAGCTCCGTGGCCGGCCGCAGCGTCTCTTCCCCCGGGAAAAACACAGCTTTGCCTCGCTGCTGCGCCGGTCCCCGCTGATCCAAATCGGACCAGCCAAAGACAGAGTGGTGATCGGTAGGATCTTACACGCAGTCCAGGACGACCTGTATGTCGATATCGGCGGAAAGTTCCACTAAGTTTGCCGGCGGCAGGCGGACGGAGAGAAGCTACAGCGGGGCAGCAGAGACCGTCTGCGGCTGCAGGATCTGGAGCTCAGTGCCCGTTAAAATGACATGTAACGCATAAATACATACAGAAATAAATAGTGGAGGAATGAGCCTGGACATTTCAGTCTGTTTTAAACTTCACCTTGAAGCAGAAACTCTTAGTTCAGAAGGGTGAAGTTTACGTTTGGACTCAGATCTGTGAACCGATCATAATAAATATTCTTTGTATTAACACATTAATTGGTTTCTTTGTTTTGTAGTCGATAGTTCATCTTTTAGTTTACTTAAGTGGAAGCAGTATCGAGTGGAAGAATGGGACTATAAACCTAGGCTTACAGGCATGAGGCATTACATTTTGAACAAAGTAGATTATATTAATATCAAAAGCTTAATTGACCTTTGGAACGAATCACAAATATGGAGCTTTGATTTCAAAAAAGGTACTCCTGTTATACAGTATTTAGGTTTACATTTTATTATTTGAACAGCTGAGCATTTAATCATGGTTTATTATTTATTTGATTTTGCAACTGTTTCTATGAAACTACTTGTGACATGTCATATTTGATTTTGGCTTTGACTGAACATTTGCTCTCACTTTGCGGAAAAAAATATCGGGATATATATCGTATATCGATATTCAGCCAAAATATATCGGGATATGACTTTTGGTCCATATCGCCCAGCCCTACTTATTATCTGCATTTGATATCCTTGGCTTAAACATCCACTAGAGATCAATGTGACTGTAACATTAGATGTGTTACTGCAATACAGCAGTGTTAGGAAATGTACTGTAAACAAGAGCAGGTCATCACCATTTCTAGCATGACAACTTTATACCTCTGTTATCCGAGAATGTTGCCATTGTCTGAAATAAACCCATAGTTGTTTAATACCGGTGTCTTGTTTGCATGGCTCTGCTGTAGCTCAAACCGCACCGTGGCATCCTATCTTGTAGTATGCAGATGTAATCTTTTCATTTTTCAAGCCACCAGAAATAGTTGAAAAATAGTGTAACCTAATCTTTGCCAAAGTAAATGGAGACTGTGAGTGGAGTCAGTGAAGCGAAGATGCAGAAAGGATGAAGGCATAAATAATGGCAAAGAAGCATGCTTATTGTATACATGCTTACAAATACAGTATATTTACTATAAGATGACTGTTTTTTTCAAAGCAATAAACCTCATGAAGGCATATCATACATGCAATTCTTTGAGCTCAGCAACTACTAACAACTTCAAACGTAGCTGCAGCACTCTCATACAAAATTCTTCCCACATGATTTGCATACATTACAATTTTGCAGTAAGGACATATCTATACTGTCACAGCCCTATACAAGAGAGCCATATTATCCATCATATTTTCTGAGGTAGAGTTACAAAAATGTCTAAAGCAGCTTTCGGATGAAAAAAGATTTTTTTGCAGTGGAGAAATAAAATGCTGTGGGAGAAAGTGAGTGACATGAATCATGATTAAGTCCTGTTTGGCCCTGATGTCAAAATCAGGGCAAGGAGTGTTGCTGGCAGCAAACAGGATGCTAAATAAAACACTGACGTCAGGGGAAGAAGGCTGTTGGTCAGTGTAGAGTTGGACACTACTGAATTAGTCACCATCAGATAACCTGAATATAACTTTGCCAGCAACAATAGCAATACGATGTCTTATACTGCAAAATGTACTAATGTTCTGCCCTAGAGCAAGGCAATGAAGTTACAGTTGATCCTGTATCCTGGGCTGAAGCTCCCAGATGTGAATGTGTTTGACTGAATGTCGAGCAGGGCAGTGCTGAAAAAGACCACACAGTACCTGTTCCCCACCAGCCCCGTCTTTCTAAGGGCACCTTAGTTGTTGAAGGGAAAGAACATCACTTACTTTTCTCACTTTGGATATTAACTTAACTGCCACCATTGCTGCCAACACTTGGCCCCATTGGAGTCTTCCAGGGAAGAAATTCTACCACAATACCATTTCTGCCTGGTGGTCACAAATCAATAAAATAACTCAGCCATTACGCACCAGCAATGCACAGAGCCTTGTTTGGTAAGAATACCATGACCACAATGCCTCATAGCAACCACTCCACGGTGTCCACATCAGCCTAGCAACTACTCCATGGGCAACGTCCCCTTAGCAACTATCATTAGACGACATCACCCATGGCAACCATCCCATAACCCTGCCTGGCCACTGTTAAGGACCACTTCAGATCTCCCATAAACGAGCACTCGGATGTCAAGAGGCGAAGCAGCAACAGGGAAACGCTGGTGTTGGGCGAGCAAGACAAAGACAAAGGACCTCAAGTAAGGAGATGATCACTGACTTCTGCAGTAGCATATTGTTACATCTGACAAAATAAACAAAACAAGCATAGAGTCTATGGCTAGGTAGTGCACCAAGCAAAGTTCAAAAGACATGCAAAACTGACCTCACTCACGTGTCTCTACATGTTGCACGTAGGTCAATACTCTTTATGATAATAATTTGAGAGATTTATAAACTCATAACTTCAGTTCAAATGTTCCAAGAAGCATAAAAGCCCTGGCAAAAGGTCTGAGAGCAAGCCCGGTTTTCACCACTAAAGCTGTACAAATCCACTTCTTCAATTATGTTTTTTTAAAGAAAACATTAAATTCTATTTCTATTTCTAGTCTAAATTGGTAACTGTGAGATTGGTTTTCTCCACAGAGAGAGCATAGGGTCACCAGAAATGCAGCATTTACCTTTGCTGAAACAGAAAAGACTGAAAGAGGAGAACACAGGGGTGATAAGGTGTAAGATAAGAAGAGAGTGGAAAGAGAGAACGCAAAGGAGATGTTACTGAACCCAGTAAATTGACAGATGAAAGAGGAGAAACTGCACTTCTCACTGGAGAGGGAAGTGGACGCAGCAGAGAGAGAAACATGAATAATAGGATCGATCTCGGAGATGGAGATGAAATATATAGATTAAAGCAAAGAGGAGAGAGAGGAAGAGAACTGAGAATCAAAAGGAGTGGTTATGGATCTCTGTCTGAGTGCGAATGGATGAAGAGAGATGAAAGCTGAAAGGAAGGAAGGAAGGAAGATCGCAAAAGTTGAAACAAAAAATGAAATTTGAATTGTCAAATATAGAAATTTAGAGAAGTAAAGCCAAGACAAGACAAAAAAAAAAAAAAAAAAGATAAAACATTTCCAATTTACTCAATCCACTCACGTTAACGAGATGGACAGGTGAAATCTCTGTCTGAGGCCCCGGAACATGGCGAAGGACTTTGGTGGGAAGGACCGGGCAGTGACTGTGCAGTATGGATGCTCATAGCCTCCGGCAGGACACTCACAGCGGAAACCACCACCTGAGAGCTCCCGACACGTCCCTCCATTACGACACACACCTGGCACACATCTGCCCTGCCGCCGGTCAAACTCACACCGGTCACCTGGGGATTAAAGATGAAAATAATTTATTATTGCAACCTGTGTTGTTGAACCTCTGTGGGAGTTGCAACAAACACTGTCACAAAAAAAAAATTACGGTCACTGGTCGAGTCTTATCTTTACAAAGAATTCAATAATAATATAGAATAAAAATCACATAATTTCATTAAATTTACAGTTTTAGGATAATCTGTACTGTACATAGAAATATCCACCAAAAGATTAGCGTAAAGAGACACATATGGATATAACATTTCCAGCATCCTATTCCGTATCAAATTAAAAGGATTAAAGTAAAATAAAAAAGGTATGTGGACAGTTTTGCCATTTTGGTGCTTGTTCAGCTGAGACCTCAGGAAATATATATTCATAAACTCTGACTTCCCTGCGCTCATTGGCAAGTCCATCACAACGAACACATGCTGTGCAATCAAGCATTGTTCAAACCCACAGGTGCTTTACTTTACATTCAAGTCAAGTTACTGAGGTGAAAATGCTGAATTTGAATTATGATTGAGCTTAAATATTGTCATGATTTTAATGTTTTGTTCATTAGGGTATATTATAACTAAAATTATTATAGTTATAATTTAATGTGTAATAATACAAACCTTTAGGAGTGTTCAAATTATCTTCTTACAGGTGCAATATGTAATATATTTACTGTATTTAATGAAAAAAATGACCACCATGTGTCATCAGATATTAAGGAAACATGCTAAGTTGAAATACTATGTTTTCTGACAACAATGCTTAAGCCAGTATTTTGCGTTCCGTGACGGAATGTCTGTTTGTGTTTTGGTTTGTGTTGGTATCAACTGCCCATTTTGACAGCCGGGCCGGGTCGCCAGATATACCCGTAAAAACGCAAACCCAGCGCGCTACAGCTGTAGTTCAGCCATGGAAGCAGCAAACAAACAAACAAATGATAGAGTCATTCTACCCAACCTAAAATAAAAAAAACAGAGCTTTGTTATTTCAGTTATTTTGAAATGGAAGTTATACATTTGGTAATGCAATAGGTTATTCAATACGCTCAGCAAAGGTTGTGTTATGTGACTTGAGAGTCTTCTGGTTTTGAAGAAGGGTACTTAACGTGAGGGTCTTGAAATTGCACCAATCTATAGAGCTGTGGTTCTTTTTCCATGTCAACGGCTCAACAGAGTGCTGCTGGTTTTTCTTCAGGCAGTGAACTACATTCACCAGACGCTTTAGATGTAAATTACTACTTGATTAAACGGTGGAAGCAGCAGGGTGCTGATTCTTGAGGAGCAGGAGTAAGAGCAACTGTTGTGTATAAAGGACTAACCTTTACAATGCTTGAAATGAACACAGAATACAAACTATAACACAATTAGAGTTGACCACGATAAAATACTCAATGTACAGTATTTGGAAGTATATGTATGCAGGAGAACAGGAAAAAAAAAAAAGTATTTTCCTGCCAGCTGTGATTCTGAAAAAAACCCCACAAACAAATCCATAGACGAGAATAAACACAGATTTGGCTGCCAGTCAAACAAGCGCCAGTCTGTGTCTCGAGAGGCAGAAACACCCACACAGCACACACAAGCTCATACATACACACATATATACACAATCACTCACATAAAAAAGGTACGTAGGAGTAAAGGTTCACTCGTTCTTTTTGGTTTTCACCTTTCCTTGAGCATCATTGGACACACACACTGTCTGACATTTAGCAGCTGCACACAACAACAGCCCTCCGTATAGACAGAGCAGGCAGGGTTTGAAACTAGCCTTAGACAGATGGCTCCTTCAGGACCCGTTTTAGAACCTGCTGACGGCACAGACACGCACACACACACACACACATAATAAAATAAAAAAATAAACAAACCAAAATGTGTACACATTAATTTATGCAATACAGATATCTTTCTTTCTCAAACAAACACACATTTTATCTTTCTCTCATATTAACCTTCTTCTTGTCTCTCTCTCTCAAACACACACATCATTAACCCTGCCCTCGAGGCTGTCCAGTTTTATTATGTAGCTGTCTCTGTTGGCACTTTGTTTCTACTGCTTTCAGATGCCAGAGTACCCACTGGCAGGGTCTTGCATCTTCACACACACACACACACACACACACACACACACACACACACACACACACACACACACACACACACACACACACACACACACACACACACACACACACACACACACACACACACACACACACACACACACACACACACACACACACACACACACACCTTCTGTTGTAAGTCAATAGAGGGCTTCACGTTTGCTCATGACTGTTAGGACAAAAATATTATCGGACATACACAAGACATGGACACAGACAATCTCTCACACACAGCCAAAACACAGCCCCACACAAACAGACACCTGAGGGAAAGTCATGACCACACAAACAAATACACAACTCATACGCACAAAGACACACTGAGGAGGAAGCTCACACTCTGATACTATCTGTGACACATACAACACAAACTGAACGCCACGGTACGCTGCATTAACTGGTGAAGCATTTAGAGCTCGTACAAGAATCAAAAAAGTATAAACTGCTTGAATTACTGTCCGTCTATCATCCTCCATATCAGGGATACAAACTGCCAAAACAGAAAGTGCTCATCTTTCCAAAACTGTATTTCTCTATTCATCACTCGCTCACTTTATAACAGTGTATTAATTTGTCCATCCTTCTCTTCATCATTCCAGTTTGCCACGCCACCTCTCTCCACATACCACCGGACAACTGACATCTGCCGATTTTGGCTGACAATCATACGCTCACACAGCAAGACACCCGGTCACACACCCAGCTAAGCTAACATAGCCCAAGGATATTGACATTTTACATCTGTCTGTCCTTGTTTAGCTTTTGCTCATCCTTTCTCTCCTCTCACATTAAACATATACCTCTATGTAAAAGCACACAACAGGGAACCAATTAAAAAGGCTAACACACACACATGCACACATATGCACTCTAACACAGTTCAATTTCCCTTCCTTTGTCTGTTGCGCCTATTCATCCGTACAGACCCCCTCATCAATATTAAAATAAATAAAAAGACATTAATACTCATGAATTATGCGTGTGGTGAGACTTAAACACACACCTACAAATACACACGCTGGTTCATTATGCACACCCAGTTGCACACAGGTTGACCGACTTGCAGGAAATAAATTGACGAGGGAAGACAGACAGAAAAACAACACACACACACACACACACACACACACACACACACACACACACACACACACACACACACACACACACACACACACACACACACACACACACACACACACACACACACACACACACACACACAAATTAGAGAAAGTAAAGCAGAGCAGATGTGATCTCAGACTGACTCAACGATATTCTTTCATGTCTTTTTCCCAGACGGTGTGAAGATGTCCACTTCACCGAGGCTGATCAGCAGCGATAGGAAAAACACACACACACATAGGTCACAAAGGTCAAGCGATTAGTAAACCAACGGTGAGTGTCCAATAGCACTTTTAAAATTCCTCACACATACATACACAAGCACTTTATGCACACACAGACGGCTTTTAATGAACTTAGCAGAATGGAAATGTGCACACCCAGACACACAAGACACCGCTTAACGTATTGACACAGTCAAACAAAGAAGCACACACCCAACACTTGAGGTCATCATGCACACATCCCACTGGTGGAGAGTAACAAGTAAGTTTGTTTATAAGTGTACTGCACTCAAGTCAGAAAACAGTAAAAAATAAATAAAAATAATAAAAAAACGGGGAGGAAGGGCTAGCCTTGGCATGGCGGACGGCTCGCAATGGTCACCGATCACGGTGCTCGTTGCCACGGACCTTTCAAAGCTCGACCAATGAGAGAACAGCTGTATGTGAGGTAGCCAGAAGCAATGATGACGTATACATACGTGATGACATACAGTACAGGCCAAAAGTTTGGACACACCTTTGGGTGGCTACTTTGAAGAATCTAAAATATAAGACATGTTTTCAGTTATTTCACACTTTTTTGTTAAGTACATAATTCCATATGTGTTCATTCATAGTTTTGATGCCTTCACTGAGAATCTACAATGTAAATAGTCATGAAAATAAAAAGGAAACGCATTGAATGAGAAGGTGTGTCCAAACTTTTGGCCTGTACTGTATGCCCTTTGTCTCTGAAGTGTCTGCACTATGCTCTACGCCCTACCTTGCGGTTTTTACCGCTGATCATGTGTAGGCGACCTCACATACACATAATCCACAATACACACAGCGCTGTGCATGCTTCGCAAAAATTGGTCTGCGTGATGAATGAAATTAGCACCCGTGCAATACCGCTTTTGAGCTACACGTGTGAGAATGAGCCGCTGAGACGGCACCTGAATACGGGCTAAAGATGTGTTAAAAAAAAAATGCAGCTCAGTGACAATACAGACATTTCAAAACTGAGGTTTCCGACACCTCCCAAGTCAAATGAGCAAATGTTGAACAGTCCCTATTTATTCTCTCTGGGTGTAGTCCTTCCTCTGTTTCCTCAGCAAGGGTGGGGGTTTACTCCTTGAACGCCAGGAAAGCAGGAAGGTCTGTCTTTACTCCAGCAAGATTGAAACAGGAACCCCTTCATCATGTCTTCCTTATCTCCTCCACTGTCTTCATAAGTTTGCATAGACGCATACATATTCTTATAGGCTATTTCCTAATTAGATAATCAATGATGCTCTGTGCAATATGTGTGTAAACTGGATTAGATTATTACCCTTACTGTTAACACATGATGAGCTAGTATTGACAGGCCACATCAGTATGGGACATTGGAAAAGTACAGAATACCCCTACTTCCTGTGTTCACTGCTCATAATAAATAAATTAAAAAGGTATTTGAATTTTTTCAGTACTATATTCATTTGAAAGGTCATGAAAAATTACTTTTTAAACTCAACCCCAACAGAATTTGAATAGTCTGAAACTACAATGGACTTACTTGATATTTGTATTCTCATGCTAAAATTTTGTGGCCTGTGCTACAGAACCTTCAACCTCTGTAGCACAACACAAAACATGTTAACGTACAGCCCTGACACACCAGGCAACCCACCCAACAAAGACTTGGGTCTAAAAACTCTTTCTGCTAGCACTTCACTGCTTAAAAGCAGAGTACTATTTCCATTCACCCCTTCATTTTTCTTCCTCTCCTCCCTCCATACTCCTCCTTTATCTCTTTGTTCCTTCCTTCCTTTTCCATTTTCTTTCCACCTTACATCCAGGCTTATATACTGTATAACTCTCCGCGCTTTACTTTTCCTTTTCCATCCTGTGTTCATCTCATTGCATTTCTTTTTTTTCCTTCCTCTCTTCCTCCTCTATGCCTGGCTTAATGCATTCACACCACCCTTTAATTCACGCAGATGTTTTATTCATCAAAGCCAGTATTCTTCAACGACCCCCCCGGCATCTTAGTTTGCTCCGCCCCAACCGCCCACCCCATCACCCCCCTCCTCCACCCAAACACATGGTACATCCCTAGAGGCCACTACACTCCTAGTTGCTTCCCTCTTCTCCTTCCTCTTGTCTTGCCTCTGTAGGTCTTATTCCTTTTTACACCCCCTCAAGAAAAGCGCCTTCAAGGGCTGTACCAATTTTGAGTTATATGTAGATGTGCAATGAGTCAGAAATCTCCTTATTTAGTGAAATTGGAATCTGTGACCTTTTCATATTAATAAATGTGTTCAGCGATTAATTTGACAGAATTCAAGCCATTCTATGAGAGCTTTTCCGTTTGCTGTTCGAAATACTCAATACTTTACTTTAAGAGCTGACCTACTACATTTATTTAGAATTTACCCTGCAGCCTTTTCTTTTTAATTCATTTGCCACTGGCCTTGCACTCCTTCGCTCTCTCTCGCTCTCTCTCTTCCTCCTTTTCTACTACACATTTCTTTAAATCGAAGGGTAAACTTTTTTTCCAAATTTGGAATGTCCAATTTGCCCTATTCAGTGTTCATCTTAAACAGATGTTCACTTTGCATGTAAATTTAAATGGAGATTTTATTCATGTAAAGGAAAGTCTGAAAACACTCACACAAAAAATCTGACATGCACTTATAATGTTATGAGGGTAAGCAAAGGGATATTGTACTTTTGCATAGACCAAGGAAACAAAAGTGTCTGAAGGAACAAAGATATTGGAGAACATACCCATTTTTTTGTAGTTCTGTAATTTGTTGGCAAATATTCCTTATGGCCCATTAAATAAACTTGTACCCTATTCATATACTTGTACAGGGCTGTGCAATTAATCAAATTTTGATCCCAATTTCAGCTCCTAACAATCATAAAAGCAATGTAATCGAGAAAAACAAGGCACACTAAGTTTCTCTGCACTTCATTCCTCCTCCTGAACAGTTAAAATCATACCTTTCATGATCAGAACTACTACTATTATTATCTTGAAGGACACTTACAGTATGCTATTATCGATTCCACTAGCAACAACGAGGCTAATATTATGCACATTCAAATTACTGTATGTGTAACTCTTGGAAGACCGTGTTCATGCACATGTATTCACTGTGTTCAAAATAACACAAGCACACTGTGATTACAGCCACAGCATTCACTTTTAATTCTTCACATGACATGCATATTTCCCATAAACACCCCAGGTGGCACTGAGGTACAAAAAAAAAAAAAAATCTCCACCCCCCTCCCTTCATGCTCACCAACTTATCTCCAAAAAACTAATTTAGTGTTCTCTCTCTCCTTCCTCTCAAACCATTTATTGCATTTATCTCACTCAACTCAGCAAATCATGTCCCCTGCAGTGCATTTTTTCACATAAGGTGCACATTTCCAAATCATGTATATTATGTATTGAAATGTCTCCATTTCCTCTATTTTCTCCTCCAAACCATTTTCCAAACCTCGTTGCCGAAAACTGAGCGGTCTCATTGCTCTGGCTGTTTGCACCACTTACTATTTTTTTTTTCTTCACTCTCCAAAAAGTAATTTATTCTCCTTGACTTTATCCTTGCATGCTTTCTCACACACACTGACAGTCACTGACACTTCTGAATCCACCTGTGTGTATATAATACATGATATCAATGGAAAGCTGCTTAATTAATTAGTCCATTTAGTCCTTAATTCTTAATTGACTTGTATTTAACTTTTTTTTTTTTACAGTTTTGGTTACTTGCATTTGTCTAAAAACAAATACATAAATAAATAAATAAAATGTAAATTTGTAGTGAAAGACCTTTTGTTTCTGTCTTGCAAAAAAACATTAGTCCAATAGTGAATATAAAGCTTCAAAACATCAATTTTCTTGGCTTTACGTGGGAGTTGTAAATTGCACAGTACATAATTGGCTCATATTAGATTAATAATTAGCTCTGATTTCATGGCTTTCTGCCATTGGGCATTAGTTTAGTAGTATGTTTGTTTTATCACTGTCTGTCGAGGTGTGCACTACTGGGAGAATAATCAACTATTTTGCATACTGTTTGGTAAGATTGTGGTTTTGGAACTTTTAAATTCACAACACCCTTGTGGGTGATAAAGCCAAATTCCCTCCGTTTGTCAGTTCTTTATTCATCTATATCTTTACTTTTTACTTATCTTGCCAAACACAATTTAGTCTCCTCTTAATCTGTATTCATCCCCCACAAACTAATTCACTTTCACTTCATTCTCTCAGTCTCCCTGTTTCTTCATTCTATCCGTCTTTCCTGAACCAAATTAAATTCAGTCTCACAGACCAGCTTTAATATCATCTCAACCTACTAAATTTCTGCTCTCTCACCTTCTCAGTTGCTCACTAGTCTTTCCATTCCTTTCTGTCCCTAACTTTGAAACCGTCCACACCTTCTTCAAAAGGCTAAAACTCACTTATACCCAAGCATTATTCTCCTCACATACAGTAGTCTCAGCTACCAAAAGCAAAATTGCTCCGTTTGTGTTTCCCGCCATATCTGCTGGATTAAATTTCTCAGTGTAACATGCATATCTGCTCAATCACATCCAAAACTAATCTCACCTCTGCCTACCGCATTTCTTCTCTGTCTCTTTCGCTTGTTCTGTTTCTCATCGTCTCTCGGTGTAAAATAAAGCTCGCTCAACACAACCAAGCAATTTCATTTCTACCCATGTCCTCTCTACTCACCGCTCACCATTTTATCTTCTCACAAACTAATTTAGTCTGCATCCATGCTTCTCTCTCCCTGTCTCCCATCTTCTCTTTGCATCTCTCGGCTCTCTGAGGAGTATCGCTCGTATTATATCTTACTATAATCTACATAATGTGCACCTCTCTTTATCATTTCTGAGTATGTGCTCTTTCTGTTTGTGAAAACGATCAGATATCCTCTTTTTCTATCTACTGTTATCTCTGTCTTTAAGGTTGTCTGTCCACTGGGAACGTCTCTTTTTACCACCGAGGTCTTCAGGGTTAACGACTGTTGCACATTTGTATCAGCACTGCAAGCTTTGGATGTTTCTGAAAGACATGAGCGCTTAAGGGTTAGAAATATTTAAATTCTCATGAATAAAAGAGTGCATATTGCACAGCTTCAGCATTGTAGCTGCGGGAGGTGGGACTAAATCTTCCCTTCTACATTTGAAATGGAGGTTTATTTCTTAGAGGAGCAGAAGATAACTATTCCTTATTTAAAATAAGTTTTTCCTATTATCACTTACCTAAAACTATACTTGATTCACAGACATGTCAGAGATTTAATTCTAGTTTAAGAGCATTGGTTAGTAATTTAAAGTCTTAAAAGTTATAATCTAAGCCATCACTAACAAGAGCAGCAGCCCCAACCTGCCTTTACACTAGATCTTACTTTGTGTGACATGCAGTTGGATTTCACAGGAAATGAAATTTGATTGCCTTGACAGTCATTCAATTGGTTGGGGTTTAAAAACAGGATATCTGGTTTCTGGTTGAACTACCACAAAAGCTTTCTTACCCATTCTAAATGCATTATACTTTGGGAGGCAGATGTCTGGCAATGAGAAATTAGCAACAGTTCAAATGTGCAAACCTTTGATATGAGTGACAAAGAAATTACAACATATTCTATTCACAAAGAAGCAACAGGGTTTATAGAGAATATGTTCAGAATTTTAAGAAACAGCAGCACAACAATATACTGGTGTAAGAGAAAGATTACTATATCAAAGGAGGGCTCATTTGTTTGCCGTATTAACACCAAAGTTTCAATACTTTTGAGGAAACTTTTAATTTAAAGGCATGATCACTTATTGTTTTGTCTTCCAAATTTTTACAATATGAAATTATTTTGGTTTCCTATCTATTTTGTTTTCTGTTTGTCTATCTAGTTTGCCACATATGAAATTAAAATGAGTTGCAGGAACATGAGCAGAAAACTGACTACTTACAGTACATGGAACTATCTGTACCGGTGTTAACCCTTTTGCCATCAGGGAAGAGAAGCATCACCAGCAGAACATCACACTTCAGAGATAGCACCTACCTCCAAGCTATACGACACTTAAACATGGCTTAACGTATTCATGTTTTTTCCTGTGGTATTATGTACTTGTGGACTGTCCTCTCTGCACTATGGAATGCCCCACTGCACTAGGGACATCCCAGTTCGCCATTGCACTATGAGCTCTGGCTTGTGCCTCCTGCACCAAGCACTTTATGGACTGGTCCACAACCCGTTTACACACTTATATGTGTGCAATATGCGTTGTTTATGTTTATGTCTGTGCATTTGATGTCAATATGTGTGCAATGTGTTATGTCGGTGCACTGTTGTCAATTAGTCGCGCACGGCCATGTAAACACCGGCAAAAACGTTTTTACGTTTTTAAAAACCCGAATATGCTACCTGGGTTACCCCTTTTCTAACCCGAAATTTTGGTCACGTAAACGGGTATCGGCATATCCCCATCAAAAGGAACATTGATTTGTGTTCTGCGCATGTTCTATTCGCAAGGAATCTTGGTATTTTGAGTAGAGGAACTTCTTGTATGCGCCAGAAAAAATAGTTATAATAATAATTATATACTATAATAATATAGTTATATAGTTATATATATATATGTCAATGCAGAAAACCTGCGGGCAGTATACCGGAAGTAAACAAGAAGTAGAGGTAAACATGGCGAGACGCAGCACAGCACCACACTTTTGGAGCGAGGAGGAAACCAATTTCTTTATTAGTGTGGTGAAAACCATGAATATAATGTCTTTTGTTGACAGCAGAAAGTACAGAGATAGTGAGATTTATAAGAAGGTGACCGAGAAGTTATTGCGTCTTAATGTTGTCCGTACGTCCAGACGCTAACCGTGCGTTGCCGTTTACATCGGGATATTGCCAATTGATTACAAATTCCATGTATACAGGAGTAACTCTCTCTGCTCACGCATGTAAACGGGTTATTCCGAATGTCAGAAACCCAAATAGTGACCTTAACCCGACCATAACCCGAAAATTGACAGCTTGTAAACGTAGTCCCGGACTTACAATTAGCTGTATGGGTGTCAGGGTTGTAGTAAAGAACACAAATAGAATGGAGCCATTGCTAATGTTATTAGTAACACCTGAGCTTTTCCTGCTATGACAAGTGAAAATGCCTGTGAGCAGATTAAAGCAGTACTGGTCAATCTGTCTCAAAGTCAAGGATTCACTGAATTCAATTCATTGATTTGAGGACTTCAGAAGTCCTGTAACACATCAGTAAACTAAAAACATTTTTACTTTAACCCTGGAATGGAACACAACAGGGTTAACATACAGTACTAAAGCTGAGTAATCAGTACAGAACAGTACATGACCTCTGCTGACACTGTGTTTCACACTATTTTCTTAACACTATTACACACATGTATTATATATTATATACTATAATCTCTGGGATTGGCACCATAAAGGTAGTGTTAACTTTGCTCCGAAGCGGGGTTTTTACTCTATTGCTTTGATTAGGCACTTCCTTCAAGAAAAGATTACCAGCTAACCAACAAATATTAATCTGAGCCAACAGGGCGCAACGTTACTCTCAGTCAGAGAAGGGATTGAATGTACTTCTCAGTCATTTTATGATTTAAGGTGATGAAACCATGTCACTTGAGTAGCCCAAAGAAACACCAAAACAATTGTTCACAAATCACGCCTGACACAGGTCTATTGAAAGCTACTGTTCTAGCATCAAAAATATTCCTCAATGAGTGGAAAGTGTCCAATACCGGTCAAAACCCTGGGCTTAGCTCCTTCCTGTGAGAGAAACTCCCTTAGAGTTTCAGGGAAAAGCAATTCAAAGCCACAAACAGCGTATGAGGGGATGGATGAAGGCCGGTTGGATGGTGAAAAAAAAAACAATGAGCTAGAGAGCAAACCTGGTTGGGAGATGTCTGGAGAGTTTTGTGTGTTGCAGAATCAATTCATCCCTGTTTACTCGTCCTCCTCCTCTTCCTCCCACTTGCCCTGGGCTTGACAAGACACCCAACGCCTACGCAGGAAAAGCACAACACCAACTACCCAGAACCCCATCTGATTTCCCTTCCTCTATCCCTCAACTATTATCTTCCATCCCTCTCTCTTATTTCTCCCAGATGTCTCTCACCCCATTTTCCCCCTGCAGCCCTCCTTCCATGTTATTCTCTCTGAATTCATCCGTCTCCCTCGTCTTTCATATCGCTGTCATACCCGCCTCTTCTCCGTCCTTTCCTTCATCTCTCATGCTCTGCTGTTTGCACTCTCCCGCTCTCTTATCTTTAAACGTTTTTTTCTTTGTCCCCTCTCCTATTATGAATGATCAAATTTTTTCCAATCTTTTATCCTTTCTGTTTTCTCTGTCACCGTCCATAGGTCAAAGTTTTAGCCATAGCACAGTTTTTTGCTTTTGTTTTTCACCTAAAAAGAGGAACTTCAATAACGTTCAGCAGCCAATGTATTCTGAGTCTGGTGGATGTGCGATGTGCAATCTAGGACCACCGTTTTGGATCAATGACCGGAAATGTCATTCCCTCTCATTCAATTCTGAAACTGTCCTGACTCCCTCCATCTCTCATTCCATCATACTTTATTCTCTGTCTTTGTCTCTCCCTCCCACTCGCTCTCTGTCCCTTTCTACCTCCATTTCTCCTTTGCTTATTTCCTCTCTCTCTAAATCTCTCTCTGTCTGGCTCAGTGGGAGTTTGGAAAACACTCCGTCTCTCTCATGAAAGAAAAGTATTGCTTCACTCCCCCAGCTCTCTTTTGATTCGAAATAAAAGGCAATGTGAAACATCCCCCAGACACACACACTGACATTCATAGCATCTATCCTCTCCTACGACCTACTCAATGGCTCGAAGACTGAAGCAATTCAGCAGTATGAAGGGGCAGAAAAAACAGGGAGGCAGAGAGGGAGTGAAAGAGAGAGAGGAAATTAGTCTAGAGAATTGGGAAAGGTAAGAAAGAATGAAGTGTGTGTGTGTGTGAGAGAGAGAGAGAGAGAGGGAACAAATTAGTTTGATGACAGTAAAAAAAGAGTGAGGGGTTTATAGTGTCTGTCTGCCTGTGTGTGCATGTGTGTGTGTGTGTGTGTGTGTGTGTGTGTGTGTGTTTGTGTACGTGTAAAAGACTATAACAGGTAGAGAGCGAAGGAGGAGGAAGCTCTCCAAGGAGGCAGAGTATGTGTTTTCATGTTGTTCAGCTCAACATGACAACAGAGTAAAAACAGAGTGGATCAAAAAGGAAGACAATATGGGACATGAACAAAGACACACAGTCAGTCAGTTTTAGTTTACCAGGCTGGAGTTGAGGCTACACCAAGACACAACACACACACACACACACACACACACACACACACACACACACACACACACACACACACACACACACACACACACACACACACAACACTCCTATCCTATTAATTAAATCAGTGACATAGAGGTGAATGAATAAAACACTGTTTTATTGCCTATAGTTTAGCATTTTTGTTTCAAATTCAAGCATTGCAATGTAAATACAAAATTATAAAATACATATGTCTGTTTTCATAATTCATGATAGTATTATTATTTATGCTCTTAAGCAGGTGTTATGTTCTACCTAGTTCCTGTAAAAGCAACATTGCTCAGCTTGGTTCCTCTATGTCATGAGCCGACATTTTAACCTGCAGCAGCAGATAACTATTAAGTGTTTAAAAGTATTCTACTAAAGATGTAAATGTTTCTACTGAATGACCTGTTGATTGGCAAGCTCTCACGTGCTAATTGGACTCTTAACTCCTGTTTAATAATAGCAGGTGCACTGGAAAGGTCAATCAGTTAAAGCAATAACATGTAGACAGCAACTTAGAGGTGGCAAATTAGAGTGATCAAGGCATTTACAATTCATTGGGCGTTCAGAACGTGACAAATTCTTTATCAAATTTGACTCTTCAGTCTTGCGTAAAAGACACATGAATTAATTATTGGGTTTATTCTTAACTTTCTTGAAACAAACGTAAATGAATATACTAGTACAATTTATAATCAACATGTGTATACCATAGGGCTGTAACGGTTTTTGTATTCTTGCCGAACCGTCACAGTACGGGTGTCCCGGTCAGGTGCATGCAGCTGCACACAGAATACACGGTATGTAGATTGATTCACGTAATGCGGAACCAAATTTCAGAAGCATTTTAGTTTAGCAATAATTAGCCTGTGCCCATGTTATCTCCTTACATACACCTACGCTCTCCTTCTCTGCAAGATTGGGAATGATTGAGATTTGTCTTGGCACAGCTACCAGAAGACTTCCAACTTTCAGACACGTTGCTCACGTGATTCCAAAACCAGGGTAGGAACTGTGTACCATTACACCCCTGGTATACCGTCATCACTACCACAAACAAACACACTTCAACTCTTACTTGTGTATCTTTGTATGAATGAAAATAAACACACACATTTAATTCAAGCCCTTTTACCCAGAAAGAACCCCTTTGCCACAGCAGCACAAATACATGCACACTCCTGCACTACAGCACACTACTCACCAGTATAATCTTCACGGCAGATGCAGGTGTACCCTCCTTCTCTGCGGGCGCAAACCCCTCCGTTCAGGCAGGGGTTGGAGTAACACAGGTTGATCTCCGTCTCGCAGTAATCACCCGTGAAGCCAACCGGGCAGCGGCAGCGTAGGCCTGCGATGGGGTGGATGGGCCGGAACAAGATGGAGGGCGAGGAGATGAAGGGGGCAGAGCTGTTGAAGCGCAGCACTGAGATACACTTCATGTAGTTTTGGCATGGCTCACGCAGACACACATTGTCGTCGAACGGAAGAACCTGGAGTCATGGGAGAGGAAAGTCATTGTGAAGAATGTTATTGCTGTGTTAACATGTAAACAGTAGTTTACTGTTGTAAGTTTTGCAGATGGTGTCCCAATTTAGATCTGTTCTGACTTATAAAAGTAGTAAAAGCACAAGTGCTACTAACGTTAATGTTGTATTTCTTTTGCAAAAAAAATGGCTCATATGAGTGATTATCATGAATAACCTTTTTTAATACCAATATGCATAATTTTTTTTCTTTTCTTTTTTCTAAAACATTTTTATTGCTTTTTTGTTTTAGTACATCACCATCTAACACTTACAACATCATGAACATATGGCAGAAGTGAAAACAATAATTAAAATATGCATCATTTTAGTGTGGTAGCTGGTTAAGTGGATGTAGTTTTAACTCCTTTCTATAAAATAAGGCAGTTCAATCCATAACAATGCATTTTTATTTCAGAAAAGTATTACTTTTTAAGGCTTAATCTGAAAAGTAACTTGTATATACCTTTTAAATTGTATGTCCATTCAATAATTGCGAAAATGTTCTTACATGCCTGAGAGAAAGCATAAGTTAAGGCTAAGCAATACCAGGGCCCTGAAATTGGAGCACCTAACTTGATTGTAGCCTTAATTAATTGTGTTGATTACACCTGTGCACCTGACTAATTGGTCTTCTTTTTGATGAGGTGTTCAAAGTTTGACTTTGGACGTTAACTATTTAACAGTTACTATTTAGCTTATAACATGGATAGCAATGTTAAACCTCTTTAGAGAGAAACTCTGATAGACTGCGGATACCGAAGAAAACTGCAATTAGTTTAACGGCTAGCTAGCTAGCTAGAATGTTGACATGCGAATGTTTTGCATCCTAGCATGCTAGCGTTATCATGTTAGCACCTTAGTTATGCTATCTAACATTACGTGGTATCATGCTAATGATAAATCACTGCAGTAGCGCTAACCTCGCTGACAAACGGAGTCATGTCCCTCTCAAAATCTCCTTCACTGATATCCTAACTCAGTTTTTTTGTTTTGTTTTCTACTTTTGAAATATCTCTAAATATCATCTTCTTACTGTCAACTGACTTAAGCCGCCATCATTCAGTTGAAAGAAGCTTCTGGTTGATGAAAAAATATTGACAGCTCATCTTAGGTGGTAGTTGGTATTGTTTGCCCTGAGTCGCTCCTCTCAGGCTGCAGAGCCTCAAGAGGCTCCGCCTCCTCTGATTGGTGTAGGCGTAGTAGCCTAAACCCATTTACTTTCCAGAGGAACGGTTAGTGTTAAGGTCACTGGATCAGATATATTAACAAGATTGTTTCTTTTTAGACAGTAAGAGGTAATATATTCAGTTTGTGTATGTGTGTTAGTGTGGCAATGCCTGTTGAGAGAAAGTTGTTTACGTTCAGCCTTAAACTATATCTCTTGACACTGCAGTGCTCTCTCTCGGCCCTTCACAAATCTTTTCTCCTTTGGGTTTTACTTCTACTTTCTATCAAAATATCTCTTTCTCTATCTCTTTCTCTCATGCATGTACAGAGATGCTCTGAGAGGGTCTATAGGCTTGTTTGTAACTGATGTGCCTGCTGTGTCCAGGTGTGTGTGTTATTTCATGCATGAGAACATTTAGTGGTCATATAAGCGTATTGCTTGATAAAGCCATATGGCTGCACTGACATGGCATCTGTATTGTATTATTATCAGTTCACATGCAATATGCTCAAGTATCCTTCTTTTGATGCATTTGTGTTTGCACAATGTGTCTTATTACGTTTGCTTCGCATGTCTTATTACATGTAATCAGAATTCCAGCTGCTGCATGTGAGTGACTTTTTTCATAGAATGTTCATTTGAAAAAATATATGTGATCATTGTGTCTGTAGATATATACACCAACACTAAGCATTTAAAACTTGTGATTCTTATATGTGTATTTGTAACTAACCTCCATCTGTGTCAGTGACGTCAGCCTCGGCCTGTTCAGGTACAGCTGTTCCTCCAGGGTCTCAGAGGGGAAGAAGAGTCCGCCGGGCAACGCAGCAGAGAAGCTGACATTCAGGATCCCGCCCGGCGCAGCATCCAGATCGGGCTGGATATTGAAGATGAAAACATCCTCGACAGGCACAGAGAGCACTGCTGACACGCCTTCCAGGAAGTTACCCAGCAGTGGTGACAGGAAGTGCTCCTGGGACATGTTCTGGAGGCGGACAGTGACACTGCTGCCCAGCATGTTCTCTGTGATGATGAGGACGCGGAGAACACACTGGGCTGAAATGCTGTGGACGCCATCTGAAGAGAAGAGAGCAGAGGAAAAAAAAAAAATGTTAAAAAATGTTAGGTAAAAGAATATAGGTGCTCCTTCATGAGGTGTATAGAAGACGGACAAAAGGGTTAGACGGTGAAGGAGATAGAGAAAGATAGAGACAGAGAGGTTTGGAAAGACAACTAACTGTAGGAGGGAGATAGATGAAGGGGGAGGCATGAGGGAGAAGGGTGAAAGGGTAAAAGGGATAAAGATCAGCGCGACAGAGGTAAAGAGACAGCAATAAATGAATGGGAGCCAGAGAGGAAGGATTACAAAGGCAAAGCGAAAAGGTGAGAAGTTTAGGTTTTAAATTATGTAAGAATTGATCTGCTGTGAAGGAAGTTTCCAGTTTCAAGTATGTTTTTTTATTCAACTACCCTCAAATCTGTGTTAGTTTCCTAGCCATAATCTGAGTTTTGTTTTAATGCATATATGTATCTAACAGTTGTCTTACATTTTTACATGACAAGCAGGTTATAAAAGGCACCCAATTTGTTATACTTTGAGGTGAATTGTCACATTTTTCATGTCCACAACCAACCCTGTTTACTACAAAACACTTTTGTATACTGCCATATAAGTTTTAGAGGCAACAAATGTGCTCTCCTGGATTACTTTCACTAGCAATATTTTCTTTTTCCATTCCAGGAAGTGTGATATTCTTATAACAGACGTCATAGGGAGCAGGTTGGTGTCGATGGTTGGGCGTACAAAACACAGGACTTTGACACTGGGTTTCCTGCGTCCCACTTGTTGTTTGAGGCTAAAACAGAGGTTGACCTTAAAGTTGTGGAAAAATTGTGTTTTTAATGGTTTTGGTTCAATATTGAAAACGTCAATGTTTACCATCTAGTAATGTTTAAGATACTCTCTTTACCAAGTGCTTTAAGACTTACAAAATATTTAAGACATGTAAGTAAGCCAAGAGCTGCCTGCTGGGTATTGCTACACATACACAGACACACAAATGAGGATGTCAAATATTTTGGTGGTTACCTTGCTAGCTAATGAAGGACATGATGATGGTCTTGTTTTATTTAGCCATACTTAAACTACAATATTGGTCACATAGCCAGCATTTTTTGTTTTGCATCTATATATTTAGCTAAACATACAGCTAAACATCCTTCATGATAGATTTGTGATATACAGTAAGACGGTATGGTAATTTTATGAAAGCCACATCACCGTTGTTAGCAAAGATATTGCAATTCTTTAATTGTATGTTCCAGTAAGAGAGGGAAAACTGAAATCTACATTTATTTGTGAGCCAGGAAGTGGGTTTCAAGCCTTGTGCATGTGATTGAACAAGCCACACAGAGACAGAGAAAGAGAGAGATAGAGAGGTATCACAGAGTGTTCTCATGCAGAAAACATCATCTCCCCCGTCTCCGCACATTCAGCTTCAGTTTCAAATTCAACACAGCGTTCCTTTTCTCTGTAACCCGTCACTACTACAAAATGAGTTCGTAGGCATCACAGCAGGTCACAACCGTCACAAACAAACCGTTTCAACAACAGACAGAGATACGTTTCATCTACACTGGATGCAAACACAGTCCAGTACTGGGCTGCATTGTATATCGTAAAGCAATTTGGTGCGACAAGTTGGCTAATAAGCTACAAAAGAATACAAATGCACACAACACACCGCCGTGAGGAGGCAATTTTCTGCTGTGGCACCGAGGCGCTGTGAAGGTGAAACAGGGTGAACGATAAGACAGAGAATGAAAGAGTAAGAATGCAATACACGAGGGGTCTCAATGCAAAAAGGGCATGGCAGGTGGTGGAAAGAAAAAATGAATGAGAATGAGAAAAATAAAAACGGAAAGAAAGCAATGGATGGAGAGTGAGGGGTAAAAGAGACAGAGGGAGGATGTTGACACAGTGAGGCGACGGAGGGTGAAGGAGGTTTACTAGAAACTGGAAAAAGCAAAAGAGATGATGGAGGGAAAGAGAATGAGGGTCTTCAACCAGGGATTAATGAAAAAGAGAGAGAGCACTATAAATATGGAAACTCACAATCAATAATAACTTACTGTTAAAGTTAGTTTAAATAATTGATTGATTATTTGTTCTTTTCTTTCCCTTTGCTAATACTGTAGTACAATTTGAGAGGTTATTGAATTGATGAAATTGTAAATTTATTTAATTTAATTTAGAGTTGAGTAGAGTTGATTACCATCATTTACAATTTGTAACTTATTTGCTTTTGACAGAAATTGTCAAACAGACAGAAAGGAAGAAAGGAGTGAAGGAAACTAGAAAGGCATAAAAGGAAAGAGAGGCAAAATATAGTAAATGTTAGAGAAGGAAGGACACAAGAAAATGACTCTAGAAAACGAGCGAGATGTAGACAGATGAAAAAAGCCAGAGAGAAAAACTGAATAAATAGAGAAAGAGATAGAGAGAGAGATGTAGAGAAAAGAGAAAGAGAGAGGGGTGGAGGGATGGGGGTTGGGTGGCAGCTGGTTTGATTACTGGATTATGAGGAGCCTCACTCCCCACTGACCTCTGATACACACACACACACACACACACACACACACACACACACACACACACACACAACATCCAGAGCCCTTCGTAATAAATGAACAGACAGAGGGAGGAGTGGCATGAAGGGCCAGAGGAGGAAAAACTCCCACAGAAAATCATCAGGGAACATTTTAATGGAATAATTTGTGGAAATAGATGGATGAAAAGACAGACAGACAGACAGATGTCTGACTTTAAAATAACATACAGTATTAGGTGAAGTAATTAAATGTCACCTCGTCTTCTGGGGCTAAAAACCAGCTTTATTATCAGCCCCCTGGATCACGATGGAAAGACGCAGCAGTAATTGACGCTGATCTTCCATTGTCATTAAAATGAGACCGGGATCTATGAAAAGACCCGGGATAATCTGCTGGAGTAGGACCCAATCGCGCACACACACACACACACACACACACACATCCATCACAAATGCACATATTCACACTAATTCTGTACACATACAAAAATATACCCATCATGGACACAGAGCAATCTCTGGCCTCTGACTCTAACTTTAACCATCACATCTACATGCCTAACACCGACCCTTTCCCTAGTAACCCAAATCTGACTAACATTAAAGGACTAGTCAGACATTGTGGGACATATGCTTATTTGCTTTCTTGTCGAGAGTTAGGTATAGGCAGTCTCATGTCTGCATGGTAAATATGAAGAGGCCTCTCTCTCTCACACACACACACACACACACACACACACACACACACACACACACACACACACACACACACACACACACACACACACACACATTAATCCTATTGGCAAGTATGCACTGAATTTGTACCCCTAATTTGTACCTTTTATTTCAAACGGATATTTCAAACCACTTACTCAACGCTTTATTCCAATTGCTGGAAGATTGTGCTGCTTTTCTCCTCTTTGCCTCTAACCAATCCGTCTGCACCAAGGTTATTTATTCCCTTGTTTGACACACTGTTTTGTGAGCAATTGCCATGTTGGCCTCCTGCAGATTGTGTCATCTTAACTGTTTTCTGATAAGAAAAAAAATATGACAATTTCCTCTGCCAGGCACACTGAACATTTTCCCTGTGAGTCTCACAGGCTCCCAAGAATCCCCTTCGGTGGCCCACAGGGGACAACAGTCATTCAAACAGGAATATTTGACAACTCAACAAAACATAAACAGGCTAACATGAAATATGGTACTCCTGAATATCAGTGCTCCCTGACAGTTTTTAACTTCACCTTATCAGCCCTCAGGGTAAGCAGCCATTACATTCTGACAGTTAACCTGGTACACACACACACACACACACACACACACACACACACAGTAAAATATCTTAATTTGGTTTCCCTTTCTTTCTACAGTCTAATTAGGCCAACCTGCATCAGCACAGGGCTCTTTACTCATCCCTCATGTATGAAGCCAATTGGCTAAATGGCCATTTCAGCAATTAGAACCACCAAACTCTGTCCACTCCTGGCAGGTCTACTTTTACTCAGGTACATAATATGCTAGTTCTGCTAAAAATACAAAAGTCTTACCAATAAGTCTGCAGAAACATAACATTTTGTAACAACTGAGGATTGTCGTTACAGCATGGGAATCTCACTAAAATCTGGTATAACACTAACTAATTATAATGTTTCCTGCTGTGTTAAAAAGCACATGTTTTTCTAGAAGCTCAATAAGGAAAAGGTGCTTTCGGTAAAAGCAGTTGAGTGTTAGAAACCGTTTGCAGGGATTCCTTACTTCAGCTCAAGTTTGACTTTAAAGCACAAAGTTATTGTGCTAGATACATGAACTTGTATCAGATTCCCCTCTGTTACTAAAAAACATCCACCTAAAGAATAAAATCCCACAAAAAGTCAGACATTATCAGCTACAAAAATGATCCATTTACAGACATGAACCTGTCTCTCATTTGGCCCTCAGACAACATTTTGATCAACAAGGGTAAATAAATACAGTAATAGTAACCACACATGCATCCTTGCATTTTATAGACAATAATTCAAATGATTTATCAATTGAAGAAATTATTATATAGTTAGTATAGATAGTTAATGACTTGGCCACTTCAGAGCCTTTTACGTCGTATAAGATATGGAACTGAAAATTCAATTCAGAAATAAGGTTAAGCTGTATATGAAGGCCAATACTGATGCGTGATAAAGAGAGAGAATCCAGTGTGTACAAGGACATAAGTCATCTGCTATACTTTAAATTCCTGCCAAAGCTTATGGGAGTCTCAGGTTTCAATCATTTTGTCAGACAATATATCACATCAGTGGAAAGACATGGAGCAGTTGTGATTTACTTTTGAATCCTGGTGAGAGGTGAGTAAGGGCGATCTTGTCCATAACTTCCCAATAAGCAAGGAAGTCATAACTAATGCATCGCCCTTTTTCAAGGCACTCTACATGCATCGAAACAATAAAACATTAATAACCTCCAAACTCAAAACCCACAAATGGAAGGTTATTTTGGCGTCTTTAGCACCACGGGAAAACAAAGCATTTCGTAAATAGCAACTCAGAGATGCTTCTGCGAGCTTTCATTGCTCCTGTGGGCTTCGAGCCAACATTTTTCCCTTCATGTGTCCGCACTTCAAAGAGGGAGGAGAGCTCGGGGCTGGCATGCATAAAGCCTCTAAGAATAAACACACTGATCCGGAATCATCAGCGATGTCCCATGGATGTGTGAATATCAATACGCCATGAGAGAGAGGCTGGCCTCTGATCAGTGCTGCGGCTCTAAGATGCTTTGTGGGTACACGGTCCCCAGCGTTTCAAAGGGTTGAAGGAGTTCAGTGCTATCTCCCTGTGCCAGGTAGCCTGACTAATAGCACACTCAAAGCTTCGTGAATGTCAGAGCATCCCGAGCTCGCCTCCTGGAAAATCCAGACGGAAATAGTCTGCAAAGTAGTGTACAATAGAAGCCCACAGCTGGAGCTGAACACAGCCTCAGAAACATTTTTAAAAGCTGCAATACAGGGCAGGAGGATGGTTCACATGGAGGAGTCCTGGCATTTTCCTTTGACGGTGAAAGCAAGAAAGTCACAGCAACCAAAGGTTTGGAGATACTGCTCAGGTGGTTTGTGAAGATGTTAAGAAAAAGTTCTATCTAAGCCAAACAAGCTTCATTATTTTGTCTAAAAAACTCAGAAGTCACAGATTCTGTGAAATTAAAGGGGAGCTGCTTAAAAAGACACCTTTGTGGTTTTATAGTTAGATTATTAAGCATCTAAGACAATAAATGTAGGAAGCTGCTTGGTGTCATCTACACAGCTACACATGACATGACTATCGATAGGCACACAAGCTGTTTGTCCCAATTTACAGGTTTTCAAAATGGCTAAATTAAGTGTTTGAAAAAGCCTATGCTTGATTTTTTAATGTGCTGTTATTGTAACCTTTTGTACCACAGTGAGAAAGGAGCTGCACACAGGTGGAGAAAATTAAAACACACTGCAAATGTTGGTGCAACAGTTTGATGAAGTTTAAAAAAAAGTATTCAGTCTTAGAAAAGCATTGAGCTTTCTATTGTGAAGTTTGATTGGCAGTGGCCTTCTATAGATGTAGTTTGATTGACGTCTGTTGGTGCGCTTATTGTAACATTTTCTCTTACTACAAAATGGTAAAGTACATTTCTTGTTTACTAACAGTATACTGTGACAAGTGTGTAGTACAAACTGTAGCCTATTGGCTACATTTAGTATGTGATATGGAAAAGGGGACACACTGAAGAACAAATCTGGGGTTTCAAGACGGTCTATCATATCAACTATAAAACATGTTTCAGATGCAGATAAAGTCGTTCACCAGACATCAGACTTGAGGCCTCAGAGGAGGTGCAGCTCGCTGTAAAAGTAAAAGCAACGTGTTATTCATTCAATTCTGTACAGCATTCAAAAATCTCCTGTATTTAAATTCAAATTCCTCCCACTGTTACTGTGGGAGGAAAACTTTGAATATCTATTGAGAAAATTTTGCATGAATTTATCAAAGACCATATCTCACCAATAGGCATTTGTGTCAATTTAAACCTTGTTTTAAATGGGTTCATCATGTATTCTCCATTTTTCTTTTATTATTCATTGTGGCTCTGTGTAGCTCAGTCTGTAAAGGCTAACACTGCCGGGGTTAGAGGTTCAAATCCCTAAATGGTTAAGTCATTCACACATGGCATTGACACTGGTGTGACTAAAAGTCTAATTCAAACTGTATGCACTCTTGGTGCTATAAGGAGTTGGGATTAAAAGGAAAAAAAGCCTGAAAGGGGAGATATATTACAACTAGCATGCAAAAACCCAAAACAGTAAAATTGGATTTAGACTGGACAAAAGCCATATGCTGCTACCCTGAAACACACTAAACACCGTCATGGTGCCTTCAACCCATTAGGTCGCAGACCATGTATCCACAAACATGGTTTTAAATCCCATTTCACACTGTGTTGTCACATCCCTTTGTTTGGCCTTTTCCTGCCTCAGTGTTCACCGTCCTCGAAAAAGTCCTAATAAAATATGTGAGAAGGTTGAATTTTAAAAGCGCTGTGTGATACAAAAGGTTTTATTTTTGATTTTATGAGCTGTGTAAGTTGGCTGCAGGTCAGGAAAATAAAACACTGCCCTTTTTAAACCCATAAACCGTTTCAGGTTGTTAACGGAGTGCACAGAGGACCATCTGATGTACAGTCACCTGAAAATAATGACTGAGAGAGAGAGTTAAAGTATGAACAGCCAAAATGGCACTTCATACAAATAAGTACATAAGTGAATAAATGGATAGCTGCAAAGAGACTCAGGCGCTGGCTTGACCGCTGATTTCTGCGCTCTGTTTGTTTTTTAAAGCCTTTTTACCCCTGAGGTCTGGGCACTCATTGTTCTCAGTGCAAAAGTAGAACAGAGTAAAAAAGCAACACACAAAAACACACACACACACACACACACGCACGCACGCAGACAGCAGCCCCAGCAACATAATGGTTTAACCACCCTATCACAACAGAAGCACTAATCCTTTACGTTAAACCAGATACACTTAACATGCACACACACTGAAAACAAAAAGCCCTTTCGCATGCAGAGACTAAATTTTCGCCCATATCACATTTATACACACCCGCATGTCTATTGTATGGATAAATAACACAAATCTACCCTCTGACCTCTCTAACATGCAGACGTGACATCTGTTAGCAGATGTTTTCAGCAGCAGCCATCCTCCTCCATCTTGCATTTGTCTGTTTGTATTGTGGTGGTGCTGCTGCTGCGTGTAGTCTTTTCTCTCAAATGTACAACCACAAAGACATTATGTTTGCGTGAAGAAAAAAAAAACAGAACCATACATTTTACTTATTTTTCATGCATAAAGAAACACTTTTTTTCCACAGGCACTGTAAACAGGGCTCCACCCTATCTGCTTTTGTTGTTTTTGAGTTAAATAATTTGGTATTTTGGAGCATAAAATTGTGGACTCTTGTAAATCATTGCCGTCACTCCAGCACCTGAGGCAGGTTGTGTCTGTAGCAGCTTTCATCACACCTTCTGTCGCCTGAAAAGATCCCAAATTTTAATTTTCCAAACGATTTCTCCTGTGGGGCAGTGTAATAGTGCAGCAGTAATGGTCATATCAGTAGGCTATGCGCAGCAAAAGGGACTCCTGTGATGCTTACTTGTGTGTGTTAATCATTCAAACACTTCCAAAGAGAATGCACACGACTGAATAATGTTTCAATAACAATTATTAGTTACTATTTCACAATAATAATAAACACTTACTTTGTTGATAGATGGAAATTGTGGAAACCATGCTGAAAATGGCAAAGCTTTCACAGGAACTAAGAAATTCCTCTTTGTTCCCTGCAATTGTATTCAAGGGGGAAAAGTTGTCACCAAAGCAGAATGTACGGTGGCCCTGAGAGGCCACTGCACAGCAACTTAAGAAAACACACGCAAATAGATCACAATGCGCAACAAAAAGAAAACACACGCAAATAAACCACAACACGCAACATAAAGAAAATCCACCCTTTGACTTTATAAATATTATTTACTCTCAAAAAATGCTATAAATCTATTTATATCTAGTGTTTTTTTTTTTTTTTAAAGAAGCTTTGTGTTATGTGTAGGGCAGTTAGCTGAGTTCACCAGATGTGTTTTGAGATGGAAAGGTCAAAATGTCAAGCTGCAAAATAGATTTTTCAAATGTGTCGAATATCCGACGGCCAATATAAAACCAACTATACCACAGTACGTTACACCACTGAATAGCCTCTTAGAGTTCAAGAAGTCATCAAAATCGATTGTTAAATCTCGCAAAGCCTAGGCTAATGTAAGAATATCATTTTAATACTTTGTTCCCTGGGTGTGTTTTCATCCCAACCACGATCTTTTTCCTCAATTTAACTTTTTGTTTCGGTGTCTAAACTTGACGTTACCGTAGCTGTAGCCTCAACCATCTGCAGCCACGTGTGCATCACTTAAAATTGTCCCCTGGAAACACTTCTGTTGTGTTGTGGTCTATTTGCATGTGTTGTCTTTTTGTTGCGTGTTGTGGTTTATTTGCATGTGTTGTCTTTATGTTGCGTGTTGTGGTTTATTTGCGTGCGTTTTCTAATTGTTGCGTGTTTTGGTCTATTTGCGTGCATTTTCTTATTGTTGCGTGTTGTGGTCTATTTGCATGTATTTTCTTTTTGTTGCGTGTTGTGATCTATTTGCGTGTGTTTCCTGTGCAGTGGCCTCTCAGGGCCACTGCACAGGGGGCAATGAGTGTAATGAGTGTATCCTAGGACAACCGACAATACTCATGTTCTGTTTGTTGCAATATAGTTTTCTACCACCAGTGGCAGCAATGAGCACAACTGGTGGTATCTGCTCTCCATTGTTACAGTACAAGACATGTTTTTACCAGATGTAACAGCAACGCTGGTATTGTTGGTACGCTGGTACAGCGTAATCTTGCTTTTTTAGTGTTGCAATGCATTTTTGTCAACAGACTCATCCAATCTAGCCCTGGTGTCTCCAGCTAAAATGCAGAACAGAGGCTGCTGGATCGCTGTCTGGCTTCTTTCTCTGATGTGATCTCGTTTGTTTACAGTAATCATGGTAATGTTGTTAAGCTAATGTGGTAATGATTTATTGATGACACAATGCTAAATATAGTATAGAAGTACCAGTCTGTTGATTATCTTTCCTCATTTTTCCTACATTGTGCCTCTCAGTCCTCCCTGGTGGCTGATTGGGACTAAACCAATTTTTATTGAGCCTCAGACCAGCACAAACAAATCATTAAAATGCTATTCATGAACACTTATAGTCAGCATTTGGCGCTTTGATGTCTGAAAGGTTAGGAGAGCTGGCCTTTGGGTAATAAACAAGGTTTGTATGTGAAGTACTTGAAGTTGTAATGTGTTTTGTATCTTTTTAAATGACTGTAAAGAGATATTTACTAGAATGCTAAATATATTTGTTCACAGATAAGGTCTTGCTGGGTCTTGATCAAATGTCCTCAGTCCCCAGGCTGGTTTGATGATTAAAGATGATGATAAAGACAAAACTGCAAATCTCTAAGCAGGGAACATGAAATTATTATGCTCTCAACTCCCTGAAAACTTCTGTCAAAAATATTCACTCATGGCAGCCCAACATGCCTGAATTACATAACTGTCACAGCATTCCCTTATGTACAATATTGCCTAATGTATCACTATTTCCCAGTAGTCATCCTGCCACTCAAACCACATTGTTATTTTTGGGAAGAGAAGTATCAAATGGACTGTATTTGTACAGGGCAGCTCCCAGATGGGGATGTGCACAGCTGTGTGAATGGAGAGTAACTTAGCATTTAGTAAAGAGCGATGAGAGCACATCTAACAAATCATGGATAAATGAAAGCTGGGAAACAGACACCTTATCAGTAGCTTACATTTAACTGTCAGAAAAAACATTAATAAATCCTTTATACTGTACATTTGCATAACATAACAGAAGCTTAAGCCGTGGAAACATCCCACTTTCCTTCTAACACAAGCCTTGAGTTGTCAAGCACTTAACTATGTGATGGTGTTATAGTGTTAGACAGACATCCCCCCTAACCCATCCACTACCTAATATCTCTGGCCTTCAGTGACCTAAAAACCTCTGCAGAAAATCAGATTATCGTCCCTACACAGAAAGCTTTAAACAGACACTGGGTTTCTGTCAGAAACACTGGTTACACTATATAAAACATTACGATGTCATACAAACCCCTTATTGCTTAATGTCTGCTATTACAGCACAGCTAAAAATATGAAAGAGCGGACAAATACTGGACAAAACCTGTTGAGGTCAGACTGGTTTGGTCCCAGTGTCTGTGTCATGGTTACAGGACACTAACAATCCAGTAGTGAAACCTTCCATCTGGCTCTTTGTGTCAAACTGTGTCAAACTCCACAATGTTCTCTGCTCGACCTGAACCATTTAGCTCCTGACGGGTGGTAGCGATATCGTGCCCCTGACAGGCCGAAGATGTAGAGCGTACATCTAATGGAATCTAATGGATTCTAATGGCCTGGTAAAAGTTTCTTGACATTGTGGTTGGCCAGTATGTACTGTATATGGAGGTCATCGTGGTTGCTAAATGAGCTGTAGTAAGTGCTGGGTGCTCATGATGCTGTGGGTTTGAGCCGGTTACACATTTTTAACATGCAGTTTTTCTTTATCCTCTGTTAAGATCTTAATTTAAGTTTAAAGTCAATATGTATGGTGTAGCAACACCAGCGTAGCAATGCATTCTCATCTTTCTTTACTGCAGACAATAAATACATGTAATCTAATAGAAAGGCAATAGATAGATGGTAGACATATACAAATCATGGTTTCTAATGGGACATCAATAATGGCAATACAACAAGAGTAACACACACTGTACTATTGCCTCATTTTACCTCCATGCTTGTAATATTGGGTAAAAAACACATTATTATCTAAAATGAGAATAATTCAAAGCGTTATGCTCTTGGGGGTTGACCTTTCTCAGCTGACCCACATGAAAATGCATTAGCTGTTTTGCACATAAATACATACATACATACAGCATCCACGTACTCACCCATAATGTGTATGGTTCCTTAGCATCAGTGCAATGAACTATATGTACTGAAAGTGTATTCATGGTGCACTGACCTGAGTCATAGTCAGGGGCGGAATGGGACCAAAAAATCTACCGGGAGGGGTTGGGGGGGTTCGGCTGGTCCGGTGAATGAATGAACAACACACAGCACAGCAACACGATCCACACTAGCCCAACACAAGTAGCACATTGGAACTGACAGCCAAGCTAACTTATGCCACAAAATATCGGAGGTACCTACTGTTGAGTTAGATTTTTATGTTAATCACTCCTCCTGCTAGTGTTAGCGTCATAATCCTTATACACTTAACATAGCAGCAGCCAAGGGAAGTTACTCATTTTAAAACTCTGAACATCTGCCAACCACTGAAGGACAAATTCAAGAGCCACTCAATAGTTAGTAGTCAATTTGTCTCATATTTACCACAAGCTACTTTCAAATTTCACAAGCTTTTGGCTGGCTGGTAGCTAGTGCTAATTCCCATCTGTGCCTAGGTGTGACATTAGGTGTTTAGCAACGGTAGCTTATTTCACCTGTAGTATCTTTACTCGTTGATGCCCAGAACATGTCCGTTATTTTGGAGCATTTCGCTGCCTCCTCCTCCATAATTTTTTTCCTTTTGAGTCTGACCTTCTCAGCGCCACCTTTCCCTTTTCTTTTTTGGCTTTCCATCATTAGACTCACACACTGTTAACGTTACCGATAGACTTCCAAACGTGACGAGGAAAAAAAGGTGTTTGATGTCTTTACGTCATAGGCCGACCAGGGTTATGCCATTTGGGGAGGGGCCGCTCACTGATCCCCCTATATTTCTGAAAATCCTAGACAATGGTTGTGACTTGCACTTGGTTAGTGCTTTCTGATTAGCCTGTGTTTGTATTGAAATAAGAGGCTGCTGCAGCCCGCTGTACGGGTTGAGCAGAGGCTGCACAGTTTGACCAGCAGGGCAGCGGCCGCACACCAGGCCACCGGATGGTATTACTAAGAACTTGCAATGTATAACTATTATCAGATAGGCCCTTGTGGCCTCGAAACATTACCGGGCCACCGGGAAAAGTCCCGACTCTCCCGATTGCCACTCTGCTACTGGTCACAGTTAGCATATAGTTGCCTCAACAGTGTCTAAATGAATACATGATGTGTCTTCATTTTCAACACCATCTAAAGTGCCAGAATCCCAAGCACACACAGAAGACATTGAACTCAAATCAGTATAGAGGAAATAACATAGTGCATGGTGAGCTTTCCCAATTTGGTCTTAGCTTGTCAGATCTAATACCGTAACTGTTTTGCAGAATGCTCACTCTTCTATTCTATACATGTGCCTGCATGTGACAAATTTACAAAAAACAAATTATACACATTTCTTAAGTATGTGCTCTATTTTTTGTGCTTAACACGTTTGATGAGTCTTGAGCTCTGCTTATTAATATACTAACAATGGATGAAAGTAAACCACAAAGAATGATCACCAACTCTGTAGCTCTATGGAGCTTTTAGCCTCTTTTATTTCAATCATTCATTCATTTATTTTTTATTTCGAACAAAACTAAATAAAAAAAAAAAAAAAATATATATATATATATATATATACACACACACATACAGTTTGTACCCATATATATATATACATACACATATGCTTACAAACCCATGCAAACAAATACCCATACACACACATAGATATACAAACACACATACATATACATACCCACACATACAAAACAAAAAGTGTGTAGTAACACACAACGTTTATTGTAGTTTATTGTTTCATTTCTACAGAACATTCACTCTTTGGTTCCATCTCAGTGCTATTATCAACCATGTTTCCATCAGCAGCTGTTTTCAACTAAAATAAACTCTAATCAACCCACTGTACACTACCTACCCAGCAACAAACAGCAGCAAGTTGGACAAAATGGAACATTTAGCAGATCTTGTTCTATGGTGGAGACAAAACCAGAGCAAAAAGCAGAGTACATTGACCTACATCCATCAGGTGGACACAAACATGACTCCAAATGAATGCCAAATGTTGCTTTGTTTCCACTGGATGTGTGAATAGGCAATTGTGTTTTTTTTTAGCTTGTGCTTCTTCTCCCATGTGGCCCAAATATTTATTTTATGCATCTTTAACTAAACATTAACCTAATCATAATCAGACATGCTACACAGATGGACCATATCAGGATAACGACCAATTAGGATCATTTGTCACTTATGAACAGGCTCTGGCAACAGCAGTTTGATAATGTATGCAAGTTTTCAAAGCAACACGAGAAAGTGGAGAGCCAAACAGGTTAAATCATACTTGTGTCCAAACCAACTGGTGGACATTTACAGTATTTTAGGAGGTTCATATTGGTTATTAGCATGAACCAGGACTTTTCAAATACCAAACAGATGATTGAGAGAAATGTATTGACACCAGATACGTTTTTCTATCAAACAACTTCAGTATACATTGCCAAAAGCCTCTTTTCACAGCAGACATTTTGACTAGGAAAAACACAGGTTTTATTAATAACATTAATTATGACAGTGTGACAGTGATCCAGCACGCACAATACCAGGACCTTGAAAGTCAAGCAGCTAATTGCAATTCAATCATAGTTAATTTTATTATTTACATCTGGGCTTTTCCTACTGTTAAAAAGGGCCAATTTAACAAAGTCTTTCTAACACGTTGACACACAGAGTCTTTGTTTCAACCTTCATCTACCCAGGGAAGTCTAGTTAGGCACATGCTTTCTTTTCCAGCAAAGCCCTGTTCCTCATCCAAACTGCTACACACATTCACAACTGGGAGTTTGCCAGTATAACCACAGTCTTTGCTACTGGCCACAGGAGCAGTTGGTGGTTGCTTTGCTCAAGGGCACCTTGAGCTGATGCTGTTTGGGGTGCCAAACAGCATCAGCTTACTTGCCTCATCCAACTGACCCTAAAGCCAGTTTCATGTGTGTAAGTGTAAATGTGTGTGTCTGTGTGAGCTTAAACTGCTGGCAACACAAGCATGGATGCAGTGTTTAATCTAAAAACTGTAAATGCCATAGATATGGGAATTATCCTGAGAATCAATAGTCTGGAGCCAACTGTCATAGAGAAAATGGGGACATGACAGAGACAAGGGACAGAGAGATGAAAGTGTGAAAGGAAGTAAGAAATAAAATAGGAAGAAAGCAAGACATGAAGCAGTGTAGTCCCAGCACTCTCTGGTATGCATAGATATTATTCATTGAAAAGGCATGAATACACTCTCAAGTGCAATGCTTTGAGCCACTTGAGAGTACACACACACACACACACACACACACACACACACAAACACACACACTTATGAACACGCATACACACTTATGAACACGCAAACACAGGACTATGTTCAAATACAAATCACGTTCACACAAGAAACCACAGTTCAAACATGCACATACACAAAACTCAGGTGGAAACACACACATACACTCAACACATTGAGGCACTTGAGCAGACACATATACACACACAAGGAGGAGCAGAGTTGAAAAGAATATGCCATGGAAGAGACACAGCCCATAAGAGTTACTTTATGTGAGAATTACAGGGAGGGAAAGAGAAGAGTCGGAGGACAGAAGGGTGGATTATTGAATACAGCAGGAAGGAAAAAAAAGGGAGAGTGAGAAAAGATGTAGAGAGGCATAGCAGGTGAGTAAAGAAATAATACACAATGTGAAGGAGATGGATAAAAGGAGTGGAAATGGAAGGAGTGGAAAAGGCAGAAGGGAAAATAAACAAATGGAAAGAAGGATGATGAAAAAGAAGAGAGAGAAACTCTAGGACTAAAAATTTGTGAGAAAAATTCATCCATCCATCCAGCCATTCGAGGACGGGTAGAATAAAGGAGAGTAAGACAGTGATGGGAAGAGGAGGGAAGGGTAGTCAGAGATAACACACAGCACACAATGAAAGTGACAGCTTTGCTCCGAGCATGACTCTGGCTGACTGTTGTTTCATTATAATCTCATAACTGTCAAATCCTGGAGCAATGGCATGAGAGAGAGAGAGAGAGAGAGAGAGAGAGAGAGAGAGAGAGAAGAGAAGAGAAGAGAGAGAAACAGTGGGACATTTGGAAATGAATCTACACGTCTGGTTGAACCGAACCTAATGCACATTGGAAGAGGCAGATGGAGACAAAGGCTGGCACATACATACAGTTTACTTTTATTCATTTGTCCACCTACTCATATACTTACTCAACCACTCATGTGTTTAATCCACTCATCTATTTATTCACTTCATTTTCTTTCAGTTTTATTAATTTATTTACTCCCTCACTCCCTCCCTCACTCACTCACTCACTCACTCACTCACTCTCTCTATCAGTCTCTCATATGGTATTTGACTCTCTAACGCAGGGGTCTTCAACATTTTTTAAGCCAAGGACCCCTTAACTGAAAGAGAGACAGAGCAGGGACCCCCTGTTACTGTACACATGGTGTATAAAATAAAGCATATATATATATATATATATATATATATTACATATTAAACTGGGCCTACAATAACGTGTAGGGCGGCCTAAAGCCTTTATACATAGCTTATTTTGCACAGAATACTAAGCTTTTAAAATAGCCTAATCATTTTTGGCATGATTTTATAAATTATGTTTTAATGTTAAACATACATGTGGCACAGTGAATCCTCAGGATTAACTGTATCTGTGGATGGCTATCTTAGTGACTACCTTACCTTAGGCCAGTAAGCCTATCATCAGTGGGATTGCTAATAATATGTTGGATTCATCGTAGGACTTTTTAATTTTTGAAAAAACTTTGTAATAAATAAATAATTTGAAGGCCCCCCCTGCGTTGACTCTGAGGACCCCTTTGGGTCCCGGACCTCCTTTTGAAGATCCCTGCTCTAATGTTCAAACTCAATCAATTGCTAATTCATTCAGTCACTCCTTCACTCTGTCATTCACTCTCTGACTCTTACAGTAAACTCACTTACCCACTTGTTCACTTACTCATTTACTCATTCACTTTCTCTTTCATTCACCCACTCACCTCATTTGCTCACACACTCATTTACTCAGTCTCTTTCTCTTTTATTCACTCACTCATTCAATTGATTACTCACTTGATATACTCATTCCTTCATTTTCCCACACCCTCACTTTGATCACTTGTGTACTTAATAATTCACTTTGTAGTGTTTAAACACACTCACTCACTCATATTCTCAGTCACTTCTCTTTTGTTCATTCATTTACTTCTTCGATCTCTCTCACTCACTCACTAGAACGCAGTTTACTCCCTAAGTCAAACTTACCCACTTGCTCACTCACTAAATGACATCAAAATGACACCAAACTGAATATGTATAAGGCTGTATCGTCACCAGTGAGGCTTGTATAAAAGCAGTGTAAATAGGGTAGCAGGTCACACACACTCCCAAGCCAGAATATAAACACAGCACTCACCAGGCCATCAAAGCAATAATGCTGCTCTTGTTTTCGTTTCCTTTTTTCTGTTTCTAAGGCTTTGATCAATGACAGGCTGCAACAAAGTGTGAAACGCTTTTAGGAAGCCTTTATCTTGAAGCTAAAGCCTGGAAATGCAAACATATAAACAACAAAATATACTAAAAACAAATTACAATAAAATCGACTTTACTTCAAAAAGTGAATGTAATATTTGTCATATAAACAGATGATTATATTCTTGTGTGGATGACAAAACAGCTTAAAATATAAATTCAATACAGAGCCAAGAAACACTTCTAAACATTATTTCTCAGTGCATGATATGATTACCATAATGGATGGTTAACAGGCATGTCCAGTTAATTGGCTATTTTCCAGGAAAATCAAAGCTAATGGTCCATGGGTTTGCACCTAAGATGGACCCCTCATGTGTCTATTTCATCAGGAAATAAATCCCATTAAGGAAGTATTGATACTGTTTCATTGGATATTTGCAGTAACAGCAAGTGACAGCAATTGGCTGTGTCATTTGGAATGGTGTGCTTCCTTGTTTCCTTACTAAATAGATTTTCTTTAATTTTACAAAATCACTATGGCAACTTCGGCTGCACTTAGCCCAGATCACCTGTCAATCAAACAGCGGGGGTGGTACTGTGATACCGATCACTGCTTATAACTACACAGCTCTTTTTCTACCAGCAAAATTATCATTGCCAAGGCCAAAATAAAAAAAACTTGCTTTGCATCAGTTGCTTGCAATAGCATATCTCATAAACTGGCAACATGTTGACGGATATGACAATTTTATATGAAAACCTAATACTGTAATAGGTATAGTCCGTTATCTCAAATTAAACAGCCTTCGGGCGCCTGGGTAGCTCACCTGGTAGAGCGGGCAGCCCATTTACAGAAGCTCAGTCCTTGCTGCAGCAAGTCATTCCCCCTCTCTTCCCCCTTTCATGTCAAACTGTCCTATCATCTAAAGGCCTAGAAAATGCCACAAAAAATCTTTAAAAAAAAAAAGTTCCTTCAAATATTTATCTCTTCTCACACGTTTTCTCCCTTCCATGATATCTACTACTTTTTTCATACACTTCTTTAGCATCAATTTCCTAAATGTTTACCTCCAGTTCTTTCGGGTAAGTTTAACTTGAGCAACAACTGTCACTGTCTATATTTCTCTCACAAACACATGCACACACAATTTTTCCCAAGCGCCTTCTCCTTAAGGGACTCAGGTACATGCTTTCTCTCCCTCCCACTCATTCAATCAGCTTCCTTTTACGACTCACACACACAATCTGCAGAATGTGTTTCAAGAAGCCCCATTAATTCCTCATTCCTTCACGTACACAAGTCAATAGAAAGAGACAAAAGAAAAGTGCAGAAGCAATGCCCAGGGCTCCACCAAATGTCATTCGGATTTATCACACCCCTTTCTCATTCAAACCTGTAGAGTCTGAGTTCTTATCTTCACAGGATTTGTTACAGTGAAAAAAGCTACAGGGGAATCTAAACTGACTACACACATACACACACATACCCTCCCTCCCATTTTCCCCTCCACAGTCTCTTACCTGTGACAGTGATCAGCATGGGAGCCACCAGCGGCCTGTTGTTATCCAGTTTTCGGCTCAGTCGGATCTCTCCACTGGTGTGATTCAGGAGCAGCAGGTGAAGCTCATTCCCTCGGTCGATGGTGTAGTACAGTCTGTCTGACACATCAGGGTCGTGGGCGGGTACCCTCCCAATTACCCCGCTGGGGAAACTGTTGGACCGATTGGACACAAAGTTGTTGAATATGATTTGGAAGTCCTGCAGAGTGGGCCGGTTGTCGTTCTGGTCCACCAATCGGATCCGGGCAGTGGCCCGGCTGACAAGAGGTGCTGATGTGGCCTGGACTACGATGACATACTCATTGCGGGCCTCATAGTCAAGATCAATAAGTGAAGTGAGTTCCCCTGAAAAGATGTCCATCTGAAAGATCTCAGGGATGTTGCCCTCCACGATTTGGTACATGATCTGAGCGTTGGCGCCTTCATCTGGGTCAGTGGCCGTGATCTGGGCTACCACAGAGCCCACTGCGCTGTTTTCCTTCACTAGAACCTCAAAGTCATCCGCAGGGAAGACAGGGGCATTGTCGTTCACATCCAGGACCGTCACCTGGATGTGGACGGGGGTTCGCTGAGGGGGCACGCCGCGATCTACGGCATAAGCCGTGAGCTCATAGAATGGCACACTCTCACGGTCCAACCGGCGAACGGTTCGGACGATGCCAGATGTAGGCTCAATGGTAAAGTCTCCATCCCCATCCTCACCATTTTGGAAGGTGTACTGAACACGACCATTTGCGTGTGCATCGCGGTCAGTGGCTGAGATTTGGAGGACACTAGTAAAGGGAGGGGCGTCTTCGCTCACTGTTCCCTGATATCTGGGGCTGAGGAACTGAGGTGCGTTGTCGTTCACATCATTCACATTAACCTCAACATATGTAGTGTCTGATTTCTGTGGTATGCCGTTGTCTTTAGCTGTTATAGCCAAAGTGTAGGTCATCTGGTCCTCATAGTCGAGCTCTGCCTGGAGTGTTATAGCCCCTGTGCCGGTGTCGATGCGGAATTGTGGGATATTGTCCTCGAGGAAGTATGTGATTCGAGCATTTTCACCAACATCATCATCCGTGGCACTGATCACAACTACAGTGCTTCCGGGTGGTCGGTCCTCATTCACGCTGACTGAGTAGTGGGCACTCTGGAATACAGGCCGATGCGTGTTGGCATCTGTGATGTTGATGTGCACCTGACAGGTGTCGTGGAGTGTGCGGTCTGAGGCAGTGACTGTTAGAACGTAACGCCGCTCCTGTTTGTAGTCCAATGGGAGAGCTAATGTGAGAAGTCCAGCCCCTCCTGCTGTGCTGATGGCAAAGCGGTTTCTGGTGTTTCCTCCTGTAATCTGATAGGTCACCGCACTGTTGACATCCCGGTCCACAGCCGTGACAGTCACTACGCTGGTACCAACCACAGCGTCCTCATTCAGGCGAGAATAGTACTCCTTTTGGAGGAACTCAGGGCGGTTGTCATTAACGTCCATCACTGTAATTGTAACACTTGCCGTGGCAGAAAGAGGCGGCATGCCATAATCCCTGGCCTCCACACCAAAGAAATAGTGTTCCACAGATTCTCGGTCAAGAATGGAGCTCACAGTGACCCAGCCGGTTGCAGAATTGATAATGAATGGTGTGTCAGAGCTGGTGCCAGTTAACCTGTACTCCAGGCGGGCGTTATCACCGGAATCGGTATCAATGGCCTGAATGTGGAGGATGGAACTACCAACTGGGGCGCTCTCAAGCACAGACGCCTGGAATGGTGTGGACACAAAGATTGGTGGGTTGTCGTTGACATCCGTCACCTGTACACTGACAATACCGGTGTTGTTGGAGAGAGGTGGGCGGCCATTGTCCTGTGCACGAACACGGAGCGTATACTCCCGCTCTGCCTCATAGTCTAGTGGCGCCACAACATTGATCTCCCCAGTGACACTGTCGATGGAAAACTGTCCACGGCTGTTACCACTGATGATATTATAGTGAACAGCAGCGTTACTGTCCTTGTCCAGGTCCGTGGCACTCACACGGAGGATCTCAGAGTGAGGCCGTACATCCTCCTTCACTGCTACCACATAGCGCTTTTCACTGAACTGTGGCACATTGTCATTTTCATCCAAGACAGTAATGAAAACTTTAACAGTAGCGGAGCGTGGCCCCGGTTCCTTCCCCTGGTCACTGGCCTCCACCTGTAAAGTGTAGTGCTCGTTGGTTTCCCGGTCCACCGATCCACGGGTTGTAATGAGGCCAGAGCGTGGGTCAATCTCAAAGGCCGCTCTTGCTATTGCAGCCGTGTCACCGACAAAGCGGTAACGGATATTGGCATTGGATGGGGAGTCTAAGTCTGTCGCTCTCAGCTGTAAGATGGGATACCCCTCCTCTACGTTCTCCCTGATCGTCTCCCTGTACTCTGTCTGCTCAAATATAGGAGAGTGATCATTCCGGTCTGAAACAGTAATGGCCACCATTGTGGTGCCAGAGAGGCGAGAGGAGCCATGATCCGTCGCTGTGACCCGGAAGTAATGCAAATCCATGTGTTCTCTGTCTAGAATCTGAGTGGAGGTGATGAGACCTGTGTCTGGGTGGATGTGGAAGTAGTCAGATGATCGACTGTTCATCAGCGGAGCCATGGTGTAACTCACCCTGCCTGCATCTCCTGCATCTGGGTCTGAAGCGGTCATGATAATGACTGAGGTGCCGGGTGGCTGGTTCTCAGCTACTTGTACTTGGAAGTTGTACTGGGAGAAATGGGGATGTCTGTTGGCTGCACGTCGCGAGCGAGGCCAAGGCATCAAAATCTTCCTCCCCCTTTCTCCCTGTGAGATTTCATCATCTGCTACTATTATCAGTCGTTCCAGGCTCCTCTCTCCCCTTGTACTGTGCCTCTCCTCCTCCCCTTCCACCTCCCTCTCATCCCCCTCTCCAACCTCATGGCTTTCATCTGCCTGGCTCTCTTTCTTCCCTATTTCGCTATCTGGCTGTGTGATGGTGGTGGTGCTACTGCCCCTATATTGACCCTTCCCTCCCTCTGCCTGGCTTGCCTTTGTTATTCTCTTTTCCCTCTCCTCCTCCTCTTTCTCCTCTCCCTCTGGTTCTCTCCCTCCCATCAGCCGCGCCTCTCTCTCGCCATCCCCCACCTGTAATTTCCCTCCCCCAACAACAGCAGCAACAGCAGCGGACCCCTCCAAGCCCTCTCCCTCCCTTTCTGCATCCCTCTCCCTTTCTCCCTCGCCCCCCATCTGCCGCCTATCTGACTGTCTGACACCTTCGGGCTCTAATGGCACTTGCTTACCGGGATTTAATTGCATATGCTGGTCCCCCTGCTCGGTGGCTGTACAGTCGGTGTAAATGCTGTCAGCGCACCCTGCCTTGACCATCTCTGGCAGTGTGGTCTCCCACAGGTCTGGTTGCTGTGTCTGACCATGCCACGGCGATTTTTCTATTTTAGATTCACGACTATATCCATTTGTCTCCTTGCTCCCCTCCTCTTCGTTGTTGTTATTGCTGTTGCTGTTGAATTTGATCCACATGAACACGCGCTGAGAGTCTGGGGGAGCTGTCCGTCGTGCTGAAACCATGTCCACAGAAGTTGAGGAGTCACCCTGCCATGTGGTCAGGTTAATTTCTGAGAAAAACGAGAGGTGTTCTGCTGTGGTGTCATCAGGCTGAGTGACAGCACGTGCTTTGGTTGCTGTTACAGAGTGAGACGTGGCTGACACAAAACCGGGAGATTTAACAAGAAACTTCGCAGGCGAGGAAAAGCCTGAGTCACCGGCAGATTCTGTCTCTGAAGTTGCATTTACTTTTTCAGCAAATAGAAGGAGCGGTTTGGATAGTTTTCCACTTTCTGCATAATCGCATGTTTGTGTTTGAGGGGGCGTATTGAGCGCCAGGCCAGGATATTTTGATGTAATTTCGAGAATTGCGCTTTTGCTGGATGGAAAACGTTGGCTGGGCGTCTCTGTGATGCTGCTGGAGGAAAATTGGATGGGGAGATTCCTCTGAACTATTACTCCCTCCGGGACCATAAACCCAGCTAAATATCCATCCCCCATTTCTATTCTGTTCAAACAACCAAAGCAACCACCGGGAACCTCCTCGCTTTCTCCCCGGGTTTGGCTGCTCTGCCTCCTGGTTGCTGGTGCTGATTTCCCCTGCGGAAGCTCATTATCAGCCCTACATAGGAGCGTAAGAATCGGAAAAGCCAAATCATTATCCAGATAATTAGATACATTAATGTGTTTGTTGCCTTGTTTCACCTCTCCTCGTCCATCTTTTCTCTCTTTCCTGCCAACACACACTCTCTTCTTATCCAGAATTCTGGCGGGGTAATACCTTACTTTCACCTCACGGGCAGGAGGTCCACAACAATCTAAGTGCGCCCATGTACTGGGGTTAATCACGGCCGGTGCGCTACATCTGCACGCTTCCTTTCCTTCTTCCTCATCTCCCCCACTCATCGCCCCCCTCTCCCTGCACTCTGTCATACAGCTATCATCAACCCCCTCTATGTTGCTGCTAGGATCGATAAGATTGTGCCTTCTCAAATGAGAACAATTACCAGCCCTCCTGTCCACGTTGGCTGAGCTCCCATCAGCATCCCAAGCCTTTTTTTTGTTGCTGTTCCTGTAAACTGGATGTGGCTGAATTGTATCTGTGTTGCCGGTCTGGGAGGAATTACAAGTTGAAAAATGACAAATGTCCAATTTCGATCCCTGGTTACAGTCTGAATTGCTGGTGTAACGGGGGTGACATTTAATTGTGTAGTTTGAAGCCTCGCTGTGTGGTGAATTGTATCCAGAAATAGGATGAATGCAACAAGAGCAACCGGTTGGCAAGGGGCCAAGTGAGGGGTTGTTGGCCGGGGAGAGGGCTTGTTTGTTGGGGCTTGACCAGGAGATATACCCGGGTGTCAGAGAGCACCATGTAGCAAAAAGCCTCCTCACCTCACGAGCCCTCTCCCGCACCTCTCCCCCTCTCATCTCTCCACTTCCGGGTGCCCTGCACAGGCCAGAGGCGTGCACAAAGGCTCTAGCGGCGCCACGTTTGGCGAGGTGTGGCCTCGACGCCGGCCACCGTTGCGCGCACGCTCTAGTCCTTTGTACTGCCCGTTTCTTGCCGTTTTGAACCGGCGAGGAGGTGAAAGCAGGTGAAGCGGGAGGAAAAACAACGCCCTTCCTCGTAATCCCCCCTCTCTCCACTCCCTGTCCTGCGCCGACGCCATCAGAGCTCGACCTGCTCCTAATACCTGGGTGAAGAGGAGGTGGAGGTGACGATGGTGCCGTAGGGCCGTTTCCACTCCTCCAAAACGTCCCGACTCCTTTCAGTCCCTCCTTCCGTGTCCCCCTCGCCCCATCCTGGTGATATCTTCCCAGCGTCCTCTCTGCGCGCTGCACTCCAGAGCATCCCTCAGTCTGTATCCGCTCTACGGTCCACCTGCTAGGGCGTAGATTCCAGCTGCCCCTCGGCAACTCCCCTGCTTCCTCGCGCTGCTGCTGTTGCTGCTGGCTCACTTTACCGGCGTCTCGGTAACAGAGGCCCGGGATCCAGCGGATGGAAGCCCCTCCTGTATTCACCGTCCCCGGGGCGAGAGCGAACAAAGGGCCGAGGAGAAGCAGGTGGAGTGCCAGAGACGAGAGCAGGAGCGGGGTGAAGCCCGGTAGCGGTACAGCCATTTAGTCTCTTCCTTTCTCTGTATCTCCCTCCTTTCTCCCTCTTCCACCTGTGCCTATTCTCTCTTTTTCTCTCTCGAGTGCGTCTTCCCTTCTCCCAGTTACTTCTCTCTCTCTCCCTCGTTCCGGCTAGGTGGCCAGTTCCAGGACCGCCGGCACCGCCCGACACCTTCCCCCAGGCTCCCCCGTCTCTCCGTCGGCCTGGAGAGTTGGCATCTACCCGCTGTGGTCCGTGGAGCTCGAGGTCTGAGCGTTAGGAGCGGCGCGGCAGCAGCATCTCTCCTCCCGTTCATTCACATCCAACATGGCTTACACACTCACACTGACTGACTGGCTGGCTCACACACTACCCTCTGGAGTGTGTGCGTATCTGTGTGCATGTATGTGTGTGCGCGCTTTCCCAGCAGTGGCGGCACAGCCCGGTCTATCCGTCCATCCCCAATCACACTCTCCTCCTTTTCTACCCCTCCCCCTATTGCTTGCATCTCAACACACCGTCTCTCTCTCTCTCTCTCTCTCTCTCTCTCTCTCTCTCTCTCTCTCTCCTTTCTCATAATGGTTGGCTGTTACACAGCACCCGCGGCGGCAGCCATATCCTCAACTGGAATAGGACGGGGGAATAGCCTATATCTTACACAATCACACCGTCATCACCCGTATCATCCGAAGAATTATCATCTTCACTAAGAGGCCCACAGGTTTGTCACCCTTTACCTGGGTTATACAGAAAACCTTCTTAGAAATGAGACCTAACAATTTCATTTTAAAATGAAATGATGCAAAAGTGCAGGTTTTGGATGAATTGCAAAAAAAGCAATCCTAGAAACTTTAGCAAAGGGGAGAAAACAACATCAGGATAGTTTAAGATATATTTCCCCCCTCATAAATAAGCTTTAGTTTCGCAGCGTCATTTGTTCATTGATTTTCATTTTACGTGATATCATCAAGCTACACACAGTATATTCTAGTCCAGTGATGTAGCCTAAGCTCGGAATCGTCAGGTTAGCTCTATCTAGTAAAAGTGACGTCATCTCCCGCGATGAGTAAGTCTCTCTCTCTCACACAGACACACACACACACGCACACACACAGCATAGTAAACAGAAATTCCAATTCAGTGACTTCATTGTGAATAATGTCTTCCGTGGAAGGATAAACTATATTGTGTTTTAAAAGGTATTATAGTCCCATAGGATAAGTATTCATATAGCATCTGCTGTAGTAGCAGCCAAATGTATTATAGGATTAGTGCGATTCATTTCAGTGGTAAAGGCACATGCGTCATGCATCACCCCAATTTAACAGTAATTTGCGCATGGCTAAATGGGCAGATCCATTTCCTGATACTTGTTGGGAGGAAAAAAAACACATTATGCAAATATGCAGGCTACATATTTCCTCCAACATTTCCTCCCGATCTTCCCATTCAATACCAATTTATAATGCTGGCTGGGTGGTGCATAGTTTTTCTAATGACACGGAAAGAATTGAATATGATTTCTTCCTGTGGCTGATGGGAGAAGATACATAAGGCGTGTTAGTCGGGCAAGCCGTGCATCAGCGGCCAGAGAAGCTGAGGAGCAGGTAAATCTCAGCCCTTATGCTGCGTGACCCAGCATGGGCCATAACCGTGCATCTCCGTAATCCCCTTGTGTTTTGCTGTCCCTCTGTCTTCTGTGTTTGGTGTGTGTGATTTCCATGTTGTTTTATCTCACTTTAGTTCATATGGTTTGGCCCAACTAACCCCAATCATTAAAATTAGGATCAGGATATAAGGCTAGGTCAGGTGTGAGTGTCATATTTGTGGGGATTAACTGAGTCTGGGCTGGGTATTGAATCTCAATACTTTTTGATGCCAAAATGTGTCAGCAGATTCAGCAGAGCATCACAAATTGCCAAATACAGATAGATGGTGTCCTCCTCTTTACTTATTATTTGATGAGATAGTTTCCAGTTTAATTCATAATTTTGCCAGTTTTAGACATTATTTTATTTGGGATAAGTTCTTGGAATTTGTAGAAAAAAATGTTTACATTCTTAATATATAGGCCCAAAAAAAAAAATGTTTAATTTGGTATTGGTACCAAAACTCAGGTAGCCTACTGTATCAGCCCTGCATCCCATGTAAAATATTGAACATATAAAAACTACAAGAATCAAATGAAATGATAATGAGGTGTAAACAATAAATAAATAGAAAATAAAAACTTTCCTTGACTGGGTTACAGGTACACAGCATTGGCGACTGCGACACAGGATATTAAACCTGTTTCTTTGAAACTATAATTGTTTGGTTCTGTCACTAACAGACAAGCTCACAAACTCTAACTTGAATCACTAAAATTGATTAAGAAAAAAAAATGTTGATGATGAAATTTAGGGGGCTTGAGCCCCTCTAAAAAGGGTCAAAAATCGCCACTGCTGGGAACTATTGTTACTTTTACTATTGCTACTTTATACTTAAACAACAATGAAAAAATTAGATTTTGTTGTGTTGTCCATGGCAACTAAGTTGAGGTGTAACCAACACTTTAGTTGAAAGTTCTTACAATACGGTGGTAAGACCGTGTGTTTGTGTATGTGTGTGTCCCAGTCTGTTTGGATCCATGCCTCTGCTTTTTTTCCAGAGCTGGTGGAAGCTTGGAGCATAGCCACAGCAATTTGGTGCTCCAAAATGCATATCCTCCTTTTCCAAATAAGATTTGAATGCACAAAAGAAAAATGCCCTCCCTCCCTCCCCTCTCTGCGTGTCAGCAGCCTCCCTCCAGCCTTGTGCTCTGTCACCAGGATTTGCTGCCGTTTTTCTATCGTTGCTCTGACACCCTCACATGCCTCAGTCAGTCAGTGTGATTACTGTGGGATGTAGGTTATTGTGGCGCAGGTTGGCGGCGTTAACAGGATTTGGAATGGGTGCGTGTCTGGGGAGCATGAGGACATCTAGACACGTTGTGACTAGGCAGCACGTGAAACTGTCTGACAGGCATTACTCAGTTTACCCATTCAGTAAAGATGTTTAAGATGTAATGATACATTTTTCAACCAAGAAGAGGAGAAGCTTTCTTTTTCTTCGCCACCCATTAGAGAGGTCCGAGGTCAAATTACCCCTGAAGGGGTCAAGGATTCAATAATGTTCACAAGCTCACTTCATTGGGGTATAAAACTTGAATTCCTCCTGTTGAATCAAGGTCTTCCTTCTTGCTGCTCTGCTCCCCAAAATCTCTGAAATTCAAATGGTTTATTGTTACAATGCTCCTTACTGTGAAATTAACACTCTTGGGCTATTACTGTTTCAATTTCAGTGATTGTAGCACAATTACCAGTAATTAAATCTGTCTCTCTGTGAGTGAATGTGTGAAAGTGTGAAAAAGAAGTTCAGTCAGGCAAAAACTGCAGTGTACTTAATGTCTCCCCAGCTAAAATTAAAAAAGTAAAAGAAGTTTACTTTCTCCAGTGCAAAATATTGTTTTAACTTAGATTTTCATTTGCTAAAAAGTAATTTGTTTTCTCTTGCAAGATAACTGAGAAATCCCATATTTTTAAGAAAAGGTAAAGGATGGTGCATATGTAAAATCTAGGGGGTGTAATGTTTAGGTAATGTTACAAGGGGTACAATAACCTACTTCTCCAACCCTAAGCACACTCAACAGGGGGGGAGTTAGAGGAAGCAGAGGGGATTACACAGCATATTTCACATTGAAAATATCCACATTACAGAATATGAAAACTAGTTTAATCCTTGTATGCCCTTGAAAGTCTTTGAGATATTAATAGCTTTAGGTCTATCAGGACCAGAAAAATCCAGACAGCCGGCAATCCGTCAGGGGAAAATTTCTGTCATGAAGTAATTCTGATTGTAAATGGACGGTTAATTACCCTGAATGGGAACTCTAATCATATGATAATATAAAAACCCAAAGACTCTCTGTTTCCATATTCCACTTATTGGGATAAATAGACTCAAATTGTCTGCCCAAGAGTACATGAATTTAATTAGCAATTTTGAAGAACAGTGGTTGTTCTACAAAATCAAAATGGACTAATGCATTATTAATTGCAAATAGACCCCAATAAAGAGAAATTGATCTGGAAAAGACACTTTAAATCTCTGCAAATATACAGAGCATAAAGTAAAGGAAGAGGCGAAAATTAACGACCACGAGTGCCGTCAACCCTCAATATACTTCATACTCCATCATTGCTCATTCATTCATACTTGGCATTTGGAAAGACCAGCTGCAGATTAAATCGCAGACCTTAAGAGCTTGGAAAATCCACTAGTCACCCTTGAAAACTCTTGAATTATAAATAATTCTGACTGTCAAATCAAATGCAAGTCTGACACAAATTGACTGGGGCTGATTCCTGCTGGTGTGCGTTGCTCTAATTAAGTAAACAAAATGATTCAGCATGCCTACTTAGATAAACACATGAATAATATCTTACATTTTTTGTTTAATTTTCTTATTTGTTTTACTTAATAATAACACGCTATTAGGATTTTACAATCATGATGTATCTGTTTAATGTCCACCTTTATTTTTATTCTGAGCGGCTGGTCAGATTAATTAGGTTGAGTACGAAGTCTAATAGACAAAGTGTTGAGTGACAGCGACGAGGGAGTGCTGTGCCACTTAAAGCTATTTATAATGGATCAGAGAGGCTGGACAGACTATAAACACTAAATGAAACTGACTGACAGGCAGTTACTACAGCACCCTGTGGGGCTCTGACATCACAGGGAGAGAGAGAAAGAGAGAGAGGATGATGGTAGGAGAGTGTGAAAGGAAGAGAGTGACTGGGAAAATAGGGTGAGTGATGAGTGACGAGTAGGGGGAGACAAGGAGGAGGGAGAAATGGGAAATGAGTGAGGAAGGAGCAGAAAGTTAAGCCGCTGTAAAACATGAAACTTGAAAAATGTCAGTGTGAATTCTTCTGGCATTACGGTTTTAATTCTGTGAAAAGTATTCACACATGACATGAAGCTGGATGTTGAAAATAAAGAAAGTAAAGGGGGGGGGAAACAGTTACAAAGTGCATTATTAACAAACAGGAAATAAAACGATAGAACAGAATAAATGATATTAATATGGTTAATATAATTAATAATTAAAAAGAACAAAATTGGGACAACTTCTAGCTCACTGGGTAGACCCATGTAGGTTAAGTCTGTGGCAGAGGCCCAGGTTCGAATTTGACCCGTGGCCCTTTGCTGTCATCCCCTCTATCTCTTACCCATTTCCTGTCACTCTTCAGCTGCTCTAATAAAGGAAAAAGCCCTAAAAAAATTATCTTAAAAAATGAAATTATTATTCCTCTGCTGACTGAACACACGGCTCCAATCAAATGCTTGCTCCGAGAAAGCTGCAGGAGGTAATAGACTGACCCGCACTCTCCCGTAATTGGTTTGTTCCCTGTTATTTGTTTTATGCATTATGAAGAAAAAAAATGTCATAACCTTTTGCTTGCTCAGCCCTGGAGTGTTAGAGCTAACATTCCTGGAAATGTCACCTGGTCCTAATGGGGGAAATGCACTGGAAGTAACCCTCCAGTGCCTGTTTACACACAATCTAAAAAAGAACATTTTATTCCTAAAAGGGGGTAGACAAGAAACAACAAAAGGTGAGGTTAGAGATAAAAGAATGAGATGGCTATGAAGAGAAGAGGGAAAAAGACAAAAATAATTAGAACGAGAAATGAGGCATGGAGGTTAACTGCACGTGTCCGAAACTAATCCTTTAATAACAAAGACTGATCTTGAATTTGTGCAACTAGCAGTCAGTCCATCAACAGCAGCCAAGGTGTCAGCAACCCACAAGCCATTTCATCCAGGTCTATGTAATTATATTAGGCTATTTAATCATCTAAATTTGACAGATGTATATATAGACCAGATCAAATCTAGCCACAAGCCCTGATAAGTAAGGTAGTCTTTGAAGGTTTTAGCCAGTTTTACAGCACCACTGCCCTCATAAAGTGAGAAGGACGAAGGCTGAAAGTATGTTGGCCAGACCCTTGCAAAACAGCCAAAGAAAAAAAAAGTACCCTGTTTTGTATCATCAGATTGCAATGTTTAATTCCCAGTGTGAATTCCTAGTAGACCATGCATGTACTCCATGCTATGTATTTGTCTATTTAAGTTAGTCGTTTTCTACATTCCCCAGAAGGTTTTTCCATGGCTATAGCTCTGCTTTCCCTTTATAGCGGTGGCCTGTGTGATAGGTAAAGAGAGTGATAGCAGAGGCATGTCTACTTTATTTTTCATTTCTGGTCTATTTTATCTAAAATGTCAGTGGATGAATGTATTCTATCTGCACCCTCTGAAAATTATAACCTGTATGATTTTTACATATTAGTGCAAAGTAGTGGCTCTGACTCTAAAGCATGATGCTCAAATTGATCTTTCAGGTAGCTGAAAAAATATTCTAAACAAGAACAAATACACCAACAAACGATGTGTACACTGTATACCTGCTTTTTAATGTTATGAATTGTGTTAGCTCATTCAGGACCATGGACAGCTACCTGCTGCAAAGACCTTTCAAATGTGTGATTTAAAGGAACACGCCGACTTATTGGGAATTTAGCTTATTCACAGTAACCCCCAGAATAAGACAAGTCGATACATACCCTTCTCATCTCCGTGCGTGCTGTAACACTGTCTGACGGTTCCAGCATTAGCTTAGCCTAGCACAGATCCTGCAGGTAACTGGTTCCAACTAGCCTACTGCTCCCAATTGTTACAAAAGTGACAAAATAACACCAACATGTTCCTATTTACATGTTGTGATTTGTAGAGTCACAGCATGTACAAAAAACAACGTAACATGAGACACAGCCATCTTCTAACAGTAAACAAACCAGGAACTATATTCTCAGGCAGGCTTGCTGCGAGCATTTCACTCCGCCCAAGTACTATGTTCTTCTGCCTGAGAATATAGTTCCCAGTTTGTTTACAGTTAGAAGACGGCTGTGTCTCATGTGACGTTGTTTTTTGTACACGCTGTGACTCTATAAACCACAACATGTAAATAGGAACATGTTGGAGTTATTTTGTCACTTATTCGGAGCGGTAGGATTACTGGAACCATTACCTGCATGTTCTGTGCTGGCCTGATGCCGCTGGAGCGGTCAGACAGCCTTACAGCACGCACGGATGAGAAGGGTATGTATCGACTTGTCTAACTCTGGGGGTTACGGTGAATAAGCTAAATTCCCAATAAGTCGGCGTGTTCCTTTAAAGTCAAAAGTTGAATATGATTTCTGAACTTTGGTAACTTTACTGTATCTTTCCTTCAAAGTGCAGCATATACAGTGTGTGAAAAACAAAAACAAACCAGCTTATGGCAGAATGTTTACTGGCTGTACCTAAAAAAAAAAATCAGACCACAATTATTTTCTTGATTCCGTGTCCAGCCCGTAATACCGCTCGCCATGGAGTCAGAAATCAGAAGCCCTAATTCAAATGAGAAAATCTTATTCCCAGTGTAGCTGAGGTAATGTGTGTCAGGAACAGCTGGATCCTGCTGCTGATCCACGCCGTCTGCTCTGCAATCCATTAATAGCCGGGTTTATGCACACATGAACAGAATCTAATATTGTTCTCTAAACAGAAAAATAATGCTGCTTCCATGCAACTTTGTCTGATTGTTTTGACATGCTTGAAATAACCCGATGTCTTGCTAACTGGCCTGCCGAATGCACCTGAAATAAAGGCTTCTGAAGGTAAATGAATGTCAACTGTTTTTGACTAACACTGGTGCAAGTTTCTTGGCGCTTAAAGGAACACGCATCACATTACGGTGAATAAGCTAAATTCCCAATAAGTCGGCGTGTTCCTTTAAGCTGATGAGTGAAAAATGATGAGTCTTGTTGCTCAGACCATATAAAAGCAGTTTATGTGCCGGTGTGTAGCCTATTGTAACCCAGAGGAGGTGGCGAACACAATTTAATTTGCATTTTAAAAAATTGCTCAGCTTGAGGGAGCACTGCAACAGTTAAACAATTTCCTGTGTCATGCAAAATATCTGTAATGCTGTGAATTGGATTTTCACAAGCCCTCAGGGAATTATTCATTTCATTGCTCAACGGTGATGTTTTCTGGCATTTCATGGCATTTGTGAGAATGAGCTCTACCGATGTGTTCTTACATTTCCAAAACAGAAAACATGCAAGCAACAGATAAGGTGATGAATCTGTTGATGATGGGATTTTACAATTTATCAGGGGGGACATGTTTGTTGCACTGTTGCTATAATGATTTTTAAGGGCTACAGTGTGCAAGGGTTGTGTTTTTATTGTCAATTGGTAAATCCAAAACTGAGACCCGTTTTAGTGGATCTGTTTTTGTGTCAAGAGCAGCACTATGCGTATGTGTGTGTGTTGTGTGTGTGTTATGTGTGTGCGTGCTCGGCCAGTCGGCTGGTCTCCGTGTGCTGAGGGATCAACAACCGGGTGCTTTTTTGTCAGTGTGGGTTTCCATGGGAACAGTCTGTGAAAGTGTGTGTGCACGTGTGTGCACGTGTGTGGTTGAGGGGTTACACTGAGACTGCTGGATTACTGCTGTGTGTGTGTGTGTGTGTGTGTGTGTGTGTGTGTGTGTGTGTGTGTGTGTGTGTGTGTGTGTGTGTGTGTGTGTGTAAAGGTGAACATAGAGGTTGAGGCAGACGACAAAACAGGACACACACACACACACACACACACACACACACACACACACACACAAAGATAGAGACAGATTAACAACATAAAGACATTTTTACAGATAAGTCCGTCTTGTGTCATCATTGCTTTCCCCCTCTCGCATAACACTCCCCTCTAATAGTCTGCTACCCTCAGCTTTTTGGCTCTCTGTTGATCCATCCCACAGGGGGAGGAATGGAGGGGAGGGAGGCTGTAGAGGGGCAAGCCACAGGCTGTTTGTAAACCTGCTTTCCCCTCCCAACAACCCTCCCTCCCCCCCAAAAAAACCGGGGAGATCCTGAGAGGCAGGCCAGCAGGTGGCCGTTGGCTCATCTGTCCGGTTTGAAAGCAGCAGTGATGCATATTCAACACAGCACAGTGTGAGGGTGATGGAGGTGGGACAGTGTGTGTGTGTGTGTGTGTGTGTGTGTGTGTGTGTGTGTGTGTGTGTGTGTGTAGCTTTCCTGTTTTGTTGTCTGCCTCAACCTCTGTGTGTGTGAGAGCGAGTGAGTGAGAGGCATACTCATCCTGCCATTCAGACAGTCAGTCAATGACAGAGCCACTTACCGGAAACCCCCTCTTCTCTCTCCCCCCACACACACACACACACACACGCACAAGATGGCATATGGTGGCAGCTGCCCGGCGCGTGTTGTGATTGTGTGAATCTTAGAAGCAGCGTGCATGCACGAATAATGAGCCTTGCCTTTCCGCAGGGACGAGCCTCACACAATGAAAAGATGAAAGAATTATGGGAAGGAAGAAGGTGAAACCCTCCTGTAGAGCTGCTTCTCCTCCTGTGATCCATAACTGTTGATTTAACAGCTGGCTACTAATTTCATTATTAGTCTCCGTCCTCGGCCCTCTTCTCTAACTCTCGTCTTGTTCACATTAAGTTTAAATTTGCTCCCTTTAGGTCATTTAATTCCTATTTAGTTTGAACAGTTTCAGGGGATTTCCCTGCAAGAGATCAGGCTGCACAACGATACAAGGAAACAGCTCTCAACCTTTTTAGATGGCTACCTTTTTAAAGGTCCAGTGTGTAACGTGTTTAGTTGTTCATTATCAAAATCTGTGTGGCCCGTTCACAAACTTGTCGTTTTTCATGAATATTTACCACCACCATCAATTCCAAGTATTCCTTTTGGCTTGAAATTTTACATCTGCATTCGCATGAACTGGGGTAGACGCTCCATATTCATGCGCCATCTTGAAATACGTTAGCCGGTAAGGGACATACAGGACATACTGCTCCGCCTTTCGCGTTTTCGCTGTCACATGATAAACTCACAGGTGCTGCTAATGTAATGGGTATCGTCGCTTCCCGGCCCCAGCAAGTTTGAAGAAGGAAACATGGAGGACCACATATATTCAAAATCCAAATTTCAGCAACAGGAGTCTTCTTCTTCGCCACCAGAAAAAAGATACTGAAGATATTGAAAAGAGCAAGAGTGGTGCGAGAGAGTTGATTGCGATATATGATCTCAACGCTAGATGGGAGAAATTCCTACACATTGGACCTTTAACAAATGTCATGTCCACTAATGACTTCCTGACAGTGTGGGCCGCATCAACAAATTATTATTATTAGGCTATTATTTTGGGATTTTCAGATTGATTGTCAACAGTGTTGGGGAATGTTGCTTTTAAAAACAACGGCTGCTTGAGCGTTTTTGATTCTCCACCAAAAAAAGTTAATTTTGACTCAAGGTCTACATACTAGATTTTTGCTGCGCTTTCAACCTTTAAGTTCTTTTACAAGCAGATGGAGTTTGCTCAGTGTCCTTCATGGTCTACTTGCTTTTCATGCTTACTACTTACTCTGTATTAAATAGGCTAGTGCCTTCCCATTATCCACACTTTTATAGATTTGCAGTATAATTAATGCTCATGAGGTCATATTTTTGGCATGGAAAGACCATTTGCCTTGGTTTCAACAGGTTTAAGTTGCTAATACTGCTGTTTCTATGGTAACTGATAAGACTCCTGGTTCCCTTCTCAAAAATGACTAATGATTTTGTGCTTCCTACATTTCATTGTCAAAAGCAGGGTACACAACAAGGGTAATTAATAATATTAATTAACAAAAGTAACATCCACATCAGCATATGTCACAACTCTTTAAAGGTCCCAATGCATGAAAATTTCACTTATGAGGTTTTTTAACATTAATTTGCATTCCCCCAGTCTGCTTATGGTCCCCCAGTGGCTAAAAATGGCGATAGGTGTAAACCGAGCCCTGGGTATTCTGCTCTGCCTTTGAGAAAATGAAAGCTCAGATGGGCCAATCTGGAATCTTGCTCCTTATGAGGTCATAAGAAGCCTTTAATATCAGGTAGGTTTACTTTTGGTTGTAAGTGTGCTAATGTAAATGTGTGTCCATGCTGTGGTATTAATATTTTTGAAAAAATAAATACAAATACAATGCAAATAAAATATGTGTGTGTGTGTGTGTGTGTGTGTGTGTGTGTGTGTGTGTGTGTGTGTGTGTGTGTGTGTGTGTGTGTGTGTGTGTGTAAATAAGGTTTTATTGTGAATATTGGACTTGTATTTTAACACGTGGTGAGACTGAGGCCTTCGGTAGGATGCTCATGTTGCTCCATTTCTGCTGGATGTATAAGTAATGCTATACACTGGAACTTGATAAGCTATACCCAAGCTTGTTGTAAAATTGTTTTGAGTTCCTCTTTCTTTCTTTCATATTCTGCTGCAGCTTTTCATTTTCTATTTTCTGTTTATTGTGCCTTGTGTCTTCTGTTGCTCTAGGCAATTTAGTACAAGTACTAGGCTATTTAATCTAGTAGCCTATATATTGTATAACAGCTAATATCACATCTCAAAATTAAGAATATGACCTTGTCTTGACCTATGACATTACCTTTTGTCCCTTCACCTTCTCTCTCTGTGGTCTGTTAGATCTTTTCACCAACCCTTTACTCTCTTTTTTTAATACATGCTTTCTTTGTTCCTGTCCTCCTATTCTGTCTGTCTGTCTCTCTCACTCCCTCTTTACTACCTCTGACGTCCAATTGGCCAGTATTGTAGAAGCTACAACCAAAAATGATGTCATTAATTATTTGGGTAGAGATAATTTGATTAAGTTTGTGAGTGTGTATGTGTGTGTGTGTGTGTGTGTGTGTGTGTGTGTGTGTGTGTGTGTGTGTGTGTGTGTGTGCGTGTGTTTTTGTTAAATTGTGTGTGTGTGTGTGTGTGTGTGCCTGCGTGTGTTTTCGTTAAATTGTTGACCCACTGCTGTTCCACTGATGCAAAGCAAACAAAACACAGGAACAACAAACAAAAAAACAAACAAACATATAATGTCCCCTCCAAGTCTCTCTGCAAAAAGACAATACGTAAATAAAACTGATAAAAAGTTAAATAAAAGGTGCTGACATCCAAAAGATCAAACACCCCAGCAGAGATCTTTGGGATAACAAAAGAGAGCAGGATGTCGAATCACACAGTAATTCTATTCAGGTCACAGAGTTTTGTTTTTAAAGAGACTGATGAGGGAGAACGATGAAGGAGGAGCAGCAATTTAGAAAGTTAAGGGAGAAGACGAGAGATGTGAAATATTAAAAAAGAGATAAAGAAAATGAAAGACAGATACAGGTAAAGAAAATAATTCATAGAGAATTTAGGGTGTAAAGTTTAGCACATGATGGACCAAATAAACAAATGCGTGCGTGCATGTGTGAAGGGAAGGGACTAGAGAGGAGGGCAGAACGATTTATAGGCCAGCTGTGTGTAGTCTTTTAGTCAGTCAGTGACCTAAATCACTGAATAAAAAGAGAGAGAATGAGAGGAGTGTGTGTGAGGAGGAAGGGGTAGATAAACTAAGGAGAGGAGAAGGGGAAAAAAAGGATGTGAGACAAAGGTTGAGAAGGAAAAAAGGATGTTGAAGAAAGGAAGTAAGGAAGAGTTGGAGGTGAGAGCAAAAAGAGAAGAGTGAGAGTGATGACATGCATGAGGCTAAAATTATGCAGCGGAGACATAAATATCTGGGCTTGTTATTCGTTCTTTGCCTGCTTTACATTTCCAGAACAAAAAAACTTCCAAACCGCCACACTGGCTCACTACACCAACGCACAACCGCTCCCTGCAGCCACAGTTTTCTTTCTGTATGACTGTTTACAAAGCATAGTATCACACCGCAATATGCATAATGGAAGAACAAAATATTCAAAGCATGCCAAGCTGTAAATCCGACACATAGAGAGGGATAATTGGCCGCATTAGGAAAGTAAAATGCCCTTGACACAAAACTTCACATTAAGAATTTAGCACTATGTTGCAAATTAAAGAAGAAAACAAACACAACATATACCACTCAGAAAGAGAGAGAATCTGTTTATATGTTTCTCCTTGTTGTAAATATCATCATGGGCTAATAATTACATGTGTGATTCAGAGCAGGGTGGCACACTAAGAGGGATCAGAAACAAGGACAGAATCCATCACTTTTTGGCTTCACGTCTGCTTGATTCTCTGCCAGCTGAGGACCACAGGACCGCCGGGGCTTCGGCACCACTGTGCCACACCGATAATTCAGGCACAGCTTGAGATTTTACTCTGAGCTTAAAGTTCTCCTAATAATCAATTGCTCTCTTCCAAAGACTTCTTCTAAAGGGTTTTTTGTTGTAGAGCTAATTGGCCAACTCATTAAGTGATGGTTAACAATCCCTTAGCTGGATGAGCCTAGTCATTTTCTCCTGTTACGGTGAAATATGTTCATGTGTGAGAGGTGTTACGTTGTTGTATTTTTTATGCAGATTCAGGGCCCATGGACAACTGCTATCATAATCCATACCCACTCCTGCTGGGCTTTGCCATATCTCCATTTGAACAGGCACGATCGTTTGCATGTTTTTTTTTTTTTTTTTTTATTATGTTTTATTGGAAAAGCATGTTGAATTTTACAATTGTTTGACATATGTAGTACATTACGTTGCTTTACCATTTTAACTTTCTATTACAGGAACAACAGAACTCAGGTGCGGGTGGCGGGGTAACCAAATTACTTCCATATTATTTATGTTATTCATTTAAATTTTTAAATCTGTGCACAATTAGTAAGAAGCAGCAGTGTTTACAAGAAATCAGATCTAACCGGCTTAACATATTCCGTCCACTTGGACCATATCCTATAGAAAGTGTCCCTCTGCACTTTGAGTGAAAAGGACAGTTTTTCCATTGTGTAGATCTCTTGCACAATGTTTATCCAGTTCTCAGTTGTTGGTGGTTCTGGTTTGAGCCCTCTCCTTGTTAGAGCCTTTTTACTTGCTGCCAATAAGATGTATAGAAGTTTCTTGTCCTTCGAGTCCAACTTATCCGTTGATATATTAAGTTTGCATGGTTTTATTTTAGAATATTCAGTGCATTGGTTCAAGATAAGAATAGTGTTTTCACAGTGTTTAGCAAATTCATGTAATTAAATGGAAATTAATTTCTGTCCTTGTAGCATTCACAATGACCAACACAAACTGCTAATCTAGTTAAAATCTGCTGTTTGAAACCTATCCAGAAAGGCGACAGGCCAAATGATGCAGACTCACCTAATAACAGATTTCAATAGTTAAGTGAAAGGAGCCAATTGAGGCCATATCCAGTTTGTGTAATGTGTTGATTGGAGTTAGTCCAAAACAGCATGTGAACAGAGATGGATTTTCAACCACTCAAACCAAATGAAATTTAAATAACACTTTCCACAAATGGCTTTATTCATATGATTACATATGAAGTTACATGAAAAAGAGATCAAGCTTATTATATAAATGTAAACATGTCAAATCAACATTCATATACTCAGATAACTGTTTGTAGTACATGAGTGTCAATACAAGTGTGAATGACAATCTTATTTATTTATATCATGCAGTAAACACAAATATGCAGATTATCTTAAATTACAAATTTCAATACTTGATGGCCTTTTAAACAGATACAGATCTCTAGTCTTTGTTTGCATAGTTTTTAAACAATGACGGATGCTAAATAACATATGCAAAGCCAAAGTCTGGACAGTCAAGTCAATTTTATTTGTACAACCCAAATAGTATTTAAATTTACAGGCCCATAGCAATGGTTCTTTACTTACACAATACAAACAAAAAAACGTGTTAAAAGAAATACAAAATACAACTACAAAAGTGTTAATGTTTAGTGAAAAATAAAATACAACTACAAAAGGTTAATGTTTAGTGAAATATAAAATACAACTACAAAAGTGTTAATGTTTAGTGAATTACCCTCTGACTGGATTATTTTGCAGTGCAAAATTTACATCCAGTGCCAATTTTCGGTGCCAATGCAGAAAGTACTTACTCTTTATATGGTATAGCAGAAAAGGAGTATGCAGGATGGGTTGGTGGGGGGGATGTGTAGCGCGTCTGACTTTTATGTGGAGACAGAATTTTTTTTGCAATAACTATCTTTTCCATAATCTCACCCAAATCTTAACCATATTCAGGGTTTTTTTTGTGTATAAATTAAAGAATTTAATTTATACACAAAAAAATAATAATAAAGGAAACCAAAAAAGCGAGGCAAGCTCTCACCTTTGACATTTCTTTTGAGACAATTATGTAGTTGAGATGCGAGTATAGGATTTATCCTGTTAATAACATGTAAAGTTCCCGGGAGAGAAGAGCAGGAAAAACATGGCACAATGTCGTGTTATTTGTGAATGTAGTGTGTTCTGTCTGCTGAGTGGGTTGGTAAATCCAATCTGAGAAGTCTGCAGATACTACAAGAAAGAGGGGGGAGAGTGTTTGGAAGTAGGGCTGCAACTAACGATTATTTTCATTATCGATTAATCTGTCCATTATTTTCTCGATTAATCGATTAGCTGTTTGGTCTATAAAATGACAGAAAATGTCGATCAGTGTTTTCCAAAGCCCAAGATGAGGTCCTCAAATGTCTCATTTTGTCCACAATTCCAAGATTACTGTCATGGAGGAGTAAATAAACTAGAAAATATTCACATTCAAGAAGCTGGAATCAGATATATAAAAAATGATTTGAACCGATTAATCGAAAACAATTGCCCGATTAATTTAATAGTTGACAACTAAATGATTACTCGATTAGTCGTTGCAGCTCTGTTTGGAAGGCACATGATATTATCCATGAAACTGTTCCCAATCTGCAACACTGTGAGTATGTGTCAGGCATCCTATCCCACTGAGCCAGCAGGACATTCAGGAACCCAGATTGGTTGTAAATTAGTTACACATGGTTACAGGGACAGGCCTCCATGTTGGACAGAGCAACAACACTTGACAAGGAAATCTTTACTGCAATTATGCTTATGACAGTGATGCAGTTTTACATGCTGCACAGCTCAGCATATATAAGGAACATCTTCAAAAGCATAATGGCCTTTATACAACAGCACATCTACATAACAATGGATCTGCACATACTTTCCTTATAGAAGAAATACTGTTCATATATCTGGATAAAAAAGAAAAGAAAAAAAGAACATTTACATTTACAAAAACAGCCACTGGGACAGCTTTATGTTGTGAATGAAAGCTGTTCTATAAATAAACCTGCTTTGATTCCCCTGATTACTATTTGTATGCCCCTGTGTCAAAATCTGGTTTCTTTTATGTTTTATTTTATTTTATTTTATTTTATACCCTCGTCCCTTTCCTTTACAACAAAGAAAGCACAGAAACAAGATGTTTTCTATTTATTTTTCAAATATGTTATAATATAACATTTTTATTTCCAGGCCTGTAATCCCCAAAAGCCAACCTTTGTTTATGATGGAAAAAAGAGAAATGTACAAAATGTTTTGTGTCAGGAGCAGTTCACAGCCCATTTCTCTCCCTCTCCTTTTCCTGCACATCACTTTTGGATCAGTGCATCATTTCCCTCTGCGCTACTCAGTCTGGATTTCATTCAACATTGCTTCACATCCCTCCTACTGTAGCACACACAAAGAGTGACACTCAGCAGACAACCAAACTGGTAATCAACCTCTAAACCAAATCTGTAATCTGACTCTAAGTACCACTCAGCACTGGATCCTGTTCAATTTCGATCTGTTTCAGTCTGGACTTGAGTCAAACTGCATTCACATTCAGATCAGCATAGCTTTGTGTAGCTCTGGCTCTAGTTCCTCCATCACCCAGTCTGTCTGTTTGGCATCAGGCAAGTCGGTCTGCAGCCAGAGCTCAGATGGAAATCACACTAAATTGGATCAATATTGAATCCAGCAGGGAGAGCTGTGTCTTATTACAGCACAGTATTTGAAAGTTATGCTCCTGATTACCTGCAATAGGATTACAGTAATGCCCAGAGAAAAGAGGTAACCCCACTTTAACAATCTTATTTTACTCGCATGGTTAGACAAAAAGCAATAGGTGGTAATCGGACTGTATTTGATCTGTATTTAATCCAGCTGGATGACTCTGTCTTTTAAATGGACTGCATTAGGAATTCACTAATTTTGTGCAATAGGATTGCAGGATTACTGAAAATCTGGTTACAAAACAAATATGATACATTTACATACAAAGAAGACTTAAAGTCTGTATCCACGCTAGCAGCCAAATGAGGCTGTAACACATAGCAAACAAAACATTAATGGATGGATGACAAATTAAGACATGTTTGCTGTTCTCATATTTTTATCGATTGTGTGTCAAATAATGTAAAGTTAGGTCTAAGGGTGTCACCGGAGGAAAGGTCATGCCACCTGCTGTAGATCAAGAGGGATTATCTTTTTGTACGGTGGCCATTTTAGCACATCTCACACTCCACTTGCCAGCTCTACTTAAAGTGGAACTGTGGCCATTTTTTAAATTCATACATGTTATTACTATGGTCTAAGACAGTCCAAAAATATAAGTAAACATGAACAACTCTCTCCTAATATTCAAAACGAGGGTGTTAAAACTAAAATTTGTGATGTCATTAAGTATAAAGTCTGGAATTGCTCCATAGACAATGAATTGGGAAAGATGTTATAGATTACACAGAGAGAACCCAGGGGGATGTTTTCAGTATTTAGGGACATTTTCTGTTTCAGAACTCAATAGAATAAAGCTCATCTTGGTATTAAAAGGAAAACAAACATTCTGTGGGTCCACTAAATCAGTCTCCCTTTTATTGTCTATGGAGCATCTACAGACGTTTGAGACTTAAGGCCCAAGCAATAACTGACGCACATTAATTGACGCGCCTCAATTGATATGCCTCAATTGATGCTTGTATGGCACACTGCAGGCATCAGATTTGAAGCGCCAACACCATAGAACCAGCAGTATTTTAGAAAAGGTCGCTATTTAGGCAAATGTTTTGTAAGTTACAGATACCCCTATCAGTGGGGCATTTGACTTTCTCCTTTGACAGACAGGGTTGAGTGAACACAATGAATATGGCTTCAGTAGATGTAAAAGAAATGCATAAAAATTCTGCCAGTGGACATACCTCTGTTTATTTCCTGTGTTGAGATGGCAAGACAAGTGCTTAGGGACCGTCTACAAGCTACAACACCGAAAAGAGATACAACAAAAATATTTTTTTTTTAATATTTTTGTATCGCTTTTCGGTGTTGTAGTTTGTAGACGTCTACATTTGGTAGATTTAAGCACTCGTCTTGCCGTCTCACCACCGGAACACCGGAACTGGAATTCTCCTTTAACATCCTCTGCTCCTGTGTTTCACCACAAAAAAATATATAAATAAAAGATGTTTAGAAGTTTGTATACACACCACTATTGCGCTGCTCTCATTCCTGGTGTGGCCAGTTTCACTGATTACCAATGAACACCGACCTCAGTCAGTCAGTGAGACAGCGGCGAGACAGAGAGACGGATGCGCTGTGAAAGTGCACTGCAGTTTTAGGCCGTAAGGCGCCTGAACATTATTAATATATATTTTGATTTGGATCACATCATTACATAGTGTAATGGGGACTCTTACTGGTTATGAAAATTAGTCACCGATATGGGGTGTCTAGTCAGGACACGGAAGGCAGGGATATTCCTTGAAGGTTTTAATATATACTTTCAAATACAGATGCACAGGCACTATATCTTTAGACACTTTACAGTGTAAGTGTGGTTCTAAAGGAAATATAAATAAACATCAATGTTAACTAACATAAATACAATTGAGGCTAATAACTCCCTATTTACTTAAATATACAGTGCTCAACATGCCCTGAAAACGGAAACTACAATAAGAATGCCATAAAGCTATACAATGGAGATAAAGGCTGTCACTTACTGTAAACTTGATAATAAATTGCAAATATTAACTTATCTATATAATATAATATAACTGTAACTTACTTGTGGTCACTGACGCACACGAACACCAACTGAAACTTAACTGATAAACTGAAACTCAACTGACAGCCCTCTGCAATCCAGGGCATGTCTCAACATGTTGGAAAAAAGGGGGCGTGGCCTGAGCAAACACTCTGTACAGGCTCTGTCCATGCTCACAGCACTTGAGCCTTTTGCACACATAGCGTATTTACAGTAACTTTCTCCAAACATGTAGTGCGGCTACAGAAAAAAAACAGCTTTGGTCACACTGGGTCCTCATTTTGATGCTCCAAAATCGAAACAAGTTTCAGACTGATCTCAAGAAGTGGTGTATGTATGACACGCCAATATGCCTTTTTGGCGTGTTATCATGACGCATAATCGCTTTTTAGCCTGTTTATCAATGCCGTTTGGCCTCCATTGACTTACATTACCTTGCGATTGCGTGTCAGTTTACGTCGTAGTGAGTAGTATGAAAGCGCGGAAATCCGCATAGGGAGTATGGTCGGGGTGGAGGATGGGTCAAACAACACAGGACTTTCACCCAGGAGACTGGGGATCGTGTCCCGCGTGTCACATTTCCTAAACCCAACCGTCGCTTTCTTCTTTTCCTAAACCCAACCGTGCCGTTGTTTCCCACGTCACGCTATTGTTTTCCTAAACCCAACCGTCCCGTTCTTCTTTTCCTAAACCCAACCCGTTCGCCATGATGCTAATTCCTCGAGCTGTCTATCATCGCTCTTACACTGTTGCCCCTGGCAACCAATAGCGTAGGATCCCAAAATGGTGGGCGGGCTCAGACACCTCCCAAATCGTCACGTGACAGCAAGCTACCATGACATATGTCCTCATTGTCAATACGGCGTAGACATACACGTGGATAGCTCAAAATGCGTACAGATAACACGCCACTTTCTAAAGCCAAGTGGCATGTATGTTGTACATAAAGTCATGATGTCACGTTTCAAGACGCATTAATGCAGTTTGATGCGCGTCAAAATGCTTTTGGTGCCTGTTCGGCCATTTAAAACAGTAGGTGTACTTCAAAACGTTCGCTTATAAAGCTTATATGACTCTCCAGTTAACCATTCCCTCAAACATCCGCACTGTTCAACTAATTTGCTATTGGTCCATTGTGTGAAGTCATGCATGAAAGTGCACCACAGTTAAACTATGTGTAAAAGCTCAGCATGTTAATTGGCCTTCTCTGAGACATTACAGTGATCGCAGCAATTCTGTTTTTTAATGATTTGATTTTTGATCGGTCTAAGCTGTACTTTGTTCAGCTGTAGTAGTGCAGTAGTGGTATGCATCAGTACTTGACTTTACTCCTTCTTGTGTGCAGTAAAAAGTTAGACTTAAGTGTAAGAGACATGGATATAAGCCGCTTCAGATAAAAATCTAGCCGAACTGAATATTGTGTCAGTTCAATACAGTGTGATTTTTGACTTTAGGAAGTTTCATTGCACCTATCACTTTTATTTCAATCTCTTTCATCCAGAAACAGAAGACAAGACTTTCAGTTGTTCTGACAGACACAAAATGTAAAAGATGATGTTTAAATCTTTGTGTCACAGATCTGACAGGGCTGACAGTTGTCTAGGGGCCAGTCTAGGGGAAGTCGCTTTTACTCAGCAGCCAATGACAGGCTGCCATTCAACAAAGCACTAATAACCCTCTATTAATCCCACCTGTGCTTTTCTGCTTTGGTTAAAAGCCTATTATTAAACTATTATAATAGGAAAACGATTATACCTATTATAGTAGACAATTTACATATATAAAGGCGTGTTCAGGCGCAAATGTTCCCTGCTGCTATTTTGCAGTTTCAACTCAACTCAACTCAACTCAACTTTATTTATAAAGCACTTTCAAAACCACAAGTGGAACCAAAGTGCTGTACATAAGGTATAAAAACATAAAAACTTAAAAACAATACAAACAAAACAAACAACTTACAAAGCATTATCAAATGCTAAGGAAAACATTTGAGTTTTAAGAGCACTCTGAAAAACCCCCAGAGAAGGACAGGTTTTTACAGACAGAGGAAGGTCATTCCAAAGCCTAGGAGCTACAACAGAGAAAGCCCGATCACCTTTACACTTTAAGCGCGTTCGTGGAACTACAAGAAGTGACTGATCATTTGATCGCAGAGATCTGCTGGATTGACATTGGCTGATTAAATCAGTTACATACTCAGGGCCTAGACCATGCAGGGACTTAAAAACATACAACAGCGCTTTGTAATGGATTCTGTATCGTATGGGTAACCAATGTAGTTTCTTTAAAACCGGAGTAATGTGTTCTCTCTTCTTAGTACCAGTTAAAAGTCTGGCAGCTGAGTTCTGAACGAGCTGCAAACGGGACAGAGAAACCCGACTCACACCCAGATACAAACATTACAGTAATCCAAACGTGATGACACAAAGGCATGTTTCAGAAAACAATTCCGCCAAAGACCAGGAAAAACCTGGTCTAAAGTCAGTGGCGCTAGTCTAAAGTCAGTAGCATGTTATTCAGATGCTATTTTAGGGGCGCATGCTTGGCCATAATGTAGCGTGTGCACAACGCGCATACACTTTGCTTCTCTCATCTACACGGACGCAGCAGTTCCCATTTTTTCAAACCATACATAATTACAATGAAAAATATTACTGAAAATGTGCTTCAGGTGTTTGGATAGGTCAGAAGGGATTTTATAGTACAGTCCTCAAAAAGTCGCAGCATTCTTTGTGGCTTGTTGTGTTTTACCCAACATTTCCATGAATCATGGATGTGTTGATGACATAAATGAGGAAATATTAGAGGACTTAAGGAGACGTGATGTTGAACTACGGTGAGATTGGACACTCAGGCGGGATCTGGTCCGGGTGGACGGAGATGGAGTGGGGGGAGGAGGAAGGGGCACAACAGGAGCAGGTGGTGTGTTTGGAGGCCCACGCTCCATGGCTGCAGCAATCCTCTCCAGACTTGAGGAGATGCACCCGAGAGGCCGGAGCAACATCACCACCCGGTCAAGACGGGCATTTATTACTTTGCCGCATCCCGGACAGCTCCCGCTGGCGTGCGCCAGGCAAATCCGCCGTCATAATAGCAATCCGCCATGGAACAAGCGCGCCTGCTCTTAAAGGGAATGTGAGATGACGCTCTGATTGGTTTATTGCACGTTGCGCCCAAACCACACCTAGCTACTTCAGACCAACCCATTTTAGATTTGCATCGTGCGCAAGAGTCATTTA